>NC_079970.1:5837136-6182848 GCF_029852145.1 Microplitis mediator | reverse complement strand
GAAGATTTTGAGTACTAAAGTAGAGTTACTTTTTGAGCGGCAAATAAAACATCAAAAGAATTGAGGCTTTTGAGGACTAAAATAGCATTTGTACTTTGACTAGGGATAATTTTAATCTATATTATTTAATATAATAAAAAAAATTTTAATTACCAGCTTCGGGAGTCGAACCGTTGTTGCATAATTGTGCCTGCGATTCGAGGATTCTTTGTTGAATACTTGGACTGTTGAAATCAATATCCTGAAATTATACCATTAATATTTTTTATTAAATAGTTCACTTAGTTATTAATCAATTTATCATCGGTATTAAATGACAAGTTGATAAATTGTTTTGTTAAAAACATTGTCTTTTTGCATTCCCGTTGCTCACATCTGTTGTGATGATTTCCATAATACCAAGGGGATGAAAATGGACCACGTACTCAAAATATGTCCTCTTTTTTTTTTTAGTGTTTTTTATATATATATTTATGCGGGATATACTTTTACGACATGATATATGGTGTTGAGGGTTTCAGGTGCAATATATGAGTTTCCCAGATACTTTAAAATATATTTATATTCTGAGTAGATTACAATTATTAACATTATTATTTTTTCCTTTTACAAAAAAAGCAAAAAAAAATTGTCTACTGAAGTTTAATAATAAAAAATTTATTTTCGATAAAGAAAGGTATAATATAAAAATAAATTTTTATTTTTATTATACAACTATGATTTTTATAGCTTTAGTGATTTGACATCTATACTATTAAGTTAATTAATCGGCTCTTAAATATATATTTTTCTCCGAAATTCTCTATTTGTCATTGATTGCTATCTTAACAATTATTTTTAGCAGCCAAAAACGATTCTTTGACCCCATTGCACTTTTTTTATCACTCAACTATTCATCAATAATCTCAAAATCTTGACAACAAAAACAAATGATAATAAAAATAAAAATATTATTTACGTTTACTTTAAAAACCCGTTATCAGCAATCAAACTTTTTATCTAAAGAGTATTAAAATTTAAATACGAATACATTAAGTTAAAAAAGTATTTACGTATAATCGCGTGACTACTTTTTCTCTAATGTTCGTTATACTGTACAGAGATCATCTTATAAAAAATCATCGCCATTTGTAGTTCAGATACCTCGTATATTTGTCTCTGTATATCTGTTCTAACGAGCACATCACTTTTTTACTTAGACATTAATTTATAGCTTTTAAAGTGATTTAATACTTCTTTCCTACTTTGGGTTCAAATCCTCGAGTTACCGATTTTTTATCTTTATTTTTAAGTTGCTCAATTTTAAGTCAATTATTTTGTAATAATTTTTTTTTTCATTTATCAACTGTATTAATAACAAAAAAAATTTAATTAACTTGAGTAAAAAAAAAAATTTTAAATATTATACAAATATTTTATCACAAATAAATCGCAAAGACAACATCACACATGTGTGGATAAATGTCAGTATTCATTCTCAGTACATCCAATTTGTTAATGAAGTAAACACGACGTGACGACAATTCTTATGTTTCATGTCACCCCTTACGTAAAACAATTTTAATTCAATTATAAATTACTAATTAGTTCAAGTTCAGTTTTAATTTTAAATTAAATTTTAAAAATATATTTTTTATTACTACACTGCAAAAATTTTCACTCACACCAAGAAAATTTTTACTTGCCCTAAGAACATTTTGCATTATGAATTTAAATCGAAAATTTTATTGGAGCAAGAAATTGTTTTTTAGTCCTAAGAAAATTTGTGTTTTTATTTCATAATGTAAAATTTTTCTTGTACCAACGCCAAGAAATTATTTTTTTTTGTATAGTCTTATTTATTATTTTGAATATAAATATATAAATTTTTATATATCGGGTTGTCAGAAAATAATATAGGGACTCTAGTGTCTATGCTTTTAGCTTTTAGTTTCAATAAAATTCTACTTGTAATTTAATTCATCAACAGTATTCAGTTTCCCGTAACTTTTTTAACTTATTTTAGTGGTCGGATGACAATTATTTTCCTTTGTTCCCAAACACATTTCGCTGGTTAATCAATAACTTTTTTTTATCAAAGTAAAAGACCATCAAATGGAGAGATAAGTGATAAAATTGCACATATCAATTAATTGGATCAATTTATTTTTATTAGATTTCACATGAAAGAAAATGTTTGTGCCTTTTTTTGTTTCATTTTTCCCAAAGTAGATAAAAATATATATTTTTATTGGTTAATAAAGATAATAATATTATTTTTTACTGCTAAGATATTGAAGACAATGGGATCGTAATCAATTATTTCAACAGTAATTAACTCGGCGATGTATTATTTAATTAGAATCTGAAAACTTGGTCAAGTATTTAATAATCGTTGGAAATCGGTCGATATACTTAATAGACTATCAGGTATAATAATTAAAAGCTAGATTGGACAAACAAGTGCTGAATTTCAATAAGATCTATTGCAGACATCTCAAACGTGAAGCTATTCAGTGTGCTCTAAGTATTACTCTGTATTTCAGAGTGGTTTATATTTGAAATATCAGAAAATACTCCATTTAATTAAATTGTTTACTAATTACTTTTTTTTCCCATACTAAAAAATATATATCCAAGAATATATGCCGGCAAAATAGCATACATACGACAATACTAAAGATATGAGCCGGATATATACTGTTTTTCCGGGATATATATTTTTTCGTGCGGGTTTATACCATGTAAAAAAATTGTCAAAAAAACGTTAAAAAAGTGTTGACTATTTTAAATTTCAAAACGTAACACAACGACGAACGTTTTTTAAAGTTTTGAAAATTCAAGAAAAAAATCAATGAATATCCAAATATTATTAAGATATGCTAAGACGAAAAACGTTCAGAAATAGTTTGAAATCCGTTTTTTCTGAACGTATTTTGCACTGAAAAATGTTAATTTATAATATTAAGTCAATTGTCTTTTTCTGTGTATTTTTAGAAGTTGGAAAATCGTTTAAAAAAAGTTCGTCATTGTGTCACGTTTTGAAGTTTGAATAGTCAACACTTTTTTAACCTTTTTTCAACAATTTTTTTTAGACGGGAATTTTTTTTTTATAGTCACATTCTTATTGTTATTTCCCGCGGCCATGATTGACCTTTTCAAATTATTATTGTGCTTTTATTTTTAGAATTAGCGTTTTTTTATTTTTGTAGTTTTTTTACAGTCAAAGCATTTCAGAAACATAAAATCCAATAAATCCAGTAATTTAATTATTTTTTTGCATGCAACTTCCTACACACAAATTATTTTCTAGATAAAATCAAATAAATAAAAAATTGAGCGAAACAATTTTTTCCGTAATGGTTTGACTGTTGACCTTTTTTTTATTTATAAAACAAGAGTTATTTTATTTCAGAAATTTAATTATTCTGTTTACGGGTTGAATATATATATTATTTATAATAATAATTATAAATTAGCCTAGAGTGATAATATATTAATATTAAAATTAAATTTATTGCTAATTTAAATAGAGGGTAGACGAGCAGAATCTTACGACGGAATTATTAATTAATTTTGATCGTTAATTATTGTTATTATTTTCGAGATAATTCTTGGTTTAGTTTTGATTATAAAATTAAAATAAAATTATTGCAAATTTAATGAGAGGGTTGGCGGTAGTATTACGGTTATTCTTTGTAGGCGTAAGTTTTCTCGAGCCATGACATTTTATACTCGGAAAATAGCGTTAATTAACTTACGTGCGCAGACATGGTGCTATTTTATTTTCTCCAGTTTTTCCAACCAAACGATTCTCGAGAACTAATCCACTTTTTTGATCTGAAAAAAAAAGTTTCAAAACTTCAAATTTCATTATTATAATTAATTAATTAATTAAACATTTAGATCACATTTATTAATTAAAGAATAATATTTTATTTAAAAATGATCTTAATAATTTTTGTTCTCATATCACAAAAATTTAAACACAAGAGTATGGACTTTTGGTTCTACTGTTTTAGGAATTATTACTCCTTATTAATTTGATTAGAAATACTATTGTTAGTAGATTTTTTTATATAAATCACAGCGGATTCGAGAATTCAATAATCATAAGCTCATGAACAAAAGGTTCTATTGTTCGTCTGGAAATGCGTTGCCGTTAATTATCATAATCAAATGAATGCAATAGAAATAAAATTAAAAAAATATCTATCTATTGAAAGTGAATAATCCGCCAATTCGAATTTATTCAGGAAAAAGTACAAATAAAATAATTAACTTAATTTATAAATTTATTCCAATAAAAAACCTAAATTTCCGGGGCAAAATGAGACACCATTTTTGAAAAACAAAATTTCAAATCGGCCGCGCTTCATATTTTTTAAGAAACGGCGGCTAAGCAGTTTTCAGCCGAAAACATTTTTTTCGTTTCTGAAGTAGTGTCTAATTTTATTCCGAGCCCCCGAGTGCTTATTTTCATAAATATTCTAGTAAAGGTTCTAAAAGCATAAATTTTCGTCCGTGATTTAAATTCGCATCAGTAAAATCACCAAAATAATTTAATAATGAGAAAGGTTCACTCACGCGTAAAATTAATTGAACCGAGAAATTGATTTTCTAGATCGATTTAGCTAAATAATATCATCAATACTCTCATGCAGAAAATTATCAATCAGTTAATTAAGTATCTAACCTATAATTTAATTAATTGTTCATTAAAATATTTTTCGTTATTTTTAAAATTTGAAATTCAAAGTTATTCCATTCAAATTTTGAAAAAAAATAGTATTGAAGTATAAAGTAATTACATTAGATGCAAAATTTTTAAGTTTGAAAACTGAATTTTATGGTAAATATCTATATATAGAATCATAAAATGTATGAGTCTGTAGTTTAAAACTTCGTAGTTGTGTATATTTATTTACAAAGTGATACGATAATAAACTTTTCTAGATATAAAATATTTCGATTTCAACAGAGAGCTTTGTGCACCAAGTATTATGATAAAATTTTATGCTATTCACTGGATTTATCTCGAGTTTTCGCGTTTGTGTATCAGTACTGTGTATTGAAAAAAAAACTACTTATGAATTTTTCTCTCTCAGTCACATAAATAATACCGCACAAATCTAATTCTAGAGTTGAAAAAATTTCTGCATCCTTTTCAGAATTTGATTTATTAAGTAAATAAAAATCGATTTCTTGATAATAATTTAATAAATTGTATTTTGGTTTTATTGAGTAAAGAGTGGAAGATAACAATATCGATAATAATTTATGTAATAAATTGATAGAGAAGATGAAACAGTAATTTGTGAAATTACAGTGACATACACATACACGCACCTTTTGGGCACACCCTAGGGTAGTCAAACAATTAATATAGGAAATATAATGAAGCTTCCGCTGGCAATACCATGTTATTAGATCCGTTTATATATAAACTTCATTGATGATAGTCTTTCGACAAATTCATCAGCAGAATGAGTCACTTCAGTGTCTCAACCAAGAATAAATTTTTTTTTTCTTAAACTGAAACTTTCTATCGTTATTTATAAGACTCATTTTTATCAATTTTATTAATGCATGTTTTTGTTTGTTTTAACGGCTGCAATTTTTCAGTTTTTTAATTCTGTTGGTTTTTAGTCGGCTACAGAGAAATTGAATCTTAAACTTTATAATGTGAAAAAATAGTTGGGCTTCTTGAAAAATTCTTTTGAACTTAATGAAAATACTACTACTTTCGAGTATCAAGTTTATTAAAATTGTTTTTTATGAAATTTAAAAGTTATTATTAAATTTTCGTTTATCAAAATTTCAACTTTTATTTATTTTTCTATAAATTATATACTTTTATTTAATAAAACATGGATATAAATGAATTCGCATATAAATTTTTAAAAAAATATTTTTCTTCTGTATTCAATTTTTTTTTCTTTTTCTTTTTATGAAAGTGACAGGAGCAAATAAGCTCTCAAGAAAAGAGAAAATCTTATTAATTTTATCATAAATATTTTTAAAAAAAATATGATATCAAAGTATATTTTTATATTTTTATTTTTTTCTTGCAAAAGCGCCATCCTGCAGAGAGAGAGAGATTAGTATTCAAAAGTTTCATGTCAAAAGCATTGATCTAACTTAAATTGCTTTGATAATATCATTTGCAAAAGGTCGATTATAAACTTTGTCTTTTATAGAATTTTGTTTTATTTTGCCATCTAAAACATAAAATTTTAAATATAATGAATTTGTGTCTGTGAGGAATATTTTAACTAGTTAGCAAACAATAATCCATAATTATGCTTTCATATTGATATGCATGTGGTTATGCATGTGGCTATTATTTGGAATGTATATATGGAAACACTCTAATCTTCTTTAGATAGTATTGATATCTGTAATTGAGCGAGAAGTTACTTTATGCAAGTTTGACTTTGTAGTTTAGTTGAAAATTCAAATTTCGATTGCGATTATAATAACGAATTTTTATTTCCAATCACTAGAAAATAGCTATTATCAAATAAATTATTTATACAAGAGGAAATAGTTAAACTTTTATGATCGTTTTAGTTATATTTTTACGAAAAAATGTCGAGGAAAATAAAAAAATATGAATAACCTCAGAATATAAATGTTCAATTTGATTTATTCACTTAGAGATTAAACTATGTATGTATACTACTCTATTTCCGCTATATTTCAGCAAAATATATGTATTAATATATGATACTTTCAGAACTTAAGTATATAAATGAAATACTGCTGGTTATTTAATAATTCTTTATATTTATTTTATTAAATAAATTAGTTGATATTTTGAAAATTCAGTTTCTTTACGGAGAGAAAAATATTGTAGTCTCTACTATATGGCGTAATCGTAATTATTACAATTGCAGTTTTTTTGCTGAAACTGTCTTAATATATTAACAATTGCAATGCGTGTAAGTTATCTACATTAATAAGAGAATAAGGAAAATTTTGTTCCCACTATATCTATATGATAGAATTAGTTAATGTTATTGAAATTGATATCATTAGAAAGGTCTTGATTTGAATTTGTGCCCTTTCATAGTTTAAACTATTTTATATTGCCAAGTATTGAGATAAATAGATTCATCTATAATATCGTTCGAATTACATTTAAATTACGCGCGAAAAAAAAGATCGTATTTATTTTCTTTAAATAAATTAATATTTTAACTATTCTGTCACTAAATATGACTGAATGTCACTGAATATATAGCTATATTATTTGTATCGCATTACCCGGGTCAAAAATAAAACTTGATTTAGACTTGGTTTACCAAGTCGAAATTGGGAGCCGTTTTTCACAAGACAAACTCGACTTTTTTTTACGAAGATATGAAATACATTGAGTTTTCGCCTTGGTTTAGACTTAACTGGCTTACTTAGTCACGATTTAAGACGAAAAAGTTGAAATCAAGTCGAAATTGACTTGGTTTAGACTTATTCGACTTAAATCTTAAGACGAAAAAGTCAAGATCAAGTCGAAATTGACTTGATTTAGACTTATTCGACTTAAAATATAAGGCGATAAAGTCTAAATCAAGTCGAAAATGACTTGATTTAGACTTATTCGACTTAAATTATAAGACGAAAAAGTCAAAACTAAGGTGAAATAATTTTTATATATTAAGGGGAATAAATGACTTGTTTTCGACTTGGTTCAGCAAGTCGAAAGTAAGGTGAATGACTATCGTGCTCGAAGTAAAGACGAATAAGTTCAAACTAAGATCAAAAAACACGAATAAGTTGAAATAAGTTAAAACTAAGATGAAAAAAGTTCAAAAAGTTGAAATAAATTAAATTTAAGTCGAAAAAGTCGAGATCTTATCGAAAAATTTTCGGCAAATCGATCACTTCAAAAGAAAATAAGGCGAAGCGAGCCTGAATCAAGTTTTATTTTTGACCCGGGTACTTATTCCAAAATGACAGATTTTTATACTCCCTTTTGGTTTTAGGAAGCTTCTCAATGCTAAAAAAGTGTGCATAGAAAAAAAAGGATTCATTAACACAAAAAATCTTTACTCGCCTAAAGAAAATTTTTACTTACCCCAAGAAATTTTTCGCATTGTGAATTGAAAACAAAAGTTTATTTAAAACTAGAAAAAAATTACATGGTGCAAGGGATTATTTCTTGACCAAAAAAATCTTTTCTCGCTCCAAGACAATTTTTGTATTTAATTCATAATGCATAAAATTTCTTGGTGCAAATTAAAATTGTTTGCGGCAAGAAATCTTTTTTTTTCTAACCGTTACCATCTTGCATTAGTAATATTATTAACGATCTGACGCAGCTGCGACTAGTCGATTTTAATGCCAACTAAGATAGTATACTGCAAGGGTGTTACTATCCTAATATTAAAAATTACTATATAGTACATGAAAGCTTACTATATTCACATAATAGTTTCTATTGTATCGCGTCACTAATTTCAAAAAGACTTATATTTTTGGCTTTAGTCACTAAGTTTAAAACCAATAGGGTGTATAATTTTTTTTTCAATTCCTAATCATATTGTAGGCTTATACTAATGCTGAAAATTTGAAAAAAATTCTGAGCTATAAAATAAGTCTACAAAACGATTGGCAATGAAAAAAAAATTATACGCCCTCTTGGCTTTAGAGATAAAACTAAAAAATATAACGCCATATTAACATACTAGTAGATGATACGCTACGATATTGAATATTACAATTTTTTTCTCTCTGTTGTTATTATTGATTCACATTACTCTTTCGTTCTTAAGAGTTTGAATTATTGTGAAACCTTCAAGTACAATGGGTTAGAGTACAATGCTCATTGCGCTTTAAGTAAAAGAGATAAATTATTTAAGCAAGATTTTTATCTTGAAATAAATCATATCCGCTGAAAAATATTGAATGAAATATAATGTGCTTTTGAAACTATGAGAAATTTTTAATTTTTTGAATTATGAATGAATAATAAAAGTAGAGTTTACGCGCTATATAGACATTTGAATTATTTAGTCTAATAGATATTAAATTTTTAGATTCAGCTTTTATGTTCTGTAAAACTCATGAGTGGATTCAGAGTGAATACGGATATTTTATTTAGATCCGGATTCACTCCGTCACTTGGAGTTCCAGAGTTTAAAAAAAAATTACACTAAATATAGGAGAAATTTATTCACGTTTGAAGTGCTATGGTGTCATAGTAATATCGGACCATGTTGGCCACCCCTTATTATAAGAAACGATTTAAAACGATTTGCAATGTTAAATCCTCATAAGAAGGGCGATTCAAAAGTATTCAAAGTATTTAAAAGCATTAAGAAGTATTTAAAATTTTTCTTTTCTAATCGTTTTAAATCGCTTCTTTTAATGAGGGACCTGCAGAAATTTAAATAAACACATGTGGAAAATATTACGATCACAGTGAAATGTAAAACGATTATATCACAAATTACCGTAGTCATTGTAAATTATATTGTGGCTATAGTAATTTTCATATGTGTTTATTTAAATTTCTGCAGGTGGACAACATGGTCTTGTATTACTATGACACCATAACATTTCAAATAAAAATAATTTTTCCATGCACGGAGTGAAAAAAGAGTTTTATTTAAGCGGAGTGATTTTGGAGTGATGTGGAGTTTGTTTCAATCAGTATCCATCCAATCCGGAGCTTTAATATGAAAATTAACTCCTCTCCGAAGTTAATTTCACTCCGAAGAAATTAATTTAATAAAAAATCATTAACTCCAAATTTAATCTGCGTTCACTTCTCAAATTTTTTAGTCTAAAGAAAGGAAAAAATTTGGATAGTAAATTTTTTTCATTCAAATCAGAATTTAATCCAAAAACAATTTTGCTGGAAAAAAAAAATTTTTAAGTTTTTGTGCTATAAAATGTTTTAATTTTTTATAATTTGATATTTTAATGAAATGAGTGAAAATGAATAGACTCGTTAATTTTTTTCCATTGAAAATTTTACTATTGAGGTTGTATGTATGTTCATTTTTGTTCAAATGAAATTTTATTATTGAAACAACTAAAGTGATATTAGATGAAATGTAAACGTACTGCACGGTAATCTTATAAACTGTTCTGTTAAAATTTTTCAACAGTTTTTAGTTTGTAAAAATGCTTCACGCGTACATAATAGCTCAATCGTAAAAGTTTATTGTGAGTTTGAATTGGTACTTTGGGGATATGTATCGCAATTCTTCACCATTTTAGAGTGTTGAATTACGTGAACATTAAATTTCACAACCAATTTTTACACCCACTTGCTTCTTAACTTATACCCACATTATTATTTATTATTTGTTCTTTCAGGAGTTTTAAAGTAACAATTTTATTTAATTTATTTTTAGTAGCCAGTTTACTGTTATCGTGTGAAAAAGAAGAGGGAAAAGCCTTATAAACCCGTGGTATTTTTTATAAGTTAATCTAATCACGTCAACGATATTTCAGTTGAGTACTTCGAAGAAAGTTATATATCTACGGAAAAAGGTCTTGCTTTCAAAGGGATTATCATTTATTAAAATCGACTACAGTTACAAATTACTATTGATTAAATTATTTTTTATCAACTATACATCAATGTCGTGACTTTATCTTATTATCTACACGTTACTTCGTCAAAATTAATGATAATGTTAATAAATTTATGAATTCTTGAGCTTTTTTTGAAAGAGCGAACTCTTTTATCTCTTTTTCAAAAAATAAGAAAAAAATTTGTGATGCTTTTATTCTTAAATTGTATTTTTTAGTTAAATTTACGGAGGAATAATCATACTTGATAAAATATGATAGAAATGTGAAAAAAAAATCTGTCTATCGGTTGAACCTACGGGCCAGCTCTAAAACTTCCCGCTGTTTTCGAGCTCTAGGAGCTTGAAAATACTTTTGTATGTCGTTGTTTTCGAAAAAAATCGTTTGTTACCATTTTTTCTCCAACGGTGTCTCTCAAATGCGATCGATTTGAAATTTTCAGAAAAGTTGACGGCCAACAAACTCTTTCGATTGCCACCTCAACTATCTCAATCGGTCAATTCATTAAAAAGATATGAAGAGTTTACATCCATACACACACACACACACACACACACACACACACACACACACACACACACACACACACACACATACACATACAGACACTCGGACATCATTCTGAAAATAGTCAGAATAGCTTCCTAGGACCTCAAAACGTCGACATCTGATGAAAACTCGATTTTCGAAAATCGGGGTGAATACAATAACTTCCCGAATTTTTGGAAATTTACAATTTTCTTAGCGGGAAGTTAAAAATTTTTTTTGTCAAAATTTCATTGCTCCAAAAATAAAATTTTTTTTTTTTTTAAGTTACAATTGAAAATTCTTCTTATGAATGTTAACTATATACGAATAGTAGAGTAATAGCATATTCGGGATGAAAAAGTAAATTTCCCTCAGTGACGTTCTTTTGCCCCACAATCCAAAATACGCATAATTAAATTTAAAAGTTTTGTAATATAATAAGTCTTAATGTTTTGAACTGATTATGATCCACGAATTATCTCATTATATTGAAACAGTATAATTATTTGGTGTATTGAAGGGGTCAGATAGGATAATATACATTAGGAACTTTAACATAATACGCGTTTTCTCATATCGTTAGCATATATAATTACCATCAAAAAATATATCAGTCCGTTTTCGGGTAAAATAATTTTATTTTTACTCTATCAACTTGACCGGTTTAGCAAAAATTTAAATATCGTTTTTTTGACAGATAATGCCTCGTTAAATATAACAACTTGTGTAGAAATTCTAGGATGCTCATAGAATTAATCTCCTGAAAATAAAATAACTTTCATTTGAATTTTCCTCAAATCATGACAAAATATGTTTATTTTAATAATTTTTGTATGTCTTGCCTCTATTTCCATCAATAATTTATTTGAATATACCAGAATATATTTTGAAAATATCGTCATAGACATTTATATTTTTATGAATTTATTAAAATGTTGCCATGTTTCCGGTAACATTAAATATTTTATTAGATACACAAATAATCTATAAATAATTAATCTCGTCAAAAACTGCATGAGTAATCTAAAATTATTATTATGCAACAAAAATAAATTCATACTTTGTTCTGTCAACATTCACAAACAAAGATTATAAAACAAATAATTATGAGTAATACTGTGAGTTAATTAGTAATTATTTTTAGTCTATACAGTATTAAATTGAACTATTTACAGAAAATTTTAATGAAGTTGGAATCATAATTAAAAATAATAATAATGGTACCGTAATTTCATAAAAAAAAAAAACAACAGATTATTTTTTCCTGTATCTCAACTCAAACTTTATCTCTAATTAATAACACGCACTGATACGATGCGATGAGTACACTCTTAAGTAAATGACTTCCGTTTTTTAAATTTTAAAATGAAAAACTTGCACTCCGTTGAAAATTTCCCGGGATAATAAAAATCTTTCCGCTGGCTGCAATATTTTTCATTAGCAAAAAATATGATTACAAGTATATATTTGTTTTCAGAAATTTATACCAGAATAATAAACTCAAACAAAAAACTACTCTGAAAATAAAAACTCACAATCCTATTCAGTTTACTGGGTTGGAATGTGTACTTCAGGATTAAAAAAAATCTGTCTATTCAGATTTTATGAATAATTTACATAGATGGATATTTTTTTTTTTTTTAACCGAACAAAAAAAAATACTAGCGAAGACATAATTACAAAACCCGGAGGACAATAAAAGAAACATATTACTCGAACATCATATGTGTCTGACCATTCCTGATGGTTATTACTGCGACAGCTGCCAGAAAAAAAAAATTTTATCTCCCAATTTCTATATTTCGCAATGTCAGATTATTATTTAACTTCTTTATTAAATGACTTATATATCATCAATGAAAAAGTGATATATATTTATTTCATAGTGAGGACATGGATTATTTTTTAATCAAACTTATACTTTATTTGTTGGCGAAAAAAACTTTTCATACCGAAGGCTTCGATCAATCAATATTAAGTGTCATATATATGATATAATTTCTTATCAATAATCTTTATTTTTTATCAAAGTATATCTTTATACAACGCAGTTTTCTCATTGATATTGTTAAATATTTATAGTAGGAAACATTTCAATGTCATAAATATTAACAGTTAAAAATTTTGTTTTTTTCAAATTTTTTTATCTGAAAAAGTTGTCGAGGTGGAATAGAAGAATAACACATCTTTCAATTCAAACTTACAAAGAATTTTGGCCACCGTATATCCTAAGGATCCTCTGATAGCTTGAATTTGTTACAAGTTCATGTTGTCGGGGCGATTTTTTTTTATTTTATTTTTATCTATAATAGGGTCTTTCACTTTTTTTATTTCATTATTTTTTTTTTTTTATTGACGAAATGCCATAAAACCTGTCAACACAATAGGATTCTCAAGCTTTTTCAAATTCAATTCAATACATTATTCAATTTTTGTAATAAAATCATTGCTTTCAAATAGTTTTATACTGCAATAGTTTTTTATTTTATCAATTGCGAATTTAATCAAAAGATTATTGCACGATATTTCATTTTTTTTTTTTTTTAAATTCATGTAATAAAAAATTGAAATACTAAACAAAAATTTTCAATAACTAAATTTGATTATAAATTTTTTTCATTCTTGAAATATTTGTATCATGATACTGAAGTTAGCCAACGTCTAATAACTTTTGGAATTTTTTTTAAACAATAAATTATAAAAAAAAAAATGTTTGGAAAAATTGCACCTGTAGTTTTTTAAATTTTCTACATGTGCATATTTTCAGTTTTTGTTTTTTTTAATTTATTTGTTGAAAAAAAAAATCCGAAAATTACTAATTGTCTGCTAACTTCAGGATCATTTTTTATCATTCGCTTGATTATTTTAATTAACGTTAAATTCGAGATTTAAAAAAAACAAATAAAAGTTGATGCCTTTTTTGAAAATATGAGAATTAATTATTTTTTACTAAACAATTAAATCATAAAAAAAATATATGGATTTTTTTTTATGTAAAAAAATATGAGCAGACAATTTATTGAGAAAAATGCTTAAAATAATATTCTACTTACCAACTCGTTAAAATTAATTTCTCCGATATTGCACGGAAAACTATCATCAGTCACGTAAGAAAACTAGAAGCATTAAAACGCCCACGTCTTAAGACTATTTTCATTTGTCACCATAAATTTATAATTTTAAATGTTGGATTTTAAATTTATCCAATCAATTAAATATTAATGACTGAGATAACAAGTGATCTCTCGCGAAATATGTTTTTACATATTATTCATTTTTGATTTCTCACTGTTTATATAAATTTACCATCACTCCGATTATTCAATGCGAATTTTAAAGCCACACTTGTTAATTATAAATCATGGATCTTTCATGTTTTTCAATCATATTTGTTTTGTAGATTATAATGCAGAATTAACAGTTCATTTATATATCAACGTATGTATATACATATATTTATATGTATAAGACTTTCATTGATTCATTTATTAATTATTAAAAAAAAAAAAAAAAATTCGATACTGATAAAAAAAATATAAAGTAAAATTTGGATTAAAAATTTTTGGTTTTTCAAAATTTCATAGGTTTAATTTAAAATTTATTTCTATAACTACTGCAGATTATTTCAATTAATATAATAATTTTTCATTCATTTTTTATGTAAATAATTTTATTTGCATTACTAAAAAAATTTTTTTTTTAATAGTAACAAAATTTATTGAATGAAAAAAACTAAAAAAATTGATCTATGTTTATTTTTGTTATTATTTGAATTTTTGAGTTCGGGGTAAATAAAAAAATTTAAATTTCCAGCTAAAACTCTCGCGTGTCTGACGTGGAGCGTCGTTTTAACGGTACTACACTTGAATCGTCGGGATATATTGTCGAGCTTTACGCATGACTGACGTATTTACTCTTTACTGCTTGTACATATTTCGCGTGCGCAGGTTTTATTAATATATATATGTATGTTCCTCTTCCTACCCCGCCAACTGTTGCTTCTTCTTCATCTTCTTCATCTTTGTCTTGTTCTGTTCTTATTTTGCTAAACTTTTTGAAGCCACAAAGGTGTTGACAGTAGATTCTACAAGATGCAATAACGGAATTTTTTTTTTTACATTATCAGTAATTACGATTTATTTATCTAATAATATCGATAAAATTCATTTTTGTATCATTGGAATTTTTTTTTATCATCATATCAATAAATAATTATTTAATTATTTTCTTATTAATGATATCGCTTTTGTTGAAGTAATTGAAAAAAAATCATCTTTTTTTTTAAATTAAATTTCATTCTACTAAACTTTTAAAAATGTTTAAGAAGAAAAATGTTTGTTTTCCATTAGTTAGATTAAAGTTCGTGCATCCTAGTAAATACACAATTAATTTTTTTTTTTTTTTTTTTTTTTTACTACACTGACCGAAAGGTTATCTTGGTTCAAAGAGAATTATCTTGAGTCAAGAGAATATTTAGGAAAATGGAATAAATCTTGGTTGAAGAAAATTTTCTCTTAATTTTGATTATTTTGATTCAAAAAGTTATTTTTTCGACCCAAATGGGTTAAAGTTTTAAATTAAAAATATATGATTTTAGTTCAAAAAGAAAAAATATTTAAAGAAAGTAAATTGTTTTTTGAATTAATATTTTGAATTTCTTCATTCATGTATATTGAATATTTTATTCTATGAAATTTAACTTCTCTACGTAAGGAGTCAGATTTCTTAAACCAACTAGTGGCTATTGCTTGAAACAAAAATAAAAAAATTTAAGTCAAGAAAATCAAGCTCTTGGTTTTTTTCCATAGCAGCATTCGGATAACAGGAGCACTCGGGTCTATGCAGCTTCTCTACTTCGGACACTACTTTGTGTATACACGTAGACGCCCGAAGATCCCAAAAAAATGAAACGAGTCTGTTCAGCGCTGGCGCCGTATATGTGCAATTATATATTACACACCAATATTCTAATAGTATTAGTTTATTAATTATACAATTAACTAATTCATATACATAAATTGTTTTGAATTGAAGTGTTCGGTAAAAATGTGAGTTATTGTAGTTATTAGTCATTATATCTGGTGTTTTTTCCTGATTCACGTTAAGTTAAATGGTGTCGTTTCAATCACAAAAAAGTAAGTTAATTATTATTTATGCTGTTTTTAATCATATCAGATAGTCACGTTTGTTATCATTTCTGATCCTAAATTTACATAAAATTGTTTCCTTTCTAGTGTGGTATATATCATGCAGTTGATGCTGTCAATGAAGCCAGGATAAATAACCTAACCTTTCATTTATTTTTGTAACAAAAAAAAAAAATTTCATTGTAATAAAGAATCAAAATATATTTTGATGATTAATTGTATATACTCTGAAAATATAATTTTTAATAAAAACCATTAATTTAAAATTGAACTTAATTATTGTATTTTAAATAAAAGTATTTTTTTTTATTTTACGTTAATGTATAATTTAGTTTTAAAATGAGTTTTTTATATTTTTAATCTAAAATTAATTGTTTTCAGATAAAGTCTACATTTATTTTGAACTAAATGTTATCAAATCTTTAAATAAATTAATTTTTACTTGGAGTAAGTTAAATGTGCATCCGTTTAAAAACTCGATGTATCGAAATGAATCGATATCGACTACATTCGAGAGAACAATGTTTTTAGAATGAGTTGGTATCTTCTAAAACCAAGAGCTAAATTTTCTTGAGCCAACCAAGTTGTTTTCTTGTTCGGAGAAACTAAAAACATTTAAAGCAAAAATTTATATTTTTAAATCAAAATTGAATTTCTTTATTGAAGAGCTTTATATACTCTAATTAAAAAAAAAAAAAATTTTTACCAAGAGAAAATTTTTTCAAACAAGAAAAGAGGATATTTTAATTTAAGAATTTATTTTTGGAAACGATTTTCTTCTTGACCCAAGAATTCCTTTTTTTGTGTGTACACTCTAGAAAAATTTGCGGAGTGAACGCGGAATAAATCCGGAGGTAATGCAGACTCGATGTTTATTTTTTTAATCCTCTCGGAGTGAAATTTGCTCTGAGGGGAGTTTATTTCAATATCAAAACTCGAAATCGGAGTGAATGCGGATTTGAATAAAGTCCAGATCCCTCCGAAATCTCTCCGCTGAAAAGACAAACTCTCTATTTACTCCATATGCGGAGTGTTTTTTTTTAAACCTCGGAACTCCGAGTAAATTTGGGTTCAAATAAAATCCGTGATCACTCCGAATTCACTGCCGATTTTTTACAGTGAATTATTATAATTATTATGTTTATTTTTTTTTATTATTCGTATTCATTGACAAAACTATTCGGGCGAATGAACTTGTACCCGATAAAAAATAACACAAAACCGTTTGACGTAAGAAGATATCGAGATAATAAAAGTTTTAAAATAATCTACATCGATGAGATCAAAAAACGAAAGGATAAAAAAAAATTTCAACTATCATACGATTATTGATAAGTCGCTTCTCGTGTACACGCGGAGAATCTTTTAGTAAAAATTACTCATAAAGTTCGATACTGTAGATATGTAGTAAATATCTAAATTTTTCCCATGTATATTGTAGCAGGAAAAAATCCTCGGCGTGCATAAAAAAAAAAAATTATTAACAAAAAACACGTTCATGTCAATGAAGTTTGTTTATCGTGTCTGTTATTTGCCCACTTACATTATTTTCGATATGATTTTTTATTTTATCATATTTTTAATATTATTTTCAACTTTATTCTTATTATTAAATTTTTTTAATTACACAGATGACACTTTAAGTGGCATCGACGTATTTTCGTCAACTCCACATTTTTTTTTATCTCAATATATTTTTAATATTTACTATTCTTATGAGATAGTCAAATTATATTTACTCTCTTTTATTTAAATACAAAAAAATATTCGATTTATTATTGATAAATCTTTTTGTTTTTGATTTATAAAAATTTTAACCAACTGTTTATTTTGGTATTCATTTACATGATTTTAAATCTCATTAATTTGTTATCAAATCTTTTTGTATAGTTTTTTTTTTTATTTATAGTTCTGGAAATATGTTTTTTTATAAATTCAACCCAAATAAAATTTTTTACTTCTCTACGAAAATGAATTTAATTTAAAATTTTATTAATTATTAAAGTTATCACTTTTTTAATTACTGTCACGACAGCCATTTAAAAAATAGATAATTAAATAGAAAAAATTCTATTTGCTGCCAATTAAATCGAAGTTTTTTTTTATCAAATCAAAGTAATCGATCCCAAAATAATACAATTAATAAACAATCTAAAAAGCAAATTAAATTTATTTCCGGTATTTTCCAATTTACGTGGGGGATAGGAGGAAGGGGCAAAACGGAGTACCTGCACAATTTTATGAAAAAAAAATTTTTTTTTTTAAATGATTCTCAAATATTTCAAAGATACTTTTTTAAAAAATATAATTGAGCATTATTTTGAATTTTTTTATTAAACTTTTTCAAAAATCGAGTAACAGTCAAAAAATATCAATGGCTTTTGTTTTATGATAAAAACTATGAAATTTTTAACTTCCGCTAAGAAAATTGGAAATTTTCTAAAAAAAGGAAGTTATCGGTTTCGGTCCGATTTTCGAAAATCTAGTTTTCATCAGGTGTCGACGTTTTGAGCTCCTAGGAAGCTATTCTGACTATTTCCGGATGGACGTCCGTGTGCATGTGTGTGTGTGAAACTTTTTTTGTCCGACGATATCTTTGGAACGAATCAACCGATTTTGATGGTTGAGGAGGCATTCGACGCGGCTTATAAAGTTTCAGAGCCCAGTTGATTTTGGAATCAATCCATCGAGCACATTACAAGTTATCCAAAAAAAACATTTTTGAAAAAATTTTATTTTTGAAATATCTCCGAACGCACCGTACTGATGAAGCTCAAATTTTTACAGCTTAGCAATTAACAAGCCGCGTCTAATGCCACCTTGGAGATCAAAGTCGGGTTATCCTTTCAAAAGTTATAGAATATTTACATACGTACGTACGTACGTACAAACACACATACATACACTCGGACATCATCTTGAAATTAGACAGAATAACTCCTTAGAACCTCGAAACGTCAAGATTTGATAGAAATTCAATTTCCGGAAATCGGACCGAAACCAATGACTTCCCGAATTTTTGAAAATTTTCAATTTTCTTATCGGCAATTTAAAAATTTACTTTAATAAAATTTGTTTAACATCCAGAAATTTTTTTTTTATCTTTTTTAGGGGGCAACCATTTTGTCCGCAAAAAAGAAATTTTTCTTTTTAACTGCAATTGAAAATTTTACTATTTACTTTGAATATCCCCCCCCCCCCCTATAAATAACCTTATTGTTTTTTTATAAATAATTTATATTTAACAATTATTATAAAAATGGTAAATAAAATAAAAAAATTTTTCCCAGCCATCGTCGCTTAATAACTTAAAGAAAGATAATTAAATGCAACTTTCTACATTCTCTTTTTCTCGGCGCGCACTTTCTTATTAACGAATTCGAGAGCGCAAGTTTAATGTATTAGTCTCTAGATATATGCAATATATCTTTGCGAATAATCAACTTGAAAGAGAAACAAAAACGTGATAACTCTGAATAAATAAATATATTTAACCATTATTATTTTCCTTTATTAGTTTTCACATTTTCACTTGTAATTTTAATAAACATAAAAAACTAATTACCTTTTTTCTAACAAAGTCCTTTTAAAAAATACAATAAATCAATTTTATTAACTAACCTATTAAGCTTAAAAATAAAAATATAATTTATGTATTACGAGTGTAAAATAAAATAAAACAGTTAAAAATATATTTTACTGTTATTTTAAGGTAGTAATAAATGAGGGTTGTTTCGTATTTCATTTTCTCCAATGAGAAAGGTCAGTACATCTCTCATCGTTAGATGATAAATTGTGTCATTAACTCGCGCTGCTATAAAGTCCTGTATATCCGGCAATATTTCAGGCTTAATGATCTCAATACCTCGCGGGGTGAGTTCTTCAAAGACCTAAAGAGAAAACAAAAGATAAAAATTTTTATAATCTTTACCTTAATAATTGCTACAATTATTTCTACATGTGAACAAATAAAATCATTTCTTACTTCATTCATGACTGAACTAAATTTAGTGTGACCCATAAAATTATCTAGACGTATCTTTACATCGCGAATTGAAAAGTCGAGATCAAAACTTTTCATGTACATCCCACGTGAGTAACCCAGAACGGTTTCAAAAAAAATACGAAAGTCACGGGCCGTTGCTGCAAATGGTCCGGAACCGTGAAGTTCAAATGTGTTACCAAGTATTCCAGATATGTTGTAATAACCGTCGACAATAACTGTTGGTATTGTGAGATTTACAGCGATTGTTGGACCAATAAGTGACAATCTTGCTCGGTCCACAACGAATGTTGATAGTCCAGAAATTGTCACATTGTCAACAAATATATTTAGGCTGAAATAATATTTATATAAATTGTGTGTTAATAAAAATATCGTCGTTTTCAGTGGTTTTGCCAAAATCCAAATTTTTGAGAAAATTACTTTTTTGCATTTTCTGTAGGCAAGTGTCGTAATATTCATTTCTGATATTTAGTGTACAAGTTTTTGAGTTATAAAAGATTTTATACGGAAGCTGTGCGGAATATTAACAATATTTTTTCTATACTGGAAAAAAAAATTTATATTATAAATTTATTTATAAATGAATTTTTTTTATCGTTTTTTAGCTTTGGCGTAATTTAAAAAAAATTAGGTTTTCCCGGTATCAAAATGACAGTCATAAAAAAAATTGTAAATGTGGGGTAAAGTGAGTCACTCTGAAAAAATTATACTTATTAAAATTGCGGTTAAAAGAGTTATATTTGAACCCGCCTTTTTTACTTCAGAGCTTCCTAAAACTGAAAGGACTTAGCATGTTTTTTTATTGCTATAGCAGTCGGGTTCTAATCTATCCGTGTATATCTGAACTAAATCTGAACTAAATACCAGATCATATCTGACGAAAGCTGGCCAGATATGATTAGATCTCGTCAGATAGAGACAATTTAAATATCTGCTTTGTTATATCTGATCGGATATAATTATATGTGGTCAGATCTAAACCTTTTTTCTCGGGTAGTCGTTTGGGGGGCTTATTTTAATGTCAAAAATAAAAAACAAAAATTTTTATAGATCAAAGGGCGTATAATTTTAATTAAACACCCTTTTGACCCCCTCCCCCTTGCTTTATAGGGAAGGAGAGGGCAAAGTAGGCCCCTTAAAATTTTCAAAACTTAAAAAAATATGGGGACAAAGTGGGCCCCTCAAAATTTTCTATACGCCAATAAATTCGGACGGATAATAAGCTTATCGAAATTTGTTATATAATGAGGGCTAAAATAGACTACCAAAACTGTTGATTAAATATAATTTATTAAGAAAGTTAAAGATAACAAAATTACGTTTTAGAGTTATATCGCAGCAGACTATTAAAATGAATTTTATATTATTAAAATACAATTGTATTATAGTTATTTGCAAATATCACACGTGTAAAGAATAAAAAATATCAAATCCGAAATTTTTTGGAGGGCCCACTTTGCCCCTAATTTTCAATTTTTCAATTTTAATGGACGCAGCATAATGAAGTGAAAATAAGTATTAAGGGTCTAAAAAGAAGTAAACGCATAAAAAAAATTATTGATATTATAATTATTTTCCTTAAGGGGCCCACTCTGCCCCCCCCCTCTCCCCTATATATTTTTGTTGAATATTTATAAAATATATTTATGAAAAAAATTTATACAAAATCATTTTTTTCTTCTTTTTGATGCTAAAAATGTCTTATCAGTACAACAGAATACATAATTAATGAACGTAGAATTCAAAAAATAAGTTTATCTCGATAATAACTTTATTTTTCTGGTTATTTTTAAAAAAAATATATACGTGCCTCATTGTAAGTCAGTGTACTTAATTATCTTTAAATAACGACCACTCCTCTATTCAATTGCTAATGAATTCATTAATTGATAATTTGTTATTGCATCTGTGCAAATATCGTATAACTATTAATAAATACCACTTCATATGTAGCTACTTCGAAAATATATGAAAAACATCTCTGTTTAATCGTCAACTATATCATATATTTTTTTAAACGTTTAATTTATCCAAAGCTGTAAAAATATTTTTGAGACTACGTCTGTTGATATTCAAATAAATTAAGTAAATGTTTGTCCCCGATAAAAAAAATATTACTATTTTTATTTTTTTTTTAAATTTATTAATATGTGATCCGGGTGTTTACTTACTCGCCAATTTCTGGGTTATGAGTTTCGAGATAAATTTCGCGCAGTTGCAGGGGCTCAAGTACCGGAATATCGAGTTCTGGAAACCCATGTGGCATTCGAGCACGAAATTTTTCCAGCAGACGTCTGAGTTTGAAGTCCAATCCAATTGACGCTGCACTGTCGACTATCCTTTTTTAAATTAGTGGGTGTCACGGACACAGAAAATTTTTTTTAAATTAATTTCATTTGATAATTATTTATATTTTTTTAAACTTACTGTAATTAGTCGTCATAATGGCCGTGTTCATCAGGAGGTTCCGCGGCTTCTCCACAGCATTGGCGACTAAAAAATTTCAAATACTTTGCAAAAACATTCTTTAGCTTTTTCTTCAATATTAATTATTTATTACACCGTCATTTTATTTTGCTGGTAAACAATACCGTAGTCGGTTGCTGAGTCTGTCACATGATGAAGTAGCTCCTTTTGTCGCTGAACGACACCCGTCACTAAAAAAAAAATCATTATTTACATCATATTAATTACATTTGTTATTAAATCCTTTGTCGAGGCGTCGAGATTTCAAATACAAACAACTGCGTGGGACAAAAATAATCCGACGGGGTTTATATACATTAATAATTAAAAACTTATTCTTTATCTCTACTACTCGACACGCTCAACAAAGGTATAACTTTTCATTGAAAGTTATTGTAAAAAATTAATTAATTAATAATTCATTGAAATAGTTTGCATTAATAATACACTGTAAAAATTTTTGGACTCGGTGCAAAAATTTTGGTGTAAAAATTACATCAGATATCGTGTTAAATTTAGGCGGTGTGAATTAAAAAGTTTTACATCTCCAAGCGTGTAAATGTGTAATTAATGATAATTTTGCGGTAAAAAAAATAATCATAAAAATAATGAAATGTTCAAAATACTGTTTAATATCTTAATAAAATTGATAGACTTGTTGATTAAGTAGTTAAAAATTTTCAATTATCGTTCGTTGCTCATTAATCAAAATTATAACGAGTAACACGGAATGGTGTAAAAAAAGTAGATTACCCAGTGTTAAAATTACACGGAGGATTTTTTTACACGATTATTTTACGCTACACGGCAGTGTAAAGTTCTCTGGGGCCATTTTTACACCAAAATTTTTTACAGTGTAATTAATCACAAAAATATTTCTAAAGTAGTTCAGTATACGAAAATCTTAATGCAAAAAAAATTTTTCAACTTTGAAGACGTCTAAAATTTTTATCCGTCTTATGTACGCTGTAAAAAATTTTTTATGTTATAATGTACTTAATTTCGATGTTTTTTTTTTTTTTTGTAATGAACATAAACAGGAAATTTTGATTTGATTAATGTTGCTGTAAGTATTGAAGTTTAGTTTTTTTTTTATAAATGAGATAGGAATTGTGGAGAAAATTAAATAAATATTTTTTTTTCATTTTATCAACACGTGCATTGGATACATTCCGCTTTCAATTTGAAGTCGTATTTTTTTTTAATTAATTGTGCTCACAGTTGCCGTACTATATTTTTGTTAAATTAATTTTTTGGTGGTTACATTTGAAAAATTTTAAATAAATTGAATCCAAATATTCACGTTAGAGAAAATATTTTTATTTTTGTATCAAGACGGGTCATCTCACAAAAATAAAAAAAAATAACAAATTAAGTGATTATCAACATAATAACTAATGGACATCAAAATTAAATTGTAATCATTTTTCAATTCGTATCAGGTCTTTATAAAAGTCTTATTTTTGTTTTTTATTTATAATTTAAAAAATGTGTTATTGATTATAGACAATCGGGAGTGAATTCGGTACGATAACGGATTTTTTTTTAATCCGAATTCAATCCGGCACTCGGAGTTTCGGAAATTTAAAAAAAAATTTCGCGTAAGGAGTAAAGAAAGTTTGTTTTTTTCAACGTAGTGATTTCGGAGTGATCTGAATTTTATTTCAATCCGCATTTACTCCGTATTTAATCCGCGATCACTTCGAATTTAATCCACGTTTACTCCAAGAATTTTTTACAGCATAGTTAAAAAAAAAAAATTTTTAACCAAGTGAGAACATTTTTTTTTTTTTTTTATGTAAGGTCAACCCATTTCGGTAAAAACCTTTCAATTTTTAAAACCTACCAAGTAAATTACAAAAATCATATATTCAAATCCATCTCTTCCCAAATATTTTATATTTCACAGTAAAAATAAAACTAAAACATTAATTTGATTTATTATGACAAACTTTTTGAATTTAACGAAAGATAAAATTTTGTAATAAAAGATCCGCATGCGTGGCGATTTATATTGCACCGTGATACGAGTAGGATGTGACAAATACTGTTCGTGCAGTATCAGTTCCATCATCAATCGTAGTTTTATCTGATGTATGATTATATTCAATCACTTTTTTTTCACTCCGCAGTCACGTCATCACGCAAATTTTCATTGTATACAATACAATGTTTAAATATAAATAATAATCATACCCTAAAATAATGTCATAATTAATCGACAACAATAGTATCGTAAAATAAAAAATCGATCAATGCAATCTATGCAAGTAATTGAAAAAAAATTTTTTAAATTTTATCAAATAAGTGATTTTCCATTTAATGAGTAATTTAAAAATTATTATATATAAATAAAATAACATGCATTACATACTTATTTCAATGAAACTTTCAATTTTTTAGTGACATAACAGTTTATATTTAAAATTGCGTACTTAGTATTGCGCATGTTACAAATAACTTAAATTTAAAATTATAAAAACTTGTTTTTATTTATTTTAATAAAATAAATAATAAATAAAACCTACAGAAGTTTGAAGCGCTGTTGGCAACATTTGAGATCCCATCGAGCAGAAAACTTGGTCCAGATGATGCTGGACTACGTGGACTGGAACTGGCAGTAGGACACGAGCCAATCGTTGCCGATACTACCAAGAAAACTATCCGCCTTATGGCGGGAAACTTCATGTTGACTGATTTGTTTATACAATCAGGGTAGAAAAATTTGAAAATGACTTGATTATTATAATTATAATTATTAATTAACAACAGAAACAAATCAGCAAACAATTAAATGAAACAACGTAAAGCAAACTGGAAAAAAAAAAGAAACTTAACGATCGACACAAGAGAGTTTGCAAATCGAACCGGTCGCGAACGAGCAGGAAGCGAGACTGACAGGATGAAAATGTGCATCTGCGTTAGGCCTCGCGGTGTGTAGAATAGAGAGTGTAATGTGCAATCCAATGTTTTAATATTGCCACTGGTATGAGGAATGCGTTGACGAGTGTTGGAATACAGCTAATAGTATTCAAGAGCTCTTGTACATAAATGTGACGCAATAAATGGAATATTATGACCGCAGGGTTCACGAACAACGCGGCGTAATAAAAAATTATTTATATCATCTATTTGTTATTTATTTTAAATAACATTGAGTCTAATTATTTTAATTAGAAATTAATCATGTATAAAAATTAATTAATTAGAGTGAACTGATATACAAACTATTTAATTTAAGCAACAACAAATTTAATGTTTGTTGAAATGGAATTATTTTAAATGAAACTTTTGACTAAATTCAAATTTATAAAGTTTTAATTTGTGATCATCTAAGTTGAGAAGTTTATTATTAAGTCTCAAGTATTAAAGTTTTGTTGAACTTTAAATTTACTCGGTATATAATTTGAGATTGTTTCAATATTAGTCTGACGAAATTAGTCACTTATTCGTTGGTGTATTAAATACTTGGACGATTCAAAGTACGGAGTGACAAAAGGATGCGTAATATTTGTTAATTTATTCATGGATTTTTTTGCCGAATTATAAGATTTATGAGAATAAGAATATATGATTTATTCATGAGGAACAGAGCAAAGTCTTGATATTGAGACTAGCGTGTTTTTGTATAAAAAAAAAAAACTATTTTTCTCAGTACGTTGGTGTTGGAGATATTTTTTTTATTTCCTGCTCGTGTTTTTCCGCATTTCCATATGCATAAAATAGACTTGAATAAAGGTTGCACGTGACGAGTATGACGGAATTAAATCTCCGGCCTTCTAGATTTATTTAAGATTCATTCACAATAATGTAATAAATTTTAATTTTGTATACAAACATTTTTATACAAGTATAACAAAAATATTACTTGCACTTTAACCGCGAAGCAGATAATAGATTGATACAATTTTGATATCTTTTTAAGTAGCAATAAAATATGGTAACGATAATTAGTGCTGGAATTAACGAGCTATTTTTTTTACATTTTCTGTGATTTCACGCGCAACGAGAGTACGTGATTTGTGTTGTTAAATATTAATGAGCTGTTTTATTTATTATTGTTATTATTACCTTTTTTTTTGTATTCATCCCTCATCGTATTCCAGGTACTTTAATATATAAAGAATTACTGAAAATTAGTTATAATATAAATATTTATGATTCTCAATATTATTTTAATTTTTTTTTTATGAAAATAAATTTATTTTAAATATTTAAACAATAAATATTCACTACTTTTTTTTAAACTTATGATCGTATTTAATTTAAATTTTTTGTCGGAATAATGAATTTTAAATTTTCTATAAAAATTTTCGGTCACGAGTTTCAAAAAAAGTTTATTTATATTTCCTTTAATTAATCGAATTTTCAAGTTGTTAATTTTTTCATTAAAATATGAGTTTTGATTAATTTTTAAAAATGTACAGCTAAGATTTTTAAAATATTCATAATTTGAATTTTTATCAGAAGTTGAAAAAAATTTTAAAGAATCGAATTTTTTTTCAGAATTTCTTAATTACTACACAGAAAAAAAGTATCCCGGGTAAAAAAATTATTGTTCATAAAGAATTTAAATATAAATTTAATCCCGAAATTCAGATCGTGACACAAATATGACTTTCATCATGAATTTGTATCATCACCTTTAATCACGTAAAAATTATGACTCAGTAAAATTGAAATCCAAGTGATCCGAAGTTCAGTCACTAAATTAATTTTACAATCGAAACTGATTAACGTAAATCAAGTACTTGATAGAAGAAGTTTATTGGTAATTTCTGAATCGATAAATCTGACAAAAGGTTTAATCCAGTAAAAAATCAGTCAAGTTTCTATCGAAGTCATCCCAAGTCCAATTCAGAAACGTAATAAATTAATTTCATAATTGGTACCGATTTACTAGACGAAAAGTTGGAATAAATTCATGATGAAAGTCATATTTGTGTCACGTTCTGAGTTTCGTCATGAAATTTAGACCTAAATTTATTTTGAACAAAAATTTTTTTTACACGAGATTTCTTGGTGCAAAAAAAATTTTACTCGTCCCAAGGAATTTTTCACTTGCCTAAAATGAAAATTTTTTTGACCCAAGAATTCTACAAGAAAATTTTTGATATTATTTCATAATACGAATTTTTTTTGTGCCAAGAAATCTTTTTTTTCGGTGTATGATAAATAACATAAAGTTTAATTTCCTGTATGTATTTACATTCGATGTTTATTAGTTACTGCTGCACATTTATTAAAATTACAACATATATATACATTGTATATAATTTACTATCATGCATAAGATATTGTTATTATTAATTTTAATATTGAGCTTAAATTCCAAGTAAGAAAAGCACTTGAAGGAAGTCAAACTCTGTTTACTTGCCTTAAGAACACATGGACCTTTTACTAAACTGTTAACTGATTATCAAATTAGAATAACATTCTCTTACAATATAGTGATATTCAAAATTTAAATTGTTAATTTCGTTATTTGAATACATTTACTTTGCTTCACTTCTCTTCATTTCTTTCTCTTGCCTTTGAATTATTCAATTACGCTGTAAATAACTTCCGTATAAAAAAAAAAATTAAAAAACTACTCCGCCAAAAGTTAACAAAAAAAAATATTTTATTTTATCCTTTAGTATCAGCTTCTCTTCTCCATCTTGTAGCCTTTCATTTTTCACTCACGTCCTGAATACTGAATCACATGTACGAACAAAATAAATATTTGGGTCAATAACATACCACTCGATCGTTTATTAATTTCATTTTATATCACCGAGGATTAATAATTGAATTATTCAACAATAGATAAATGACAATGAGTAGAATAGAAGTCTAAGAAAGTTATTAATAGGAAATTATTAAAACTTTTTCTTTATATTAATTAGGAAATTGAGTTTCATTCGATTGTTGTGTGAGAAA
The DNA here is from genome assembly GCF_029852145.1 of Microplitis mediator. Lineage (NCBI taxonomy): Eukaryota > Metazoa > Arthropoda > Insecta > Hymenoptera > Braconidae > Microplitis > Microplitis mediator. The sequence continues at coordinate 6,154,255 of NC_079970.1, read as the reverse complement.
TAACGTATATTTTTTTCATATATTTTTCTATATTTGAGAAAACAATAAAAAAATTAGTACCTTATGTGTATGTGTACTTATATTGATAAATATATAATGAAGTTTAGGAAACTCTGGTTTATTTATAAATAAAATAAATTTTTAATTGTATTAAGAAAATATAAAAATAATAACATTAATGATAGTATCATCATTACAAATTCGTAAACAATAATTAGCCAATAAGCCTTGACACGCTTGTGATAACGTACTATGAATATCAATATCACGTAATTCTGGTACATGAGTTGGTGAAACGCTTTCACTACTAAAGAAAAATAATAATTATGAAAAATTTTGCTATCATTTTTTTAAATAAGATATTCAATGTCATATTAATAATTTATATAAATTATCGGTGAGTTAGTAATTTAAAAGAGAAAAAAATTAGTGTTGTTGTAAGAAAAATTATTATTTTAACGAATGAATATACATTGTAAAAAAATGGTGTTAAAGTGGACTTATTTTAACGCCGTTGCGGTATTAAAATGGACTCATGCTAGTGTCACGGTGTTACTCAGCGGTGTTATTCAAACGATATTAAAATGGTGTATATAAGGAGTGAATTAAATGATCGAAGTATAAGATGTGTTTTAAGATCTACGATACGGAAAATAATAATACACGCTGATAAAAAAAATGCTAACTATCACCATCTTGCAATAGGGAATAATTACCATCTCTATGTGATAATAATTATCATGCTCTTATGTTAACTATTCGTTTCTCGTATAGTAATATTTCTTATATCTGAAAAATTTTTTAAATTTGCCTTCTGAGATAGTAATGATTATCATCTCGGATAAGAATGCGTACCATCTCCGATAGGAAAAGTTAACATAAAAGAATGAGAATCATTAAATTGTAAAGATGGGAATAGTCACTTCGTTAATATGGGAAGTATTACCACTTTTTTTTCAGCGTGTAATAATAAGATTTAGTTACAGTTAAGAAATTATCCTTAATTGAGATAAGAACAATTTGATTATCTATGTACACTGAGAGAACAATTTATTTGAGCCTGAAATAAGAAATGTCACTACTATTAAACTGAACAAATTGCATAAATTGTTCATCACTTATCGACTTAAATATTTAGGAACAATGTTAGGAGTAATATTTTTATTATGACTCCGAAGTTTTTCATAAAGAAATAACTGATTTGAAAATGATAAATTAATCATTGGTAATTTTATTTTATTTTTTTCGCTGATTTAGTTTGCAAAGAGATTTGAATCATAAAAATCTGATTCCCATATTTTATACAATAACATTAACGTGTAATTATGGACAAATATTCTTTGGGTTTCTCCATAAATTTGTAAAACTGTCGTATCATTAATTTTTGAAACAATAAAAAATCCTTTTTTTGTATTCAACACACAATTTGACTTCTGATGCTTCAAAAATAAAGCTACTTTTTTTTTACACCGCTTAACACCGGTACCGGTGTTATTTTAACACCGTTTGCGGAGTTAAGTTTATCACCGATAACTTTAATACCGAGATAGGGTGAGCTTACACCGGTTTGTTTTTATAGTGTATTGATTCAAGGATTAATTTTTTTAATGATCAAGAAAATTTATTTTTGTATAAAACATTTATCACTATTTTAAATTCCGCTTAAACTTTTTTTGCTGGTTACGAGAAGAAAAAAGTTTTAATGAGAGTAACTAGAAGAGTAATGAGTTTTGACTTTTTGACATTAAATAGGAAAAGTAAATTTTTAACTTAAAGAATCTGTCTCAGTATTATTACGCAGCAATTATAGAAACAGTTATTTAAAACTTAAAATTTATTTTATTTTTAATAATCTTAGAACATTATCAGAAATACGTGGCTTTATTATAAAAAAAAAAAAAAAAAAAAATAATATCAATTATAAAATTGAAATGTCATTTTTTTTAATCCACCGACAAATAAGTGACTAAGAAAAAAAATTCAAAATATTAAAAGTGTAGCCCTACTTTCACTTTTCGACTTTCGACAATATCTAGTAATTAATTTTATTCAAATTTACACAGACACATTTTCAAATTTTATTATATTATTTTATCTACTTCTATTTAACAGACTAATTATTACCATTTTTGTCTGTTCCACATTAGTGAACACTAAGATTAATAAATCAATTAAATATATATACGTGTGCTTATCAGTTATTATTAATTATTCTAGAAATTAATACTTGTGAATACCATTGTATCTAATTAATTCCAATTGATATAGCTTACATATATAATGCATGAATGCATTCCCGGAATATTATAGATCGAAGGGTCTCAGGACTCGAATAAGATGATTCCTGTTCTATGGAAGTTCTTAATAAACTACTTAAATTTATAGTTCAGTGATCTTACATTTATGTTACCCCAATTATATTACTAATAATCCTTATTATAATTTTTATTTTTGATGGTGAATTTATTTAAGGATCAGATTTTTTTCTATTTAGGGGAGGGAGGGGCAAAACGGGGTACTTAAGAAATACCAAGTTTTCGAGGACTCAAATACACTAAATCTTTTTTTTATTTTTTTAATGACATTCAAAGTAAATAGAAAAAATTTTCAGTTACCGTTGAAAAGCCTGATTCAAAAATCTAATTTGAAATAATTCAAACACGATCCGAAACAATTCAAAGTTGGCAAAAATGACTATATATAGATATACACTTTAACATGGATTGAATTATTCCAAATTAGATTTCTGAATCAGGGAAAAAAAAATTTTTAATTTTGCGGGCAAAATGGGGTACCCCTTAAAAAAGGTAAAAAAAAAATTTCTGGATTTTAAATGAATTTCATTAAGTTAAATTTTTTTCTAAGTAATTTACATGAAGAAAAATTATATTTTACATGATTATTGGATACAAAAGCAGGAAAACAAATTTTTAATAGTTTTTATCATAAAACAAAAGTCATTAATATTTTGCAACTGACAATTGATTTTTGAAAAAGTTTAACAAAAAAAAATCAAAATAACGCTCAATTATATTTACAAAAACGATTTTTGGAATGTTCAAAAACCGTTCAAAATATAAAATACCCTGACCCCTTTTGCCCTTCCCCCTCTCCTATTATTGAAGGAATCACGGCTTTACTGATCTGTGTAATTGACAGAATATTTTTAAAAATCTATACTACATATGTGTGATTATATGTGGATTAATAATAATAAATTGCATTATTTTATATGCGCACTGCAATACCATACATTAATTGAATAGAATCAAACTCTCAAATTATTATTTTATCTACAGATTTTTTTGTTAAAAGAAATAATTTAAAAAATAAAAAGTTATGGATTAATTTGATAAAGGAAATAATTATAAATATGAAGTCATGCATGAATGATATTCAATATGTAATTATGTGGAAAATAACATGATAAGAATAATTAATAAGATTAGCCGGAAAAGTGTTGTAAAAAATCAAGGCTAAGGTGATTTAAATCTGACACGTGTCCATAGAACATTACATCGTTGTTTTTTAAATTATTGTACAATTAAATTTTTATTACTGCTTCGTTTTAATAATTTTTGTTTCAAAATCATTATTCTGCGGTGCGGTATTAAAAATTTAAATACTTGTGCATTAAATATTAATAATGTATTGCAATGTATTACTTAAATAAATACTGAAATACTAGTATACTTTTAATGTCTTTATTGCTTATATACTTAAACCAAAATAAAGTCTTAGTGACGTAACAATTTGAGTACAAAATTATTAACTACAATTATCAATACATTGTAATTGATAATGAATATTAACATCGAACACGTGTAACTACAGCTGATAATTTTCTTTATTAAAGAATAAAAATTTTATTTACAAAAAATATTTACAAATCATTTCGTATCGCGAATTATCAAATACTTTTTATATAACAAAAATTTTCTTTACAAAAGTAAAAAAAAATTATTAAAATTTTTTTTTAGTTTTTAGTTTCAATTATTTTTTAGCTGTAATATAAAACTCGTATATTAATAATTAACATTAATAATTAATTAATAAAAAAAATAATAATTAATTAATAAAAAAATATTAATAATGTACACGAGTTATGAAATACTTTTTTCACGTATTTATACGTTCTTGACTATTGGAAATTGTATTTACGTCTAAAGTCGAAGCTTCGCTGGGATCATAATTATCTTCTTCTCGTTGATTAGTTCCCGATGATAAATGTATGACGCTGTAAAAGTTAATTAATTTTTATCAAAAGAAAAAAAAATGAACATGACTTGCTAATAATTAAAACACAACAATGACTTACAGAATGAGAAGCAGTACTGCAATTTGTGTGGCAAAAGTGAGCCAATAAATAGCACTTGGTACTGTATGATATGTCGCGTTATAAAGTTGTGAATATAATACTCCGCTGAAAAAAGGCACTGCATTATCACATACTGATAACATCGCAAAAACTTTACCTGAAATTTAAAAAAATTCAAATATTAAATAAAGATAAATGCACTGAAAAATCGAGAGTTAATTCGGAGTGATTACAGATTTATTTTAATCTTCACTCCGTTACTCGGAATTCCGGAGTTTTTAAAAAAATCACTCCGCATAAAGAGTAAATAGAAAATTTGTCTTTTCAGTGGAGTGATTTTGGAGGGATCTGGATTTTATTTAAATCCGCATTCACTTCTATTCGGAATTTTAATATTAAAATTAATTCCCTTTGGAGTGAATTTCACTCCGAGGGGATTAAATAAATACACAGTCACCCGCTCCGCATTCACTCCGGAATTAATACGCGTTCACTCCGCAAATTTTTTACAGTGTAATGTTTTTTATTGTAATAATTAATAATTTTTTAAATTCCCGTGTAAGAAAATTCATTCAAAAAATGTTCCAAAAGATTCCTGACAGCGAACTTTAAAAATTGAGACAGTTCTAAACTTTAAGTTGAACATTTTTTTAGCTTTGAAAAAATTAGAAAGTGAACGATTTGCAACTGGTGTAGACTTTTCCTGCGCGTATTTTTTTTAGCAAAAATGATTTGATTTGACAATTGTTTGAGTTTGAAAAACATTGAAAAAAAAAGAAATTAATTAAAAATTATGAACACTTACGACTCTTACCAGAATAATTCAGGTATGAGGTAAAAATAAATAAAAATGATTTAAAAATATTTATGAACATTTTTTTACTTTTATTAGAACTTTTTGGGAAGATCATTTTTTTCACTTTTTGAATTGTTCAAAAATAATAAAAAAAATGAGTGATTGGAATCAATTTTGAACTTTTTAAGCTTAAGAGGATGTGCCATCTATTCTCTTTCTCACACACATGTGAACGAACGGAACTGTCCTTGTTGCACTTACATAAGCAAATGGAAATTTCAAATGAGCCGTTCTCAGATATAAACTGCAATTTCCGAACTAGAAACATTTCATTCGATAAATAATAAGTTTACGCATCGAATGACATATTTCGTTTAATAATTTGGGTCTTTACCTGTGAAAACGGTTCATTTGAAAATCACCTGGTACACTCTCTTAAAAATTTTGTTTAAAAAATTTAAAAAAAAACCCCACAAGAAAAATCCACACTAGTTGAAAATTTTCCACACTTCTAATTGTTTTAAAGTTCCGAAATTTTCAACTCAAAGCTCAGAATTGTTTCAATTTTGGAAGTTCACTTTCAGAACATTTTTGGAACAAATTTTTTTTACACGGATTAATAAAGAATTAATATATAATATACCTCGTTCATTGATTGGTACGACCTTGGAAGTCATTGATCTTAAAACTGGTGCGACTACTGGTCCAATTGCCGCGACTGCTGCCCCTGTGATAAAATTTATTTTTATTAATATACAATTTAAATTAAATGATTTAAAATTCATCATACATATTATACATTTACAAATACATACCAGCGTAAAATATATTTGGTACAGTAGCAGAAGCGAAAAAAATTCTACCAGCAGCATGAGATAACGCGCCAATCATAACAATAATAGTATCTCTTAATCCCAATAATTTGCTCAGTGTTGGTCCGCCAATTAACATCGCTAATTGATTAATTATCATTAATAAATTATTTTAAAAATAAATAAAAAAGTATATAAATTTACCAGCGACAAAGAATGACGACTGAAATGTCCTAAATTTACTGAAAGTCGCAACGTCCCATTGAAAAATTCTCTGAGTGTACAAATAGCTCATGGGTTTTTCGTCTCTTTGAAAAGTATAGAAAGCCATTGCAATAAATAATATCCACAAATGAAGTCTCGCATTGTTGTTACGTGGCTTAGTGAGAGTTCTAATGGTCGCAATAACGTGCTCTTTGTCAAAAAAGTCTGTCAAAACATTGACTCCAACTAAAGGCTTTTGTCGTGGGTTTGTTTGCCACTTCAATACAATAAGTGAATAAATAACAGATATTACAAGCAGAGTTGTGTTTATAATAAACATTATTGTGTATGAATGATTAAATACGCTGGTAAATAGATAAGACCCAAGTGCAATACCTGCAAATAAACAATTTAATCAGTAAAATAAATTTTATTTATTTATTTGTTGTGTTACCTGTTGGCATAGCACTCAGATATGCGATATCAAGGATAGTAACTCGTAGTGTCCGTTGTTTTACAGAAGAAACATCGGATATGTAAGCGAAACAGCTACCAAAAATTGCAACGTCTCCACCGAGCATACCCATGGGTATACTTGCTGTGTAGATGATCATAAATAAATCCCAGTCGGGCATCAATGTGTTTACAACAATCATTCCGGAGTAAATAATTTTACCCAGAAGGCCTATTATCAAGGGCAACTTTCTACCACGTCGGTCACTCCAGTTACCGAAGAACAGAGATAAAATTATTGGCACGACATGACCGGCGATGTTGTTCCATTGATGAAAGTCTGACACTGTCACCTGCAAAATATCAATACAGTATAGATTTTAATATTTGTTTTATAGAGATAAATATATACAAAAAAAAAAATTCTCGACTGAAAGTATAATCATTCTTCACAGTAAAAAAGGATTCGTCAAAATCAACACATATCGTATGTAAAACGAACTTTTTACACTTATTTGTATGTTATTTTAACATGCTGTGAGTGTTAAAAAAAGTTACACACGTATATGCTAATAGTAAAAATTTTCCAAGAAATCTTGTGTGATGTTCGAAATTATTTTTAACATATTTTGTATGTTGATTTTACAGTAACATATAAAAAGTGTTACTTTCGAATAAAGTAACATTTTTAAATTTAAATTGACACACAAAAGTGTTTAAAATTCAACACTCAGAATTCAACACACACTCTTTTTTTTACACTTTGACGATTCGTTTTTTACTGTGTTGATCCGATAAATTTTTTTTCGAAAACCTCAATTTTCTGGAATAAAGTAGAATGATTTTGACCAAGACGAATTTTCTTGGCTCAAAAAAATTCTTGATTTGGTTCCTGAAGACGTTTGTCTTCAAAAATATTTTCTTGACTGAAGATAAATTTTTTTTTTGTGCACGGACAAATTATTCTTGTTTGAAATGCTACGGTGTCACAGTAAAGTCGGACCATGTTGGCCACCTGATGGAAATTCAAATAGACACATGCAAAATTTACAATGAACACAGTAATTTGTGATTTATTCGCTGTAAATTTTACTATGGCTATAGTAATTTTCGCAGATGGCCGACATGGACCTGCTTTTCTATGAAACCACAGCATTTCAAACGAGAATAATTTCTCCGGGTACGGAAAAAAACTCATAAAATTACAGTTTCGCGTGGAAATGTCATATGTTTACAATAATGATAAGAAATAATAAAATTTTATGACAAGTAGGGGAGGATGGGGCAAAGTGGGCCTCCATAAAATTGCATAGAGACCCACTTTGCCCCACCCTCCCCTACTTAAAAATTTTATTTATGATCAATTTATACTAAAATTAGAATATGTATAAATTGTTAATACTGTGGTAATGAAAATATATGTCGCGATTTAATGATATTTTAATTTATTTTGCAGTAAAAAAAAAGTCAGTCGAAAACTATTGATAAATTAAAAAAATTATTAATATTTTTATTGTAAGCATTAATTCATGTATTGCATTATAACTTTTTTTTTAAACTTAAAATTTATCAGTTTCATTGAAGTATGATAATTTTATCACAAGTATTGTAATTTAAAAATACAATAACATTTTTTTTTTATTACACAATTGACTCATAATTTTACGATAAAGAAATAAGAAATTTTTGCTTCTCTTTGAGTCATAAAATTATTATAAAAATTTTAAAAAATGCAATTAAACCGTAACTTTTTTTTTCTATATGAAAAATAGATAAAAAATTTTATTTTTCTTACCTGAACAATATTTTTAACCGTGTCATTTTGTTTAATATTCTGGCAAACTTCTTCAGAGAACCCGTGATTAACTCGACACGATTTGTATACAAAAAGTGCTTGCTCGACAACTGACGTTATCATGTAAGCCATGATATAGAGCCACATTGTCGGCTCTACAGATATGTAACGAATCCATCCGAAGTATTTTTTCAGTACATGAGATGAAGATCTGTTTTGCACTACGACTACCTGACAAAAATTAATTAATTACTAAAATTAAACTCCGGCTCCGGAGTTTCACATAAAGTTAAATAATTTAAATCTATGTCTTGCAAATAATAAATTCAAAAAGTGATTAAAAAAATACCTCAGGTAAAATATCCTCGTTCATTTTTAAAAACTTGATATTTTTTTCACGAACTAAATACACTCGTCAGTACTTTTATAATTACAAAGAGACACTAAGTCACTAAATTGTCCATCCCAAATACTTTAATATTCCCTTTATCTAATGTATCACGATCAAAGTGTTCAGATGTCAGTGTTAATTCTATAAGAACAGTAATAAAGAAGATTAAGTAACTGGATGCTCTAAAGAAAAAAAAAAAAAAAAAAAAATCTTTTGCTTAAGTTTCATTTATGATAACATTTATATACTTATCACAATATATGACGCAAACGAGAATATGTTACTTAAATAATTAAAATGTGACTGCATATAAATAATTAATCATTTTTTTTTTAATATTTATACTAAAAATTTTATTGTAAAAAAAATTTAAATTATCGTTACCGTAAGTAAATTTTTATTAATAATTATTTTTATCAATTAAATTTTAAATTAGAGTAATTATTTGCATCTATTGCGCAAGTAAAATAAAAGCAGTAAAGAATAATTTAAAAATGAATAAAAAATATGACGTAAATTTTCGCGATTTTTTGAAAAATATTAAATTTGAAAAATGATTTTTAACCTTTCATTTTGGAGTAACTAAAAATCCATCTGACCACGTGTTCACAAGTAAATTTAAGTCGACTGTATACAACATGCGCTCACTACGTTGAAACTTTCATAGATATTTTTATATAATAATAATATTCCGACACTGCGCAAGAGCCGCAGACATGCGTTTCCGTACTATCGATTTAAATTACACACGCTCATTTTTCTTTACTAGTATGAGTATAAACGGTCCAGTTTTTTTAAAAAACTTGATTAACCCGTTCCGAGTCGCTCCGTATCGGCGGTTTTTAAAAAATAAATAAATAAAATGCGGGAAAAATAAATAATCAGATGTTTATTATTTTTATTTATTTTTATAATCAAAAATTTATTTATCGTCAATCACGATTATATTTTTTATCAGAATTAAATATTGCACATAAAGCAAATTTTATTTTGTCAATTGAGACTTAATATTTTTTCTTTAGGCCATCAAAGATACGTCAGTTTGTAATAGACTTTAAACAGTTATTAAATACTATACATACATATAATATACATGTAATATAGATAAAATTTTTATATAAGTATATATATGTGTATATATACATATATAGACTTATATAATTATATTTTGAAACAAATTATATTGACTATTTTTTTATCCGGATACTTTTATTTCCTAATTTAGATTTTTTCAACTACATAATAAATTTTAAAAGTTTCTATGATATTTCTTATTTCAAATAATTATTCTTTGGTACAATTACACAGAAAAAAACAATTTCTTGGCGCAAAAAAAATTTGTATGATGAATTAAAAATAAAAATTTTATTAGGACTAAGGTGAGAGACTCAATACCCAATCAGGGAACTAGTACCCGATTACTCATGTATTTTTAATGAGTGTCGATGTAGCAGAGATCAGACAAATTAAAAACTATAAATAAATAGAGTAAATTATTAAAAAAATGACATTTATAAAAAATGCACATTAATTTAGCAATTTTTTAAGTGCGCATTTTTATTCGGTTTTAATTTATTGATTATTTACTCTGTTTATTAATAATTAAAAATTTTTCTGATGTCTTCTACATTCACACTCATATATTTTTATACCTATATTTACTAAATATAGATACACAAATTTACGGAGTGATCGGGTCCTGAGTCTTTTACCATACACAGAAAAAAAATTTCGATTGAAAATAAATATTCTTGATTCAAGAAATTTTTTTTGAAAATTGATATTTTCTTGGGTAAAATAGAAATCTCCTCTGACCAAGACAAATTTTCTTAGCTCAAGAAAATCTTGACGGTTCCCGATGACGTTTGTCTTCCAAAATATTTTCTTGACTCAAGATAACTTTTTTTTATGGGGAAAAAATTTCTTGACGAAAGAAATTTGTTTTCGCCCTAAAAATATTTTTTCATGCCCCAAAAAAAAATTTTTCTCGTCCCAAGAAAATTTTTGTTTGCAATTTTTGGAACAACTGAAAATTTTTATGGGGCGAGTAAAATTTTTTGCTTCTAGAAACCCTTTTTTTCTGTGTAGGTTTACTTAAACCACATTTATATTTTTATAACTTATTTAATTTTTTTAAAACTTTATTATGTAACGTCATATATTTTGAAACCTAAACAATTTTTTTTAAAAATATTATTAAACAAATATAATAAATACGTTACATAATCAATCACGCGGTACATTTTTCCAGCACATTTAAGTCACAATAATAAATATATACTCACTACTTTTAAATTATTTATTGACATATATATTAATATATTATTTGAATACGAATAACCATATCCGCATATATTTTAATTAAATATAATTATACTTTGTTAGTTATCATATCAATTATCACATATTTTAGTACTTAGTTAATATTTTTGCATAATAAATAAAATATATATGCAAAAATAATAAATATACTCAATAATATACTTGACTTCTGTACTTCTGGACCTGCCAGTTAATCGGAAATAAAATATTACTATTATTGTTATTATTATTTAATTTCGATTAATTACTCATTCATTGAACTCGCATCAAATCCACTGTACATGTGGATAAAATATTATTTTTATCTTCGCAATCATTCCGTAATTGGATTTTTATCTTTTACAATTCCTATTATCTCTTAACCACACATTAATTTTTTTAAAATTAAAACAATTAAGACCACAAATAAAATTCATAAATATTTTATTTTATAGCTTTTTATAAGTCCGTCAACGTTAAAGCATTTCATTTTTTTTCATTTCGTTGTTTATCTGTATGCGGTCTCGTTGATTTTACACTCCATTTTTTTAATTATTGACAATTATTTTGTGTTATTTTTATTATCATTATTAATATAATTATAACAAATAATAAATTGCATAATTTTTTTTACAATTGCAATATATTTTATACATGTATATAATTGCGTATTATAGAGGCAAAATATTACAAGGAATGTAAATAAATATATAAATTATTTAGAGTGAGTGTTTGATCTTAAAATTAAGTACATGTACGATTCTAAATCGCTTTGTGGAAGAGCCATTCAACAACTAATTACAACTATTTATTTGTTTATTTTTTTTTATAACCATCAGTAGATAGTGGGAGAGAGCTGGGCAAAATGGGGAGGTGATAGAAAATTTAGTTTTTTATATTGAATAGGTTTAAATTTTTAATTTTTATTTATATTTAAAAAAATAAGAAAAGAATTTAATTTTTCTTGAAACTTTTTTTTCTTTTTGAAAGAAATCGAGGCCTATAAAAAAAAAAAACCCAAAATAAAAGAAGACTATTTACACTGTAAAAAAATTTCGGAGTGCAGTTTAAATCCGGAGTGAATGCGGAGTGGATTTTTATTTAATTCCCTTGGAGTCAAATTCACTCCAAAGGGAATTTATTTTAATATTAAAATTCCGAATCGGAGTCAATGCGGATTTAAAAATAATCCGGATCACTTCAAAATCACTCAACTGGAAAAACAAACTCTCTGTTTACTTCATATACAGAGTAATTTTTTTTTTAAACTCCAAAATCCCGAGTGACGGAGTGAATTCGGATTTAAGGAGAGTCTATAGTAATTTTTGTCCGAGTTTTTTTTCTCAAACTTAATCGCAAAACTAAGAACGAGGCTCGATGCATTACTCTATAAACTAGCAGTCTACGTTTTGATTTTTGAAAAATATTCATTTTTTTAAAAGAAAAACGAAGACAAAGTTTCCATTTACTGCGCAAGTGCAACAAGGATAGTTCCGTTTGTTGACTTGAGTGAGATACAGAAAAAAATTCAGACCCCTCTTAAATAAAATCCGCAATCACTTCGAATTCACTTCCGATTTTTTCACAGCATAATATTTTTGATGGCATTTTACAAGTATTGTAATTACATATAAATTTAAGACAGAAATATAACTGTCACATTTTGAAAGTAAAAGCGCGAAATTTGTTTTTTTTAATTTTGAAAAAAAAAAAAAAAAAAAACTTGAATTTAAAAAAAAAGTCCTGGACATTTCATTGCTCAAAAATTCGAAGTAAGGTAACAGTACCAAATATTGACCGAGTTTCACTCAATGACCAAGTACTTAAATACCCTTGAAAATTTTTAAATTGACAAATTTAATTCACGAAAAATATGTAGTTATGTTATAAATTTTTCATGGATTAAATTCAACAATTTTTAAATTTTTGAATTTAGTATCTGGTCATTAACCGGAGCTGGGTCACTATTTGGTACTGTTACCTAATAAATTACAATTTAGGACCATTTTTAACATTTTTTTTAACTACCCCATTTTGCTTGACCTTCTCATAATTATTAGTTACTTATTTTTTAACAATATACATTTTATTGAGATTTAAATTTCCCGCTTGCCATTCAAATAATCTACTGATATCTTATCTGCCACAAAATTATTTTACCGACAGTAAAATCGTCTGTTATCTACCGTCGTCATAAATAAATTCAAACTCTTAAAATAAAATTTAAAAAATAACAATAATACTATTTATCACTTGAATAAATAAAATAAATAATAAATACATGTCTGTGCGCAAATACAAAAATGAATAAGTAAACCTTAAAAAATTCTATTTAACAATTAATAATCAATAATTAAAACGAGTGCTTAATTAATAATTAATTCAACAATAATCATAATAACATAAAATAAAATTAAAATTTTTCATTTCTTGCACAAATTAATGATCCAATTAATTAAAGAGATTCTTGTTATCGGACATTAAAAATATTTTTTCCACTTCAAGTCTTTTTAATAATTAAATCTATTTAAATACACAAATTTGTCATATATTCATATAGTAGCAGCTAATAATAAAATACAATAAACAGTAGCTATATCGAACATCGTTAATCGAACGCAATTGAAATGAAATAAAATTAAAAATAACTCTCCTCTTATTTAATATTTAAAAAAAAAATCAATTGCGCGCTACAAATACTCTCACTTAAAAAGATAGGCAGTAAAAAAAATCAATTATCGATACTTCAAAGAGCCTGACTACTGATAATATCTGAAGGATCGGAAATTTTTTTATCGATACTATTGATGTTGTTGTAATTAAAGTGACAATCGTTTTCAGGTATAGTAGCCATAGCTTTATTAGGATCGTTGCGACCGTCTAAGAAGTAAGTTATCATACTTCCTTTACCCTTGACCTGAATGGGGCCACGGCAAGTAAGTGGGTATCCTTTGGCACTGAGAATATCGCGTACTTCCTTCGTCACTTGAATGCTATCCAGGACGCCTGTCGAGTCCATTCTCGAGGCAACATTAACAGCATTTCCCCAGATATCGTATTGTGGTTTACGTGCACCTATTACCCCTGCCACGACTGGTCCGATGTTTATACCGACCCTCATCTTGAAGTTGTTGAAGCTGTGTTCATTTACGTAGGCCAATTGATCGCGTATTCTCAATGCATAATCTGCCATCGCTGTTATGTGCTTGTAGTCTTTCATATCACAGGTACTTTTTGTTAGACCTACCCCAATATTCATATCATTAAAATCATTTTTTAAAATTATTATTACGATTATTAATATACTGTAAAAAATTTTAAGTAAAAAAAAAATTTATGAGTTTTTTAATTATTATTTAACAATAAGAGAATTTGGAAATTTAAAATAGTATATTACACACCTAGAGCGAAAAGTACACAGAAAAAAAAAGAATTTTTGGCGTAAAAAATTTTTACTGCCCAAAGAAAATTTTCAATTGAACCAAGAAATTTTTTGTATTATGAATTGAAGCCGAAAATTTTCTTAGCGTAAGAAAAAATTTCTTAGATCAGAAAATTTTTTCTAGTCATAAGAAAATTTTGTTTTCATTTTATAATGCAAAATTTTTTTTGCGCCAAGAAATCTTTTTTTTCTGTGTAGGACATTCCGACCCACGTGTGAAATCGCCTACCCAAGTCGAAGGCGAGGGTGACAAAACGCGGATTGGAACGTCCTGCCTTCTTCCGTGGGTCTATAAAATTTTTCACCAGATCTGCTCGTGAAAGTTCAAATTTTTGCCACTATTTGTGGGTAGAATGGCACACGCGCTAATTTTTATCATTTGATTTTTCATAAGAGAAAAGAACGATTTTCTTTCCTTTAAACAGGACAGGAATTCAAACTTTCGGTACAGGTATGGTGAAAAAAAAATTTTTTTTTGAAAAAAAGAAAACCTCAAAACTGGATTTGAACCACTGACTTTATATTTTTAAAAGCCCGCGGATATTTAAAATGAACCAAAATTTAAATTATGAAAAAAATTATTTCAAGAAGGCTGGCAATTTTGGTAGGACATTTTACCCTACTCTACTGTCAAATTTATAATTTAAAAATTTTTTACAGTATTACAGTAAAAAATAAAAATAGTAAACAAACCTGAAGCTGCCATATAAGTAGCTCCCGTACTCTTAATTTTTTCAATATACTTGAACTTATCTTCAGCAAGTATTTCATCAAAATCAGCAATTATTTCGTTTAAAAGTCTCAGACATTCCACACCTTCATTATTAGCCTCTAACTCAACATAGAACTCGGAGAAGTTTGGTATTGACGCAAACATAATACACACAAAGTCGCATTGCTCATGATATAGTTCCTGCAAAGTCAGAGAAGCTGAGTTAAGATGAAAATGATATTATTATATAACCATAATGTATATGTATCAGAATATTATAATTATTGTCGGGACACATGAGACACCAGCATCCATATATGTCGAAAGTGTAATTACGTACATCAGCAGAGTTTACAGTTCGCAAGAAGTATGCGGCGACATGCTCTGGCAGGATGTTTGCAAGAAGCTTTTGGTTGTAAGCCTTCAAATGCTCCATTTCCTCTTTCTCTTCAGTCGCCTGAAGCTTCCACAGGAAGTCAAGACGATATGTCGCCTCAGTGTGCTGGGAGTGTGCCACCAAGAAGGCCATGAAGAAGATCACCAGTACTCCAGCTAACCATCTGCCTGACTGATCAATGTCCTCTTCGTTCGAGGACTGGTAAATGCTCACAGCCAAATAGCAGACCACGATTATGCTCAGCACCGCTACTTTGAAAACTGACGTCAGTATTTGATACACTGCACATGTTACCATTACCAGCATCACCAACACGGGAAATAACTGCAATCAAATGGTTAATGATGGTTCTTAAATTACACTATTGCTTTTTATTTTATACTGTTACTACTACTTCTACTACTACTACTACTACTGTTACTGCTGCGGTAGATAGAGTAATGTAGAGGTATCTTCTACACTTTATTTATTTATTTTTTTTATTCTTACGTCAGAAAAAAGTGTATAATAGCATGGTCCTGTTGCTGAAGGGATTTGAACCATTACTGTTGAATTGTCATGAGATTTTCTTGTCCAAGTGTTATTACTACAGACATTACTGTTGTCCAATGTGACCTATTTATGTGAAAAAAATTGTTTTATATTTTTATAATATGCACGGGGAAAATAAAATAATAGGAATTACTATCTAGTTATGGTAAAATTTTCTACCATCAGTAGATAGTAGTGAATACATAAAGGATTGTAATAATTGTTATAAATATGGTGAATGTTACAATCTAGATGATTTCCCATACAAAAAAAAAGAATCGGCCCATTACTGGGTCGTGAATGGCTGCAAATTTTCAAGCATCGGCCGAAGATCGGCTGAATATCGGATGATAACGGTATGCCAAGTATGGCAGTCAACAGCATTGGCCAATCGTGGCAATCAATCATTACATCGGCCAAAGCTTGGTATCAAGAGCACTCGATTAAACCGTTGGCCAACAAACGGTGGTTAATTGTGCGCCGTTTTTATAAGCAAAAAGATGGCTGCCAATGATTCGCCATGCACGGGCCAGTATAGTTAGCCATTTATTGGCCAATCATTCCCATACAAAAAAAATATATATCCGGGCAAATCTGGAATATGTCGCATATATGCAACATATATATAAATATATGTCTCATATAGGCAGATTTGCCCGGATATATCCGGATATATTTTTTTCGTATGGGTTACAAACTAGGCATCGGCCGATCTATGGGAAAATTTCGAAACTCGGCGACTTTGTATGGGTTATACAATCATCTAGAGAGTATTCACTATCTATTGATGGTAGAAAATTTTACCATAACTAGATAGTAATTCCTATTATTCAATTTTTTCTGCGTGGAAAAAAAATTTTCATTTAAAGGGGCCGTTCTTAGAATACGTTCGCATTTATGGGGGAGAGGGAGGTGTCGCTTGATGTGACAAGGAGGCTCAGGGGTCTAAGGAAACGTGACATTTGCAGCTCATCAAACAATTTTGCAAATTTGTCTCTCGGTTTTTTAAAAACTTTTTTTTTACGATAGAAAATCAGACGTTTCATATTAGGAAATTTATAAATATTTCCGTAATAATGGGGGAGGGGGGGGTCTAAAAAGGTAAAATTTTGTGTGACGTATTTTATGAACGACCTCAAATTTAAATTACCAATGGCGATAAAATTGTTAAAAACGTTAGGAAGACTACGATTGTTGCGATACTTTGAGCTATCATACGATTTTCAAAAATGGCTATCGATATATTTCTTATCCATTCTGGTATTTTCTGAAAATAAATATTTATTTCATATTATATTTGCTTTTACGATAGAATTTTTTATCTTATCAATTTTTAAAATAAAAAAAAAATTTTAATATCGAGCTAGTAATATAAAGTATAAAAGTTTTATGAAACTGATGTATATTTAAAAGTTCAACGTATCTGAATACAAATGGAATTGTGAATTGAAATATGATAAGTTAAAAAGAAAGATGAAAATGGCGAGTCGATATTTTCACTATTTTCTATTTTCTATATGAATGTTTAAGAAAAAAAATTTATTATTTTATTGTGGCAGTAAAATAGAAAAATTGATATTACCTCATTTTTCTCAGCTAGAAGAATACTATTTATCAAAATTATGATAAATGAGCTGATTCCAGTGCACACGTAAAAATAAATACTCCTAAAAAAAATTTTACATTTATATTCATAATTTTGAAGAATTATTTTATAATGACATGGAGTCTAATTTTGAAAATCGAGTTAAAACAAACTTTGGACTAAATTTGGGGGATGGACAAAATGGGAACCAAAATAAATCAAATTTTCTACTGACATAAAAAATTCTTTTTTTTCATTTTCGGGCAAAATGGACTAATTCCGAATAAATGAAAAAAAATTTTCTTAAACTTCTAAAAAAATTCAATCAGGTCAGTGATTTACGTGTAAAAAATATGAGTGTGAATGT
The DNA here is from genome assembly GCF_029852145.1 of Microplitis mediator. Classification (NCBI taxonomy): domain Eukaryota; kingdom Metazoa; phylum Arthropoda; class Insecta; order Hymenoptera; family Braconidae; genus Microplitis; species Microplitis mediator. The sequence continues at coordinate 6,136,151 of NC_079970.1, read as the reverse complement.
AGCAGACATCAGACAAATTTAAAATTGTAAATAAATAGAGTAAATAATTAATAAATTTAAATTTTTAAAAAATGCGCATTTAAAAAATTTTAAAATGAATCAGTGCATTTTTTCTCAATATCATTTTTTTAATTATTTACTCCATTTATTTATAATTTTAAATTTGTCTGATGTCTGCTACATTCACACTCATGTAAAAAATATGATTATCATATACAAGTAAAAACGTAAAACAAAATTTTTTTAAAAATAAGTCCCGCGCATTTTGAATTATTTTTGAATAATTTTAAAAGTTATGAATAATGATTTAAATTTAAAAAAAAAATTTTAAATACCCCATTTTATCCAACCCTCCAATAAATTTGAGTATCGATAATAAATTATTAAATAAAAAACTTTCAATATAAATAATGAATAGTGATATTTTTATACATAAATAATTGAATATATATTTTAAGTTTAAAACAGTTTTGATTTAAATTGAACGTAAGAATCTAATTTGAATAATAAGATACTTATTTTTCTTTTCTGTACGTACGAAGTGACATAGTAAGAACGAGACTAAAAAACGTGACTCAATTTACAGATGGTACCTCCGTGTGATATATCACATCTATATAAAATTAACATACCCAGACAAACTGATAGCAATTGCGACCACAACAATCACGTAAACGAATCCCGAGCACACGAAATACGCCGATAGCATTCGATCTCGTTCTCTAGAATACTAAAACAAATTATTTATTAAAAATCAATATTAACCGTAACTCTACCTTCTCCCTTAAAATAAGTCAGTGAAAAGTACTTCAATCAATGAATATTCCCGTATACCACTGATTTAATCAGTAATATACTTCCCTATCAAAAAAATCCATATGGGAATCCAGCCTAGATTCCTATTGGGTTCTCACATGGCGTTATCGGATAAATTCTCATATGGTTTCCAATAGAAATATTAATCTGTCCTTTTATTTATGCGTATCAATAGACTGTAGACATAAAAATCTAGATATCCCGGATTCTATAGAAATTACTTGTATAGAAACCCGGATTTCTATGTAAACTTTCTATATGAAAACATATGATACTACAGTTAACTGACGTCTAATAATCTTTGGAATTTATTCAAAACGATAAATTATAAAAAAAAATATTAAAAAAATTGCACCTGTAGTTTTTAAAATTTTCTACATGTGCATATTTTTAGTTTTTTTGTTTTTTATAATTGATTTGTTGAAAAAAAATTCAAAAATTGTTAATTATCTACTAACTTCAGGATTACAAAGAAATCCATGGATTTCTATTATGAGAATCCAGATACTTATAGTTTCTTACATGAATTCTTGTATAAATCCATACACTCCCATATTGATTCCTATGGATTCTTACATAAATCTTCCATACTTCTATATATGGATTTTTATGAGTTCCCATGCAATCCCACGTGGATTTTTTTGATAGAGTTGGGACTGACTCGCAGTGAATATTCACTGATTTACAGCACTTTTCACTGATTTATTTTTAAAGAGTTCATAATAATCTTTTTTAAAATAAAAATAATAATAAATTAACCTTTTCTTCAATATCCGGCCTCCGAAAGGTCAAAATAAAAGGAGTACAGTGCTCGGACCTGAGTCTGTCGATGCTTCTAGCGTCAATAGCCCTCATGAGATACTCATTCACTTCATCCTCGGGATCTTTCTCCGACTCAATTGTCTCGTAGCCGAACCCCAATCTGCATTAATTATTCACAATACCCTTAGCCATTTATCTTGGAGTCTATTTAATTTATTAATTAGTATCAATAATAAATATACTTGTTATGTTTTCCATGTTGCGAGCCATGGCCCATCATTCGCATTTCCTTGGATACATTGCCGTTGACGGAGTAGCCTTTCCTTAATCGCGGGCTCGTTAAATTATCTTTGAATGTATCTCCAGGGACAATTAAATATGTCTTGATATTGTGCTCCTTTAAATAAGAATTTCTCTCCCCGCCATTTCCCTCTTCTACTTCATAGTCACCACCCAGGCAATCTAATGTTTCTTTAGTAATATGTACCCGTCTAAAATTATAGTATAAACAAAATAAATAGACAGCTGACAATTTAATTAATTTATTTATTTATTTATTTATTCATATTCAAGTTACCCAGGTATTCCACCACTTTCCATATAGTTAGCGAGAGTTACATCATTACTCCAGACATCGAATTGCCACTTTCTGAGCCCGAGTACACCACAGTGGACTCTTCCTGTATGAATACCAACCCTCATGTTGACATTCACCGCCATGACCTCTCTCACGAGCCTGTTAAATTAACGTCACACAAGTTAATTAACTTGTGTGCTAACTAACTATATTTTGCTTTTATTTATATTAGGGCTTTTATATTGATCGAAAGAAGAGGAAAAAATAAAAAAAGGAAATCACTCAAATTAATTTAATCCTCAGGTTTTTTTTTTTTTATAATCCAAAAAAATAATAATAGTGTGTATTGTTAAAGAGTATTATCAACTAGGGTATAACGGGAAAAAAAATATTTTTTAAATCGATCCTTGTGGTAATCCTTAAGCTGAGTAATATCATAAGTACCGGGTTGATTATATGCGCTCGCTATTTATATATATTTTTTTTTTTGAATTTATGAGCTAACTGAATTTATGAGTGATGAGATTGTAAGCCGCGGTATTATGAAGGAAAGCTTAAGATGATAAAAAATAAAGAGAATATTGGATGAGATTTTTTGTCGGTCATGAATTGTTAATTTAATTGAAAATTACTGAGACTTTTTTTTTGTTACTTAACTTCGAAATATTGTTTTAAGTACGTGGTTAATTTTTTTTTATTCGTAAGACTATTTATTTTGAATTTTTTTCAAGTACTATTATTATTCTCGCTTCCTATTTTTATTCTGGATTGTAATTAGAACAGTGGAAATGAGAGGAGATATTAAAGAGGATCGTATGTTCATTAAAGAATGCTTAGTAATTTTCGTAATTTAAATATATGTATAGAAAATTAAAAAAAAATTAATAAGAATAATAATATTAGCGAGCAACCTACGTCTGCTCGAGTATTACTGCCAAATTTATTACAAAAGATTTGAATTTAAATGTTTATTAAAATCTCTACTGTAAATCGACTCTAGAATCTTTTATTTATTTTTATGATCATTGAAATTTAATAAGACAAACTTGATCATTAGCTCGCAAACTTATTGATTTCGATGATTGTATAGTACGGTGGTCGTTAAAAATTAAATTTCTCAGGCGACCCATTAAAAGCTTCTTTTTAGTCGAAAAATACGAGGGGAATTTGGTTTTTTCGTTTTAAGTAAAAAGAATACGTGCCGCAGGACGATCAAAGTTCATTTTTCGATGCAATCGCGTTTTTTTTTAATATCTCATGAAATATGCAGATTAAAGGACAAAATCATAGAAACAATTTTGTAGGATATTAAATTCTTGACAAAAAAGGTCATATTCATTTTTTTTTATAAAATGTGTACACTGGAAAAAATAAATATTTGTCCCAAATAAATCAATTTATTTATGGCTTTTTTTTTAATATATCTTAATGACAAATAAATATATTTGGTACAACAAAATATGACAGTTGATTCAAATAATTTTATAATTTTACGGAAATATATAATTTATTTGTGGTAAGTAATTTATATATTTGTAGTAAAGATATTAAATTTGTGACAAATAACCTAAAATTTGGCGATACTATACATATATTTGAAGCTCTTATTTATTTGTAGCAATTGGATCATTTCTTTACCACAAATAAATCACTTATTTCGCGCAATTAAACTACTCAAATATAATATATCTTTCTCACAATTAAATATTTATTTCGACATATCCAAATATACGATATCTTTGGATCAAATAAATCTTAGTTGGCTCAAATAAATCTTTTTTTCAGTGTATTTATGAAGATATTTTAAGAAAACTTTTTTTATATCTTATCAATTGAACGTTTTAAGGATTGCAAATTTTGAAAATAACATTTTTCTAAATATATATAGAAACTATAACAAGCATTAAGGATTAATATGTTACGAATTATGAAGTTGTCTAAATTTAAGAAAAAACGTTATTTTCGGCATTCGTTTCTATTAAAATGCTCAATTGATAAGATCTAAAATAGTTTTTTAAAAATATCTTCATAAACACACATTTTATAAAAAAAATCAACATGACTTTTGTTGTCGACAATTTAATTTCCTACAAAATTGTTCCTATAATTTTTTCCTTTAATCTGCATATTTCATGAGATATTTAAAAAAAACCGCGATTGCATCAAAAAATGAACTTTGATCGTCCTGCGGCGCGTGTTCTTTTTACTTGAAACGAAAAAACCAAATTCCCCACGTATTTTTTCACTAAAAAGAAGCTTTTTATGGGGCCCCTGAGAAAATTTAATTTTTAACGACCACCCTATTGTATAATCATGGGATTCCTTAAAAAAAATCGACACACGATCAAATTTTTTTTTATTAGTCGTCTAATATATTTTTTTTCACTGATACCAAATTAAATCTGTTTACTTTTTATTATCATAGAAGACATGGCGTAGACTAAAGTATTTTTATTTTCTCTTAATAACATATACGATAGTAACATATATTCAGTCATATTCAGTGACAGAATAATTAAAATATTAATTTATGTAAAGAAAATAAATACGATCGTCTTTTTTCCCGCGTAATTTAAATGCGATTCGAATGATAGAAATAAACTGATTCATCTCGATATTTGGCAATAAGAAGGCGTTTAAACCATGAAAAGGCACAAATTCAAGTCAAAACCTTTCTAACAATATAAATAAATGAATAATAATAATAATTTAGTTGTTATAATTTAAGTCATTTGTGATATACATTTTAAATGTCAGTTAATGGCAATATTTAAAATTAAACAGTTCATTTATTCAGATGTCATTCTTGTAAAAGGAAAAATAAAATAAAAAAAATTTAATGAAACGGAAGAAAAAATTACGAGAAAGGGAAAAATTTTATTTTTTTTAAGAAGTTAAAAAGAACTTGTTATTAATAAGTAATTAACAAGCTTGACGGGTAGCCATAATAACTAGTTTCTTAATTAAAAAATAATTAAACTTTTCTGAAATTATAGTTTTTTTTTTTTAATTTATTCAGTTTTAATTATTAATCACTGAATGAATAAGCAATAGGGATGTACATTAGTGACTTAACTTTTTTTTATAATGAAGATTAATTTCAACGGTCCATTAGTTTGAGACGAGGGTTATAATTTCTTAAGATGAAATTCGAAAATCTTAAGTAGATTATAAAGTAATAAATAAAATTTTGATATTTAAAGTCAAGGAAAATATTGCTTTGATAAAAGTCTTAAGAAGTATTGAGAAGAAAAATAAAAGTGAAAAGTGTTTGAAGAGAAAGAAAAAATATTTAAGAACCGTTCCGGAGTTTTAGATATCCAGTCGATCATTAAGAGTTTAACGACTGGTAAAAATTTTATTAGACGAGTTGTTGGACCAAAAAATTGCAATCTTTGAAATTTTACTTGTTAATTTTTTTTCAACGCGCGCGTTTGAAATGGATTGAATTTAAATTCATAAGGGTTTAATTGCGTAAGCAAATATTTGAAATAGTTACGCAATAGCATCGATCATATCCAATCCCATTTCCACACAGCAATGGGCATGATCCGGTCTCGGTTCAGGTAATCCAGATACGCAGTAATAACAATCCCCCAGGAGTTTAATCCTCAGACAATAATGCTCTGCTGCAAGACGATCAAATCTGTAATTTATTTATAAACTTGTATTAATTTTTAAAAATGTATTTTATGCTCTTTTAAATTAATGATTTTAAAAACTCTATATAATTTATTGAAATATTAATAGTTGATTACAAATTCTCATTGTGAAATTAAAAAGATTTTAATTTAAATAATTAAAAAAAAAAATTAAATATAAAATAGAATTTATACTCAGAAATTTATTGTATACATATATGTTTGAATGTTTTATACGAGCTTCAATATTTCGATGACAAGAGATAAAAGGAGGGCGGAATGCTAATAATTATTATTAAATTGAAATCGTGTTCTTGATGTATTATTGGTATATTTAAAGCACTGAACGTTGATTAAATTCAGAAATAATCTAAAATATAAAATCTCAGTTCAGCTTTTGATTATTTCCTTTCTTTTATTATTATTTTTTTTAATACTATAAAATATTATGAACTATAATTAAATTTTTTCTATGGTCTTCCACAGAGTATTTTTACTCCGACATATATTTATTTAACTATTTTACTTCTTTATTTCTTTTGTAAAACATTTTCAAGCTGAATGATAATTTTCTACTCGTACTTGAAAGATAAAATTTCAAAGAGAACGTAATGTATTACAAAGAATGAAAGATCTTCAGTTATAAGTAATATTAAAAAATACGTATTACATTTACGTACGATATCGCATGACTCGAAATAATTATTATTCAAAAGCCAGAAAGATAAAATTCCCTTTATAACTTAAATTACATTATAACCCGTTACGTGATTGAATTGATAGTCAATGAGCTGTAACTCGTTGAAAGAAAAATCTAAATAAAGTTTAATTCTTTGTTATAATTTTCGCAGACTTTCCAGCACTTATTCCCCAATTTATTATATATTTTCCTTTCAAAACGACTTATCGAGTCAATTGTCCGGAGTCTATCGCTTTCTTTCGGTCTCAATGAGTGCTCCCTTATAACCAGAATATGAAACTGGAAAATACCAATTAAATTTTCATCGATTCTCCACAAGCGCCTCATTTTTTTTAAGTAATCTTAACCTTCTCGAATTTTAGATTTCTATTAATTTATTCATTGACTATCATTAAATATTATGTCATTTTTACAGTTTTGAAGTAGAGGGACTTTGCAAAAATTTGATTCTGTAATTTCTACACTTTTTTTTTTCGAAAAAAGTCTATTTGCCTTTTTGTGAAATTACATTTCTTTTACAATATTAATTGTTATTTAATTTGGCCGCAATGAACTCAAAAAAATATCCAATACAATGTCTTAAGACTGTTGGTAAGTTGATGGTCCCTAGACGAGCAGCTCGCAACTATTTAAACCTCCTTACTGTATTCTTACACCGAGAGAAAAAAAATTGAATTCAAGTAAATATGTTTACTTGACTCATAATACTAAAAACAAAAAAACATTTACTACATCGAAGTATTCCCGCACAAAAAAATATATGAATAACATATATGTCCCATATAGCCGATACATTGATGCATGTATGTCACATATATATTTTTTTATGTGGGTTATATTTCTTGTCTTTATAACAATTGTTTAAATCTACTCATAAATTTCTACAGACAATGCATTTTTGCTAAAATTAAGTAAATATTTTTTTGGCACTATTTAAGGGGGATAGCCACTGTGAGGATCGAAAAAATAGGTGATTTTCGGGAATTTTTTTGACTGGAATAATAAAGGAATTTAGGGATCGGGTTTTCTTTGTTTTCTAAAGTATACATTGAAGATAATTCTCCTAAATTTTCATTAAAAAATATCATGTTGTTACAAAGTTATAAGCATTTTTGTGGAGCAACAAAAAAATTTCCCCCACCACGGTGTCATCTCTAACTCAAAAACGGATTATCAGAAACGAAAAAACCAAACGGCGTTGTAATCTGTATGCATGTGGTTATCGTTGCACATAGGGGATTTTGAAAATTTGGATTTGAAAAAAAACGGCGACATATTAAAAATTTTTTCGTTATTTTTACTCATTTTTTTGGATTCAAACAGCCCTAAAAAATCTTAAAAATCAAAATTTTTCAAAATCCCCTACGTGCAACTTTAGCTACTGCATAGACGAATACGGCAAAAAAAAAAGTTGCGAATCGGTTGATATTTATGCAAATTACAGATATCACCAGTTCAAAAAAAGTAGTTTCGAGAAAAATGCGTTTAAAGTTTTTAGTCGATGCAACGGTCAATTGACGCGCTGTCACAAAAATGACTATAACTTGAAAATGATTCGGAATTTTCATATAAAACTTAGATACATATTTTTGAACATATACACTTTGATTTAATAAAAAAAAAAAAAATTTTTTTTTTTTTCAAATTTCACAGTGGCTATCCCCCTTAAGTAAACTAATATTTAAATTAAGAAATTTCACCTGGAAATATACACTTTTTTCTCTCAGTGTATCAGCAATAATAACACTTTTTTTTTTATTTTAATTTTAACAACTTATGTTGGAACTTCTATTCGAACTGGATCAACACAAACAGCCATAACTTTTACAATGATTAATTTTTTTTTCAAATTTTAGTGAAGTCAAGTCGAAACACCATGTAATGATGCTATATTTTTACTTTTGTAAAATAAAATAATTTACTGGCAAAAAAAAATTATTTAAAAACATCATTTTTCCATGCTTCTGACTACCCCTAACCCCTTAAGTTACTTTTATAATAATTATTTTTCTTTTCTTATGTTTACTGTAATTTCTCCACTATTTTTTTTTCCATGTACTAACATGTCAACATCAGTTTAAAAATTTCCACAGAAAACCTGCTTATATCAAATAAAAACCCGCCAGCCGTCACATGTTAAAATCTAAACACTGATTGGTGGACAAAAGTGGGCCTTATCGACCGAAAATATCTACACATAAACTTCTACATTCTTGATTACTTTTTTCCTCTACCGCTAGATGTCGTTCCAATCGGAAATCAACCTTAACCTTCTACCCATGTCTTACTCAACATTCTCCGATTCTCGCCTGACATTGTCAGAGAATAGCAGTATAATATTGTCAAAGTGTTCTCGTGTAAAATGAAATTGTTAAATTCAGTTACTTGAGAACTTTTATATTACTAATTTCTTTTTATATAAATATATATAAATCCACACATATCATATTCCAAGTGCATTTATTAGTTTAATACATAAAAATATATATAAATTAAAATATATGTATATCAGTATTTACTTGTTAACCAAACTTTTACATTCTATAAATTGTTATTGACTGCTGCCTTATTAAAAATTAATAAGTAAATAAATTATTTAAATATAATTATTTATTTAATTATCATTAGTATTTAAAATTTTATTTATTTTATGTTTCAGATACGGGATTTACGTGAAACCGGTGTCTGCAATAACAGTGAGTGAAAGTTTATTTTTAGTATTTTGAATAATTAACAGTATTTTGAAAATTATGGCCCGTTCAGTTCTTCCCAGTCAACAAAAGTTGGCTGAAAAATTAATAATCCTAAATGACCGGGGTATCGGGATGCTAACTCGTCTTTACAACATAAAAAAAGCCTGCGACACTAAATCAAAGCCACCGACAGTATTGTCTGACAAGTTACTTGAGTCGTCAATTAAATTGATTGTCAGAAAATTTCCTAACGTAGACGCCAAGGGATTCCAGACCGTAACAAATCTGCGAAATGAAATAGTTAAATCTTTGTCCCTCTACTACTATACGATTGTTGATTTACTAGACTTCAAGGACAATGTTTGCGAATTATTGACTACCATGGATGCCTGTGGAGTCTACATGGACATCACACTGAATTTCGATTTAACAAAAGCGTATTTAGATTTAATAACCACTTACGTTACACTAATGATTTTACTGTCCAAATGGGAGGACCGGAAAGCAGTATTAGGTCTTTTTAATATAGCCTACGAAATGGTTAATAAAAAATCGGATAACACTTTTCCTAGACTAGGGCAAATGATCGTGGAGTATGATGTCCCATTTAAAAAATTGTCGGAAGAATTTATCCCTCATTTAAATCTATTGCGAGGAGCTCTGACTTCGCTGTGGGCAATTTATCCGAGCAGAAACATGACAGCAGATAATTGGCGCGCAGATCAAAAATTAAGTATTACAGGAAGTCCGGGTAAATTATTAAAGGCTGCATCAACTGACACTATGTCTTGCGAAACCTTAAGTTTAGATAGAGTAGAAAAGTGGATAATCCTAGGCTTTACCTTGTGTCACTCGATTTTAAGCCAAGACCAGCCAAATAAACTGTGGACTACTGCCCTAGAATCCGGATGGGTATTAACGCTTTTCCGTGATGAGGTTATATATATCCATCAATATATACAGTCTTTCTTTGAGTCAATAAAAGGCTACAGCAAAAGGGTTTCAGAAGTTAAAGACTGCTATAATCAGGCGATTCAAAAGTCTGCTTTAAGACACAGAGAAAAACGGAAATTTCTCAGAACTGCTTTGAAAGACTTGGCGCTAATTTTGAGTGATCAGCCAGGTCTTTTGGGCCCTAAAGCTTTGCTAGTATTCATGGGATTGTCTCATGCTAGAGACGAAATATTGTGGATTTTGAGACACGGCGACAATCCGCCGAATCAAGGAAAGGGCAAAAGTCGGGGAAATGAAGATTTAGTTGACAGACAGCTTCCTGAACTTTTATTTCACTGTGAAGAATTGCGGGCTCTAGTTAGAAAGTATTCTCAAGTCCTTCAACGGTACTACGTTCAGTTTCTTTCGGGTTTCGACGCTCCTGTACTTCATCAAATGATTCAAAATCTCTCAGGTCTTCCGGAAGACGAAGGTGTCATTCTAAGTGACTTGTGTTCGATGATGGCGAGTGTGACAGTAAAGCAGGTGGAAGAGCATGAAATGTTTGATTTCCGTGGGTTGAGACTCGATTGGATCAGGTTGCAAGCCTACATGTCAGTGACTAACTGCAATATGAGTCTGGCAGATAATCGTGAATTAGCAGCTTTTATGGATACCGTAATTTTTCACACTAAAATGGTAGATTATCTCGATGAAATGCTTAACGATACCTCAGATTTGTCGATTTACTGCTTCTACAGTAAAGTTTTTGAAGAACAATTTCACATGTGCCTTGAATTTCCCGCTCAAAATAGATACATAATCACTTATCCACTTCTATGCAGCCATTTCCAAACTTCAACACACCAGCTTTGTCCTGAAGAACGTCATCATATTCACGACAGAAGTCGTTCTATCGTTGACATGTTTCTCAACGAAATGGCTAAAGAAGCTAAAAATATTATCACAACTATTTGCGACGAGCAGTGCAACATGAGTGACAGACTTTTGCCAAAACACTGTGCGCAATTAATTTCACAAGCTTTCAATCGTAAGAAAAAAGACAAAAATAAGAAAAATATTTACGAAATACAAAAACCTGGGGTAGAAAGTTACAGGAGAACGAGAGAAGATCTTACTACGATGGATAAATTACACATGGCATTGACTGAACTTTGTCATGCGATAAACTATTGCCCTGCAATAAATGTTTGGAATATAACATTCGCACCCCGGGAGTACCTGAACCAGCATCTTGAGGCGAGATTTTCCCGAGCTCTTGTTGGCATGGTTATGTTTAATCCAGAATCAAGCGAAATAGCTAAGCCATCAGAACTTGTCATAAGTATTAGAGCCTACATGAATGTACTGCAGTCGGTTGAAAATTACGTGCACATAGATATCACGAGAATTTTTAACAATGCTCTACTTCAACAAACTCAACCAATTGATAGCCACGGCGATAAAACAATAGCTGCTCTATACACGCAATGGTATTCTGAAGTTTTATTGAGAAGAGTTAGTGCTGGTAATATATGTTACTCTGCAAACCAACGAGCATTTGTAAGCTTAGCAATAGAGAGCGCAGTACCATTCAATGCTGAGGAGTTTACGGACATCAATGAGCTCAGAGCTTTGGCTGAGCTTGTGGGTCCTTATGGTATGAAAATGCTCAACGAAACTCTTATGTGGCATATCTCTAGTCAAGTGCAAGAACTAAAGAAACTCGTCGCTAATAATAGAGAAGTTTTGATGGCTTTGAGAACAAATTTCGACAAGCCGGAAATAATGATCGACCAGTTTAAACGTCTGCAGCACGTTGAAAATGTCTTGCAGAGGTTCACGATAATTGGCGTGATTCTCAGCTTCAGACAGCTCGCGCAGGATGCGTTGAATGATGTCCTGGAAGACCGGATTCCTTTTCTCTTGAGTTCGATAGCTGACTTACGGCATCAGCTGCCTTCAGACGACCCGATGAATTTGGTTTCCGAAATGACTTCGGCCGTCGGGTTGACGTGCAAAGTTGACCCGACGCTCATCAATGCGCTTAAAACTCAGTCCACAGAAGTTGGAATGGAAGAAGAAGAACATTTATCTGTTTGTCTTCTGATGGTCTTCGTCGCGGTTTCTATTCCGAAATTAGCTCGCAATGAAAATTCATTTTATCGCGCGTCGCTAGAGGGGCATTCTAATAATATTCACTGCATAGGAACTGCTGTAAATAATATATTTGGCGCGCTTTTTACGCTGTGTGGTCAGAATGACATCGAAGATAGAATGAAGGAGTTCTTGGCCTTGGCCTCATCCAGCTTGTTGAGACTTGGTCAAGAAAATGACAAGGAAACCATAAAAAATAGAGAGTCTGTTTATCTGCTGCTCAACGAGATCGTCCAGGAGTCGCCGTTCTTAACAATGGATCTTCTGGAAAGTTGCTTCCCTTATGCGCTGATAAGAAATGCATATCATGATGTATGCAAGATGGAACTCCAGATTTGAAGATATCTCAATGGTTAAGTTAATAGTGATTAAAGACTGATAATACTTTCCATAATTATCACAATTATTGCGTATTGTTGCACAATAAATAGCACTTAAGAATTAAGGTAATCTACTATTTTATTTTATAAATTTATCTGCTTGTATATCACTTGCATTATATATATAATTGGAGTGTGTTGAAGAAAGTAAAATAGTTTATCTTCAACTTTTATTTTCTTAAAAAATAGTTTAATCTTCTTTAGAAAAAAGCTCTCTAACTAACTTTAAGTGGTGGCTATACTAAATAACTTATAATTCTCATTCAAACAATATCAAGTATTGAAAATAATTAGTCTAATAATAAGTAAGAAATAAGTCCTTCTACTTGGTAGAACTCAGTCATATTGTTGGAAAAATTTATAGTGTTAAATTTATATTTTTAAAAATATTTTATATGCGCTTAAATATTTCAATAAAAAGAGATAAAAGGAACGAGGAATGTTGATGATCATTGTTAAATTAAAATCGTGCCCTTGATGTATTATCAGTATATTTAAAGCATTGAACGTTGATTAAATTCAGAAATAATCTAAAATATAAAATCTCAGTTCAGCTTTTATTTATTTCCTTTCTTTTATTATCATTTTTTTTAATACTATAAATTATTATGAACTATAATTAAATTTTTTCTATGGTCTTCCACAGAGTATTTTTACTCCGACATATATTTATTTAACTATTTTACTTCTTTATTTCTTTTGTAAAACATTTCCAAGCTGAATGATAATTTTCTGCTCGTACTTGAAAGATAAAATTTCAAAGAGAACGTAATGTATTACAAAGAATGAAAGATCTTCAGTTATAAGTAATATTAAAAAATACGTATTACATTTACGTACGATATCGCATGACTCGAAATAATTATTATTCAAGAGCCAGAAAGATAAAATTCCCTTTATAACTTAAATTACATTATAACCCGTTACGTGATTGAATTGATAATCAATGAGCTGTAACTCGTTGAAAGAAAAATCTAAATAAAGTTTAATTCTTTGTTATAATTTTCGCAGACTTTCCAGCACTTATTCCCCAATTTATTATATATTTTCCTTTTAAAACGACTTATCGAGTCAATTGTCCGAAGTCTATCGCTTTCTTTCGGTCTCAATGAGTGCTCCCCTATAACCAGAATACGAAGCTGAAAAATACCAATTAAATTTTCATCGATTATCCACAAGTACCACATCCTTTTCCAAGTTATTTTTTTTTTCCTCTTTTTCCATCGCTCCTTTTTATTTATTTCAATTTTTTTTTCCTATTCTCGTTGGTAACCGTAGCTCTTGTTGCATCAAGAGTAATCGTATCCCTTCCGGCTCTAATTTTTTTAAATCCCTCTTTAACTTTATCAACTCTTGACATCGCATTTAGACAACAGCTACAAAAGCAACAAAATACCTCATAAATTATATACTACCGTGTGTAAGTAAAAGGTAGTGTATACTTCCTTACTCTCTCGTTCATAATCAATACATTATTTTTTTTTTCATCTCAACATTATGAAAAAATTATTAAAATTTTCTGATAATTTTTAATCATTGAAATCATAACAATAATAATTTGATCACAAAAAAAGATTTCATCAACATTTTATATTTCATTTATTTATTGAATTTAATTTTTATTTACACTGTAAAAAATTTTTAGACTCGGTGGAGTGTAAATGACTCGGTGTAAAAATTTTTGTGTGAAAAATATACCAAATATTGTGTCAAATTTAGACGGTGTGAATTAAAAATTTGTACACCGTCAAGCTCGTAAAGGTAAGAGTACTATTACCTAGCCCCAAACCAGTAGCCAGCTGACTCATGTTAAATTATATCTATATATATTTTGAGCCAATGTTAAAGTATATGACCGGCTGGCTACTGGTGCTCTTACCCTATACTTATCAATTAAATATATACAAATGTTCACTGATGATTTGTCGCTCATTAATCAAAATTATAAAGAGTAATACGGAATGGTGTGAAAAAAGTAGATTACATCGTTATTTCACTTTACATCGCTGTGTAAGGATTTCGGGGACCATTTTTACACCAAAATTATTTACAGTGTAAGGTAAAAGCCCCTATACCCGTTCACTTTTCATTGGAGTAAGATTAAATCACTCAATATAAATTAATAAATAAAATGAAAAACCAAATTTTTTTATTATAGTTATTTTTTGAAGTTTCGAGTATTAGAATAAAATTTAAGTTTGAAAAATAATCTTGATAATTAATTATTATTAATTTTTTAAATAAAGTCCTTGAGTGTACCCATAGTCGCTCACTAAAAGTTGTCATTTACCATTACTCGACCAACACATGGCCCTATAGTCGCTCAAAGACAATATCAATTAAACTATGATAAGTTTATTGATTTGGACAAATAATTTATAAATTATACTACTTTATTCTTTCATAACATAAAATTTCATGAATTTTAAAAATGTATTTAACAAGATATAGTTATAACAATTCTTAAAAAATTTGACGTAACCTAAATTTAATCTAACGAATGAACGTTAAAGTAAAAAATGCCCGGCTTTGCGCGATTTTGAAAACAGTCATTTAATTTAAATTTATAATCTATTATAAAATAATTTGATACATCATATTTTAATATATTTAGATTCAAAAATAATTATTTATCAATAATAATATTTTAGTTGTAATTTTTTTTTTATAAAAATTATAAAAAATCGCCTTAAATAGTTAAAGTGAGCGACTAATGGTACTGAGCAAGTATAGGGGCTTTTACCTTACCAAAGTTTTTTTTAAAAGGGTTTACTCTGATTATATAATATAATTAATATAATATACATTCAGTACATCTGATGTTAATAATAATAATAATAATAATAATAATAATAATAATAATAATACCCTTTGTCCATTGGGATTGAATGAAAGCATAACATTAATTTATAATTATTAAATTAATATTCCACCAACTCGGTAGACTTATCGATACATTCGATCAAATTATTCATCAATCTATTTATAAATACATCCCTACATATATATATATAAATCATAATACATTGCACTGTGGCATTTTATTACGTAAAATTTGATGTTCCGAACCGCAGGATGAATATTTGTTTCAATTATTAAACAACTCAGTATATACATATCAACTGAAATAGCTTGTCTGTATAATCGAATAAGATAAACATGACATTTTCCACAGTATGGTATTCATCTATTTATAGATTTATTTTGTGATTTAATTTTCTGTATCCATCACTCGTCAGCCGTACGAATGCCTGAATTTATATGCATTCTCTCGACTCAAATTAATTACATCCACTCGTATTCAAATATTATTATTTTCCCAACAAAAGACTAAAATAATTCAACCTATATAACTGTTTTTATTTCGTCTTATTAAACTTTTATAATAATTTTATTTCATGCACAAGTTTTCTCATTCTGTCAATAAAACAGAGTTTGAGTTTGAGTTTACTTTTATTTAGCAAAAAACATCCTCGTTTGTATGGTAAAAGTTTCAATTACATTTAGTCACACAAAGACAAACTTTTCTTGAGGTTATTGCGTGGGTCTCTTTTATTGTTATCGTTATTTTTATTTTATTTTTTATTATTAAAGAGGTCATTCGATATTTAATAATATGTTGTCATCCGACCTCAACGCTATTCATTTTTAATAAATAATCCTTATTGAAGACGTTATCGCTCTCATTATTTATGAGTACTTACCGCTTAAATGAATAGTTAATACTTAGTTAGTATAAAATAAATAAACTCACCTGGCAAAAAGTTCGTTGAGTAGTCGCACAAGTTCCTCGGCTGTGCATTGGTCAGATAATGAAGTAAATCCACAAATGTCAGCAAAGAGAATACTGAAACACGGTTTTCTACGTTAATTGAATTTATTAATTTATTAGATCATAAATTACCCCGTTTTAGTGGATAATCATTAATTTAACTACGCAATTGATTATTTATGCAAACAACGATTTTTCCAATTAATTTGTTTATTATTAATCAGCTTACATAATTAATTATTATTCCCTGTTGCTGGGTAGACCGCGGCAGCACTTTTTGACACTTGATGAATTATTTTGTCCCGTTTATTTACAGTATATTGTACAACTAGTGCGGTAAGTTGTCGATTGCCCACGCACATTTGCTCGTGCGGGTAATCGGCAACACCGCACGAATTGAACATACTTTTTTTTATTATTAATGCGATATGCGTACTATTTTAGTGCTCGATGTTTTGTTCACCAAGTAGCTGTTTGCCCATTCAACTGTTGCCGCGACATTTGTGTGCGTTATACGATTATCTGCGTGTGACAAGTAAATTTAAGTGCGACAAGTTGAATGGGCAAACGGCTATTTGGCGAACGAAAGAACGTGCGCCAAGATAGCACATATCGCATGAATGGTAAAAAATAACTCATTAATGTACACTAGGGTGGTCGTTAAAAATTAAATTTTCTCAGGCACTCCATAAAAAGCTTCTTTTTAGTAAAATAATAAGTGGGGAATTTTTTTTTTTTTTTTTAAGTAAAAAGAACACGTACCGCAGGATGATCAAAATTCATTTTTCGATACAATCGCGGTTTTTTTTAAATATCTCATGAAATATGCAGATTAAAGGAAAAAATCATAGGAACAATTTTGTAGGAAATTACATTTTTGACAAAAACGTTCATGTTCATTTTTTTTATAAAATGTGTATTTATGAAGATATTTTAAAAACATTTTTTTTATATCTTATCAATTGAGCGTTTTAAGGATTGCAAATTTTGAAAATAACATTTTTCTAAGTATATAAAAACTACAACAAGCATTAATGATTGATATGTTACGAGTTACGAAGTTGTCTATATTTAAGAAAAAAACGATATTTTTGATATTCGTTATCCTTAAAATGCTCAATTGATGATAAGATCTAAAAAAGTTTTTTTAAAATATCTTCATAAATACACATTTTATAAAAAAAATGAATATGACCCTTTTTGTCAAGAATTTAATTTCCTACAAAATTGTTTCTATGGTTTATCCCTTTAATCTGCATATTTCATGAGATATTGAAAAAAAACCGTGATTGTATCGAAAAATGAACTTTGATCGTCCTGGGGCACGATCCTTTTACTTGAAACGAAAAAACCAAATTCCCCACGTATTTTTTTACTAAAAAGAAGCTTTTTATGGGGCGTCTGAGAAAATTTAACGACCACCCTAATATACACTTGTGTCTATTAGTGGCAAAGTCTACAAGTGGTCCTTCTATTCTAGCCGAAAAAAATTTTTCTTGTAGTTTTTATTGTCAGTCGCTTCATTGGTTCCGTGGATTAAATAATAAAAAAAAAATCGAATCTCAATTTTCTAATAAAAATGCGGGTATGAAAATAAATTGAGTTATCCAGATTAATATAGATTTTTGTTAATCTAAAATTATTAAATTTTTTTTGAGCTTCCAAAATTTCCATTTAAATAAAAATTTGTAATGTCAAGTCATAATTTTTATTTGTCCAGTTTTAGATTAAATTTTCGTTTTTCAAATTAAAAATTCGGAAAATTTGATCGGGCTGCCAAGAAGTATAATTTTTGTTTTAAATGTTGAATCTGCGGTTAATAAGGTGATAAAAAAAAATCAATCCTTTGAAGGCTTTCTTTAGCCGCATCGAGACCATAACTAAAAATTTTCAATAATGGAAAGTTTTGAAATTTTTTCTTATAAATTTCATAATACACTCTATGTAAATAAATTCAATATTATGCATTATTTGAAGAGTATCGAAGACTCGACTCCAGGATAAAAAGATTTTATTTGAAGCGAAGCTAAGTCAAGTATACTATATAAAAAGTGCATCTGACATTTGCTATTATTCGAAATACGTTTGTGATTGTTTGTCTTGAAATTACGTTAGCAAACCTTTCAGAAGTCGGTAAACTACTCAAAGAAAAGAATTATATATACATATAAAAAGAAATTTTCCCTAAGAGCTGGTGAAGATATTCAGTAAAACGATATTGATCTCTATCGATCTATCAAAATCAATAATCTATATGAACTTAAAGCTTAACGTCACTTATTTACTCAGTAAATTGAATCGTCGATTCGTCAGTGAGTACCGGAAGACAAACGTTGTTCTACAATTCACTTTTCAACATAAAATTTAATATTTTTTTCTTTTATCTCAACTTCATTTGGTTTTATATTATAATGTAATAACTTTTATTCTTATAACATAAATAAAATTAACTTACCTGACATTATCGTGTCTTTGAATGTAAATTTTATGAAACATACTGTCCTTCGGTTTACCAGCAATATCAGCTTTCATCTCAACAGCGACATGTCGTGGCAAAACACTCAACAGTAGTCTTTCCTGAAAAAAAAAAAAAAAATGTTGGAAAATTCAAAAGTGCTCATTTTATTTTTAATCATTATTTTATAATATTAATTATGAATTTAATTTAACTTTTGAATTATTAGTTTGATTTTTTTATTTCGCATTTTCAGTTGAATTTTTTTTAAATATCCCGGCTTTATAGGGGAAGGGCGGGGCAAAAGGGGGTAGGGTGGGCAAAACGGGGTATCCCAAAAATTTTATAAAAAAAAAAAAATTTTTTTTTTTCGTCTAATTAGTATAAATCCGATATATATTCGCGCACTTTTAGCCCTACGCATGAAACTTGGGACAAAATGGACCAGCCGAAAATCTTGAAGAACTGAATCTTTCAAATTTTTATCGTTCGATTAAAAGAAATTTGATATATTTCCGCATTTTTAGCCCTACCCATAACACCTAAGGCAAAATGGACCAGCCGAAAATTAAAAAAAAATGATTCTTTCATATTTTTATCGTCAAATTGAAAAAAAATATAATACACTAATCCATTTTTCGGCTGATTTGTTATAGCTGGGGCAAATTTGGCCACTAAAATTATTCGAAAATAATATTTAACTCTTTTATTGATAAAATATTATAAATAATGCAATATAATCTGCAATCTAAAAAATCAAAAAACACGTTTTTTGGGTTCAAAATAATGACAAATAAGAAATACAGAATTGTTTTTTTTTATTAAATAGCAATTAGTAATTAAGCTAATCGAGGGGAAACGATTTATTACACTTAAAAAAATTTTTCTTGAGTATTATAAAACCAAAAATAGTTGTCAAGAGAAAGAAATACATTCTTAATAATGAAAACAATTTAAAAAAAAAAAAAAAAAAAATATCATTTTTTGGAGGGAGGCCTCTCTGCCCCACAAAATTTTTTTTTTTGCCTTCGTGTCCACCAATGATGTGAAATGTAATTTTTCTTTATGTATATTACATATAAAAGATTCAAGTAATAAAATTTGATCGATTTTCAGAAATTTTTTTTTTCAACTTTTGTTAAGGGTACCCCGTTTTGCCCGCCAAAAATAAAAATTTTATTTTGCAACGGCAGCTAAAAATTTTGTCTATTTACCTCGAATATCATTAAAAACAAAAAGATTTAGCGTATTTTAGTCCTCGAAAACTTAGTATTTCCTTAGGTACCCCCTTTTGCCCCCCCCCCCTCCCCTATCTTAGATATTAAATTTTTAAATCCTACTGTGACACTAGTGCTGCTGCCTCTAGTGCTGCTACCTCTAGTTGATGGAGAGAAAAATAATAATAACACTAGTAAAAATAAAAATGGCCGTTCAATTTTTCGTGAATTATCGGTTTTGAGTTTTTTTTATTAACTACAAATAAACAAACAGGATTTGAGTAGTAAGTTTTAAAAAGATTCTTGAGATAAAAAATACGAAGCTGATAAAAAAATAATTAGGACGCTTAATTACGTGTATCGAGAATTATCGTGTCTGCAAACTTTCATACAAGACAATTGACAGAACTGATTTTTTGGACTAAAATACTTTATTTTAACTCAGCGGAATAAGGTCTTAATATTAGATCGAAATTATTCCTTAATAAATTGTTTTTATACGGGTATAAAATTTAACTCAGGTGCAGTTAAAAAAAGTGTAGAAATAATTTAGCGTAAGAAAAATAGTCCCATAAACTCAAGTGATCGTAAAGCAGCCTCAGTGATTCCGCACTTGAGGTGTGCAATAAAAAATTTAAATTGCACACCTCAAGCACAAACGCGCTCTGTGTGCTTTACGATTAAAATTATTTCGTCCATTAATTTTTACGATTATCTGCACGTCCAATTTTTCAAAGTTAGATATTAATATTTAGTACAGCAATTTTGAGCAATCTAACGCGATATTAACACATCATAATCATGAATTCTGTCTATCTAAAGTCGTGAGGAAACCAGAGTGCAAGTTAGTTGTTTTCAACGCGATGATCTCCCATTGAAATGCAGAGCTGAGTTTCCTCATTTTGAATTCTCTCTTCTCTTATCAAACTGCTCATAGTCGACGTTTTCACAGTATACTCATCTTTGATAAAATATATGTATAGATATGAATATACATATACATAAAATTACTGAAACGTGCATACACGAATCAAAAGGATCATACTCAATGTCGACTAGTAAAGGATTCTCTAAAAATAATGAACCCTTTAGTTTCGTTAGAAATAGATGTCACTCAATCAACTACAAAATTTTACCCCATTTATATGACAATCAACAAATTAAATATATTAATTGATAATTAAAATTTATAATGCAAGGCCCAGTGAACACATGACCTTATTTTGACGTCATACGTAGGTCATAGCAATGTCACGACATCTGATGTAAATTTGATGTCAATCTGACGTTCTACATGACTTTAATATGATGTAAAGCTTGTGACATCATATTGATGTAAGCATGACTCTTGTACTATGTCACAGTTATGACTTATGTATAACGTACGTTTGACATAGAATCTACATCACATTGTTATGTAGTAATAAAGTCATTATCCGTATATCATAATGACGTAATTTTAAAATCATACATTTATGTCAGTAGCAAAGTCACGGTTATACACAATGTGGATGTCACTCTTACATCATATCTTTACATCAGTGACAAGTCAGTATTTTACGCAATGCTGATGTAATGTCCGAGTCATAGTTTTTTATCATCTATTTATTGAAATAAAACAATCATAGAATGAATTTTCAAACATGTGTAAATGTGTAAAAATAACAACTAAACGTCGAACATTTTTGGGGTCAAAGTAATCGATAAATTCGATAATAGATCATTCAGACGTTTTAGATTAAAACATTAGCGTGAGCATAAAAAAATTAACTTTATTTTTTTAAATGATATATCGAAAATATCATTTAGGATGACAAAGAAAATGTAACGACAGTTTGAACTTTTTTGCTATTATGATTTTAAAGTTTAGTATCACAATTTTTCAATCGATTGAATTTCATACGATTTTGTGAAATTATTTAATGTTTCGCAAAATTTTATTTAAGATTTTTTAAATTTCACATCACAACAAAAAATTAAAAAATTTGATGAAACTTAATGAAATTTTATACAATTATCATCGAGGTCGACAAATATTGCTTCTATAAAATTTCATATAAAATCATGGAGTTTTTTAAATTTTGTAAAAATCCATCACGAAAACTTATTAACTATGTCTTTTCCGGCATTTCACTCTAAATACATCAATTAAGCACGAGATTTGAACTCTCGTGATGTGGACCAGTGAGCAACGTTCAGGACTCCCAGCCAAGAGGAGCCGTGTTCGAACCCAGCAGACGCCCAGGATTTTTTCATCATTTAACGTTATCTAATCTCGTTTCAGAATTCACAATGCGTTCGCGCGGTAATAATCAAATCAAAAATTCGGTATTTCATTTTATTTTTTTCTTTTTCAAAATATTTTTTCCGAATTGATAATTTTGACATCACCCATATGTCATATTGACGTCATAGAAGGTCAGACAGACATCACATTTACATCATGCATACGTCATTAGTTTTACATCATAATCTTACGTAAAAAAGTGGGAAATAATGAGTCACACCTGACTCATTCGTGACTTATATCTTACGTAAATGATGACATAGCGTAACGTCACTCTGACGTCAAATTTACGTCAATGTGTTTACTGGGGGACGATCATTAAATTAAATTATTTGGTAGTTGTGATTAAATTATGGTTTTTTATTGTAAGTAAATAAAAAATTAATAGGACTATATTTTACGAGTCGGGTAAAAAATTTTTAAAATATAAGAATATTATTAATTCAAATATCGTAATAAAAGAATAATAATTTAATAAGAATTAGATAGATTTAAATTGGTTTGGTAATACGTTCAATTGGAAATTTAATAAATGAAAAAAAAAAAATAATAATAATTTTATATATTATATTGTTATTTTTCAGCGACTTGAAATTTTTCTTTAGTATTAATTTCGAAATTGCAAACTATTTCACTATCGCAATATCAATTAACACTGCGTCCTTGTAAATTATAAATGATTTTTATCAGTTTCATATAATTGCAAGGGATATCAGTAAAAACTCGTATTACTGCTCAACAATAAGTTTTCGTTCTTAAAATATTAAATTTAATATTTTTCAAAACTATTGTTATAATCATCATATTATTGGATTTAGGGTAAAATGAGTCCGTCTTCTTAAAAAAATCATTTTTTTTTTTTATATTTAATTCCACATTATTCTATTCGCAAAAAGAAAACATTTGATATTAATTCGATCTAAAGTTTAAAAAAAAACTGGAGACCAGTTGACCCTGCGGGCCAGATCCAAATCAGTCCATCATTCAAAAATTATATTCAAATTATAATATTCAAATTATAGATTATTTACATACGTACATGCATACATTCGGGCATTATTTTGAAAATAGTCAAAATAGTTTTCTAGGACCTCAAAACGTCGATCTGTTCAAAAATCGATCCGAAACCAATGACTTTCCTTTATTTTTGAAAATTTTCAGTTTTCTTAGCGAGAAGTTAGAAATAATGCAAAATACGGGATAAAATGATCTTTTCTAAAAAATGTTTCTAGCGAAATATTGGATGGTTTAAAATTCTCCATAATGTCCATCTTGTCCCTTTCTGCGGTTTTCGGAAATAATTTTTGGAGGTTCGTTCTACAGTTAGTAATATATGAAAAATTATTGGATATCGATCATACCTCCCTCTCCTTTTTATTCCATTTTGTTTATAAATATAATTACAAAATAAATATTTTATTTTTCTATATATTATTTCTTTAGATACCTAAAAGGCCTAGTTGTATTCGCAAGGAAATTCTTATCATTTATAAGCACGCGAAATAATTATTTTTAATCGTTAAGTATTTAATTGGACTATACCCACTGCAATATGAATCAATGACGTAAATTATTTAAACAACATCTAGTCCAGTGTCATTTAGTGTCCAACGTTCAGCGACTTGTCCAACAACAACTTAATTTTACAGTCATTGAAAAAATATTTTTTTTTCTGAATATACGTAACAATGAATATTTTAGCAGCTGGTGTTTTAACATTGTTCCTAATATTTAATTCAAAGGTCAGTACACGGAAAAAAAAAAACTTTAAAAATTACTATTTGAAATTATAACCCGGAACCCGGTTGTCAATATGGGGAATTTTAACATTCAAATAGTAAATTTTATAATACGTGTCGTCTATTTTCTAAGTATCAGTTACGACTTTTAAAGTTCAAATTGTAATATTTCTTACATAGACAATAAATTTTTCTTTATCCCTTAGTCGAAAGTACGCACTTCCCTCCCTAATTTTAAGGCCTAAAGTCTTATTTCCCTCTCCTGGTGGAGTTACATGCGCGTCACTTTTGTCGCCGGGAGCAAAAAATTTTTTCGGGCCTACAGAAACAGCCGGTTGCTGCCATCTAGTGATCGTCTACCACTTTATAAATAAAATTTTTCACGATAACGTCGTAGATCGTTGCTTTATATATGCGTCAGTATTTTTGTGTCTCGTTGTACGTAATATTTTAATTAAACAGTGTAATTACAATGATAAGATAAATGAAAAAGTTTCATCGGATGAATCTATGGACGAGGATGAGGTGATAAAAGATTTTGATGCAGAGGCGAAGTTAATTATTGAAAGTTTATGTATTTATTTATATATTATTTATTGGCAGGAAAAAAATCTTGTTTATAGGCATAAATTTATTTCTTTCGAAAAAAAATAGTTATTTTTTATTTTTTATAAGTATAATTATGTCTTTTTTTTTGTTTTGTTTTTGATGCCTGCCCTCGCCGACCAGACGCACTCGCTTCGCTCGTGCTTTCAAATGTCGCGGGGCAGGCAGCAAAAACGCAACAAAAAAAAAAAAAGAGAGACGGAAAAAAATTAAAGTTTTATGTATGTCCGAAAGAGGCGCGTCAATAGGGAGCAAATAAAAAAAACATGGCCGACCTGTCAGCTGAAGGCAGAACGTGGTTGTATTGTTCATAGTATTCAAAAATGTAATTAATAAACGTATTTTCGACCAGGTATAAAGAAAAATCGTATACACCACACGGGAAGATAGTTGAAAGCCCTGCCCTGTGTGTCATGATGCCCTCGGCTTCGCCTCGGGCATCTTATCACACAGGGCAGGAATTTCAACTTTCTTCCCTTGTAGTGTAATATACTATTCATACTTATCCTGTAATTATTCACGTTTTCATCATAAACGAAAAAATTACTATTTAGAATGATGGTATTTACTGATCTCTTTATCATTATATTACTTGTCATTCTCAATTTATATTCTTCATTTTTTTCCGTGTACTTATTTGTTAAATTTCAGCATTCCCTTCAAGAATTTCATTTATAATTTTTATGATTACTGAAAATTTATTTACAAGGTCACTGCCCTTGGAGGTTCGGCATCTATTGGTGGTGGAAAAGCAGAAGGTAGTGTTTCAGGAGATCTACCAGATGCTGGTGGGCAAGTAGGAGGTGATGTTTCTGGAGATCTTCCAGATGCTGGTGGACAAGTAGGAGGTGATGTTTCTGGAGATCTACCAGATGCTGGTGGACAAGTAGGAGGTGATGTTTCAGGTGGAATTTCAGGAAATATCCAACTGCCAGAGAATATTTTAACAGAATGTGGCGTTGGTGGTAGTGCTGACGCTAGTGCTGACGCTGATGCATCAACTTCTGGAGTAGAAGGAAGTGCAGAAGTAAATGTAGATGTAAATTTACCATCGTGTGACTGTGTCAGAAAATTCGATGTCGAAGGTTCTGCAGAGGCTGAAGGTTCTGCTAGTGTCGGTGGAGTAGAGGGTAGTGCAGGTGGTAGCGTCAGTGGAAGTGCTTCACTTGCCGTAAGAAAAATATTCATTCAAATTCATATATTTAAATTTAATCATATGACAATTTTGTTTTATTTATTAAAAATTAAAGATGCCAGGAGTTAATTGCGTCGAAAAAGATACTCCTGATGAGGAAACAGACTCCGGATATTCTTATACAGTAGATATGACAAGAGATTTTTTATTCTGCCCAGACAATGATTTTATCGCTGCATGGCAAGTTGAAAATATTGATTCACCCACTAAATATCTTCAAACAATGGATGCAGATAATTCACTTAAAATAGTAATCATTTTTTATTTATGAAATATTGCACACCTCAATCGCGAAAACATTTAGTGTGCTTTACTGTCACTCTTTCGCTCTTGACCCCACTGACTTAATGATATTAATTTTAAAAAATTGATTTAGTCCAAAGCTACGAGTGCATTAATTGTAAAGTTTGGACACGTAAAACTACGATAACTTTCAAAAACACAACTTATCGACCTAATTTCTTTTCATTATCTTTGTATTTTTGATCGCAAGAACCCTTGAAAATCATTATCTGAATCTTTTTTGTTTAATTGTAATCAATGAAAACTTAAAAACTCATTTTTCACGAAAAATTTCGCTGTAATTTTTGTTTTTACTGTTATTATTATTATTTTCATTACTTCTCTCCATCAACTACTGGCAGCAGCACTAGCGTGGCAGTAAGATTGAAAGAAAGTGACATCTAACACAGAAAGGCGGGAAATTTAAAAAAAAATATTAAACTGAAAATAAGAAATAAAAAAATGAATGAATAACTCAAAAGTTGAATGAAAATTCATATTATCAAAAAAAAATTAATTATTTAAAATAAAATGAGTGGTTGAGGTGTGCACTTTTGGATTTGCCAACATATTTTATGTGTTATTAATATTATTATTATCATATTAATTATTTATTTGTACATAACAGTACGCAATCGATATAACAGTAGGTAAAACTACAGTTTATGAGGTAAAAAAAAGTGATAAAATGGCATCTGTATGCAATGATTCATATCCCGAAAAATCTGTTGAAGCTAATATTTACGAAATCCTGAAATTATCTATCATGGATGGCGAAGGATGTCCTGTAGAAAAAGTATTTTGAATAATTATAAATACCTTAACAATAAGATCCTTTAAAGCCCTAGCAGATCCGAATTGCGGTAAAATACGGTAATCTACCGTAATTTACTGTAATTCGCCGTAAATTACGGTGAAATCCCACAAATTACGGTAAAATATTATATTTTTATAGTTATTCGGATCTGCCAGGGAGAACAATAAAACTAAGGATGGCGTCCCATGGAACTAGTAGAACGGAATTGGAGCGCGATATATTTAAATTTCAAAATTTAGAAGTTTTACATGTCGAACTTTTTTGAATATTTTTTCGAACAAATTTTTTTTATACGGGGCTCCAACAGCTTCATGGGACGTGACCACAATATAAAGACTATCGATAATTTATAATTTACATTAACTTTTAGGGCGATGATTACACTATTCCTCATAACATGAAGTCCGTAACTCTTTCATTCGGTAAACCAATACCGTGTGGTGATTATACATTGCATATAAATATTGATACACCTAAAGGTGATTGGGCACTGGGGATTTATTACGCGTGGACGATTGAAAAAGGTGCAACTGAGTGTACAGATGAAGCTGAGCAACTTGATTAGTGATTTATTACACTAATATTTGTGGTTTATAATATGATACTGAAGTTAGCCGACGTCTAATAATTTTTTGATTATTTTTCTCAAGATAAATTATAAAAAAAAAATATTTGAAGAAATTGCACCTATAGTTTTTTTAATTTTCTAAATGTGCTTATTTTTAGTTTATTTTTTTTTTTTTGTCATTAATTTGTTTAAATAAAAATCCAAAAATTTTTGATCGTCTGTCAATTTCAGGATCATGTTTATAATGATATAAAAATTATGTTGAACCATCAAGCCATGAAATAGTAACTAAAGAAATAAAATTTTTGCGTAAATGCTAAATAATTTTTTTTATTTATTAAAAAAGCAACGTTTCCTATATCAGCATGTAGAATAAACTACTGTCACAATATTATTACAATTTTTTTTTCTCCTGTTTCTACTGTTGTGAAATCCATAAAGGATCTATTACATTATTTTTACCCATCGTATTTTTAAAACTCCAAACATTCAACAACAGGTTTTAGTGGATGCTAAAACTCAAAAAATTTCATTTGAATATTCCCGATCTACGTACAGTTTACTTTTCTCCGACACTTTTAATTCTAAGCTATAACTAAAAAAAAAAAATATACTAGTTGAATGCATCTAATATATTTTAGGAGTGTGCGAATATCATACGAATCGAATCGAATCGAATAGCAACATTCGATTCGAAATACTATTCGAATAATTCGAACTATTCGAATAGTTCGAATAATTCAAATAATTGTCTTGTGCTCTTAAATTAATCGATTTTGATGGAAAATTTGTCTTGTTCGGGTGTATATGACTCAATTTGAACATTTTTTTCATAGAACTCATTACTAAAATAATAAAAATTTTATTTTTAAAAAAAAGTGTCATCCGGTCATATCCGGAATGATGTTAATAAATACGACGAATACAAATTCTTTAATTTAATAATTAGTTTATTATTTGGTTTGAATTCAGATTGTTTGAATAATTCGATTCGATTCGAGACGAATAATTCGTAAATTTGAATATTCGCACACCCCTAATATATTTGATGTAGTGTAAATAATTAAATTATTGACTTATTATAAAAAAAATTTTAAATAGGATTTTTAATGTTGGTCTTTCTTTCGTTATTTAAATATCTAGAAAAGAAGTACTTGCACGTGCAACTGATAACTTTGAAACGGAAATTATCGATAATTATGTAGATAACTAGGCTATGTTTATTACCAGAGAAGTTTTTTTCTAGCAACGAACGAGTGGGTAATTTTTAATAATTTAATATTATATTTTTCATATTACCTGCATTGATACTGAGAGTTTTAATGTCTAGAGACAGTCGAATTTCTGACCGACAATGCAGCAAAAAAACAATGCTGTACATTAAATATGTTAATTTCAGTAATTTAACAAGAAAATCAATGACTTTTTATTGATTTAACGATTCTCGGGTAAAAAAATTCAGCTGCAAAGGCTCAATTTGGCCGAAATCATGCTGAATCCGTAAAATTTTATTTTATTGATAGAGGTCGAAAGTTGGACGAAAAATTTTTATATTTAATAAATAGGCCAATATTTGACTGACAATTGAATCGGCTTATATTCGACTATAGTATTTTTATTTTCAATAAAATTATGAGACTTAAGTTATTAAAAACTTATATAGTTAATTATAAGATTTATATGACCGGAAATATATTATTATTATTATTATTATTATTCATATTCATTTTTTTCTTTTATTTATCTAAATCAAATAATAATGTTATCTTTTCACCAACTATAGGGGATTGAAATTTTTATTTAATTTTATAGGCTTCGCTGCTTCAAAAATCCGATAGATTCTTATAGCTGCATGTATAAGGCATGTATAACTTATTCATTCTTATAAAATTTCTATGGGAATTCATGAGAATTTATTGGATTCTATGAGATTTTCTGAACAGGGTTAATAATTAATCACCCGGGAAAAACTAATTACATATGGCTATATATGGTATATCTTTGAGTGACGACTCCCACAGACTACACTGTAAAAAATTCGCGGATTAAATCCGGAGTGAATGAATTTTTAATTATTTACTCCCCTTGGAGTGAAATTCATTCCGAAGGAGAGTTTTCGCGGAGTAGATAATTTTTTATTAATTTAATCCCTTCGGAGTGAAATTCACTTCGGAGAGGAGTTTTGAAAATATTATTGATAAAAAATAACTCCACTAAATAAAATCGAAGTAAAAACTCGCATATTACACTACTGATTAGCTGATACGCACACACATATTCGGACACACACACGCATACACAATCGCGCACTCGCACACACACGCGAACTCACACACGTACACTTACACACTCACACTAACTCGCACACATGCGCATTCGTACACACACATACTGTTTAACAGTTAAATATAAATTAATATAAATTCATTTAAAAGTTAAAACTCCGGACCGGAGTGAATTGGGAGTGAAATAAAATCTGCGTCACTCCAAAATCACTCTTCTAAAAAAAACTCCCAATTCACTCCAAGTGGCGGAGTGAATTCGGATTGAAATTAAATCCGGATTCACTCTCGATTTTTTACAGTGTACGTATAAATATCAAAAGATTCGTAAGCCAATGATTGTCATAAAGACCTGCATGAAAATTAAAAAGTTTTACAATTCAGAAGAATCGCGATAATCATTTATATTTTATTTAATCAAATCCCTCGCGGTTTTGCGAATGCCGTAAAAATGCCGTAAATTTTCGGCATTTATACACATGCCGTAAATTTACCGTAATAATTTGGTAATAATATGGTTATATTGGCCAGTTTTTTTGCTGTACTTATACTGTAGAGTTACCAGATTATTATAGTAAAATTACTATAAAAATGCCGAACTTTTACCAAAAAAATGCCGTAAAAAAACTATAAAAATGCCGTAAAAAAACTATAAAAATGCCGAACTTTTACCGAAAAAATGCTATATAAATACCGCAATAATGCGATAATTTTATAATAATACAATTGTATTTTTTTTGGTAATTATACCGTAGATATCCTGCGATTTTGCCAGATTTATCCTGATATAATGAAAAATTGTAAAAAATTTGGTTTTATTTTATATTTACTTCTGCGGTTAAAATCATCGAAAATGTGCAAAGTGTAAAATTTTATATTTTATTCTATTAGTTCACACATTTCTTATTGAAACAAAAGAATGTAAGTGAAAATAAGAATCCGGGAAAATTGAGGTTTTCAATTTTCTTAAGTTTGTTTGTATACGTATAAATACAATTAGTGTCATCTTTCGAATAAGCGATTTGGCATAATGGTTAACAGATCAGGCTTTAAATCATCAGCACTCGGGATCGAGCCCACGAGTTGGCGGGTTTTTTTTTTTTTTTTTTTTTCATGACAGTTATTGTACATATAACTTTATAATGTTATATATAATTATATATAATTAAATAAAATTTTCTATAATTATATATAATTTTTGTTCCGGGTAGAACGGTTTAGTGCTGCAAAAATGCCGAAAATATGCTGTATAATTACGGTTTTAATGCTGTTAAAATACCGTATTTTTTCTGTTTTATTACCGTAAATATTCTGAATTTTTTTCGTAAATTTTTGATAGTAATGCGGCAAAAAAACTGGCCAAAATAACTTGAATAATACCATATTTATGCAGTATTTATACCGTATAATTCCGGTATTATTTCGGTATTTCCAAAACCGCGAGGGATATAATAACAATAATAACAGTATAAATCTTCGTCTCTAACGTTGGCCATTTTTAGACTTCATTGTCCGTCAAATTTCGGCTATTTCTAGGCCTAGTGAATTTCGGCCTTGTTCACTACCTGGATATTTATCGGCTAAGAAAGAAATAATTATTTTTTCATCCGGGGAACCTAACATCAACCTGAGAAGCCTTAATTTTAAACTCTTTTTAAGCTGAAGAGCCTAATTTGACGTTTCTGTCAAACTAAATTGCCTGACTAATTGATTTTATTTTAAAGCTCAGTTTCAGCCTGATAGTCTTGAAAAGTAAAATATGACGACCTTTCAGTCTGAGTTCAAGGTCATTTTATAAATTTAAATATTTTAATTTTTTTCAACTCTTAGCCACCAGTTTATTTATTTGTAAATAATGCTGAAATTTTTCGATTCGGGTGATCTTATCTTTATTAACCACAAAAAATAATTATTTCTAAATGCTAGTGAATAATCAAAATATGTAATTGGAGTTAACTCAATATGATAAGAACTAATAACTATTTACTTACTGTCTAACTTAGTGTATTTATTATTAAAAGTTCAAGAAGTTGTCTAACAACTGTTGAATATCGCAAAAGTTAAAAAAATATATTTTTATAATTTTTACGTAACAATGAAAATTTTAGCAGTTGCTATAATAACCTTGTCTTTGATATGCAATTCAAAAGTAAGTACAATTCTAAATATATAATACAAGAATATTTATTTATTTGTCAATTAAATTTCTTTCATATAGAAGTTGCATAGCAAAATCAAATTTATCCGTTTAGGGGAAATAAAATATTGGAGTAACACCAAAATATTAAGAAACAAAATCATTAAAATTTGTTGTTTTAAATAAAAATTTACAATTTTTATGATTAATTAAAGTTAATTTACACCTGTAATAAATTTCCTGCACATTTATGTATTTAAATTTAATGTTTTTTTTTCATATATATTTAAAATATAAGATTCCAAGAGTTAATTGTGTCAAAAGAGAGACTTCTGAACCAGAACCAGAACCAGAAACTACTGAATCGGATGCACCTGACGTATATTCTTATAAAGTAGACATAATAAAACATCTTCTACTGGTCCCTCCTAATGATATTTTTCACATCGAAGACCGAAACGACGATGAACCCGCTGAATACCATCAAACAATGACTGCAAATAGCTCACTTAATATAGTAAACTTTTTTCTTCCTATAATTATATACATTTTTTTTTTTATTACAATTATTTACTTATGAATAATAGTATCGAGCCGACATAAAAATAAACGAAAATTGGGCTTATGAAACGAAGGGTGATGGAAAAATGACAACTTTATGCGAAGATTCATATCCCGAGAAATCTGTTGAAGCTAATATTTGGAAAATTATGAATTTAGCTCTCATGGATGGCCAAAGCTGTCCAATACCAAAAGTATATAAATAATAAACAGTTTAAAAATAATTTCTATTGAGAGACGATAAAACTCCAACAGAAGTAATCGATTATTCATAATTTATATAAACTTTTAGGGATATAAATTTGTTGTTCCCCGTCGTTTACCGTCGACGTTTCTTACGTTCGATAAACCAATACCATGTGGTGATTACGTATTGCATATGGATTTCGACACGTCTGAAGGAGAGTGGATAATCGGGGTCTACTTCGATTGGACAATTGAAAAAGGTTCAACTGAATGTACAGACGAAGTCAATCCACTTTAGCAATAATTAATTACTGTAATGTTTGTGATTTATAATGATGTACATTAGTGTTATTAAAATTTAAATCCATGAAATAAATGAGAGTATTCAAATTTTTGTGAAATCATTGAATGATTCGTTCTATATGTTATGGCTAAAGCCCAATATTGACTAAAGCTAGACTTAGCTGGCTACACTTGTTCATAACAACTTTAGCCCTACCATATACACCAACAAAGTCACTTTGTTTATCGTAACATGTATAAAAAATTTCTATGTCACACTAGAAAAAATATTGTTTTGTTTTTTCCGTGCACTTACTTTTCTAATTATTTCGTTTGAATTCAATAATAGTTGTTTGTTCAATTATCAAAAATTAACATTTATTTCATTTAAATTAAAAGAAATCAAAGATTTATTTCAATCCGAATTAATTCCGTCACTCGAAGTTCTGGCGTTTTTAAAAAAATCACTCCGCATAGGAAGTGAAGAGTTTTTTATCAGCAGAGTGATTTCGGAATAAAGTGAATTTTATTTCAATCCGCTTCCACTCTGATCCAGAGTTTGAATGTTAAAATTCCCCCCCCCCCTTCCTCCCCCAAGTGAATTTCACCCCTCATTTACTCCGCAAATTTTTTACAGCGTAAAAGCTCGCAACTTGCATGTATAGTCGAACTCCATCAACTCGGATTCCATTATCACGAAACTTTCCCTTAATCTTGACTCCCACCTGATGCTATACAATTGCATGGCTCTGTGTATATTTATCTATGCATCATTCATGTAGATGTAAGAGCGTATGTGTCAGTTTAGTTTTTAAGGAAGAAATTAACTCGGAAATTCCAAGAAATTTCTGCTTCTTTGCAGAGTAACTGTCCGAGTCAGTGAAATTCGAATGTAGAACATTTATAAGCATGTCGTAGTTTATGAAATAAGCATCACTTAACATTCGGATGACTTTATTTTCACCATACCTGCACCGAAAGTTTGAATTCTTGCCTTGACTAGAGGGAAAAAAGTCGTTCTTTTCTGTTATGGAAATACAAATGATAAAAATTAACCCTTGCGCCATTCGTCCTCCGCGCAGAAGAAAAATTAAAACTTTCAGGTACAGATCTGGTGAAAATTGTATGTACAACACGGAAGAAGGTACGATGTCCCAATCCACGTGTTTGCCACCCTCGCTTTTGGTTCGAGTAAGCGAGTACACACGTGGGTTGGAATTCCCTCTTTTTCCTGCTTTGGTGTGTAGTATACTATAGATAGTGATTTTCCATAGTGTTCTTGTGATACAAAATACCAAGATAATAAAAAAAAAGTTAGGCCGATTAATGTGACTATCGGGAGTTATCGCATTTACTAAGTTTCATACGAGACAATTCACAACTCGTGTTTCTGAGATTAAAATAATTTATATTTAATTAATGGAATAATGAATCGACTTAATGTTGGGTCAGAGTTATTTTTTAATAAATTGTCTTTATATTAGTATAAATTTAACCCTTTTTAATGTAATCAATACAGTGTAAAGATAATTTAATGTAAGTAAATGAGTCGAAAACAATAGATCGATCATAAAGCACCCTCAGCGCTTTCGCGCTTGAGGTGTGCAATACAATAGCTATGCACACCTCAAGCACGACAGCGCTGAATGTGCTTTGTATTTTATTGTGGTCTACGAAAAATTGATTAGAATATGAAATATATCATTCTATTCTGGATGGGGTTATGTAGCACTTTTTTGAAAATATGTAAGTACTGTTGTCGATTTTAATAAATTTATAAAAGCTTGATGACTTTATTGAAAGTTCTATTCAATTATTCCGTAGAGGAAATATATCTTATAATATAAGTTGTAATTATTATTGTTTCATTTTATTTATGATCGAAGAAAAATATAATTATCAGTAAAATATAAAAATATTGTTTCCTTTAACTTGACGGAAAATGTTATATATTAGTCGATAACTCTTTCATGTATAACTTGGTACTATGTAATAATTATCGATAAGTCAGCAACTGCGTCAGCAATATTCAAGGATTCTAATTATCGATAAGTGTAATTGGCCAATTTAAATTTATTATGATAAAGATATGAACAAAAATTTGACGTAGAAACGAAAGTAAAAATAATATTATTACACTCATGGATGTAAAACCAACAGAGAATAGAAGGATAAATTATTAATTAATATACGACGAAATGAAGGGTATTACTATATTACTGTTGTCGATAGTTGGCATTTTTCATGTCGATGTAAGTACTAAACTTTGTTTTGATCGTTTTTTCATTTGACAATTTTAAATGGTAAATAAAAAACATAATCACAGGGGATGCCAGTAAATGAAGGATATGCGGATAGCAATGGGTACGTGACATTGGGTACAGATCCGGAAAATGGGCCACTGGGTGCGAGACCTGAAGATGAACCAATGGGTAAAGGGCCTGACGATGGACCAATGGGTGGAGGACCTGAAGACGGACCAATGGATGAAGGGCCTCAAGATAATCCGATGGGCGGTGGACCTGAAGATGGTCCGATGGATGGAGGACCTGAAGACGGACCAATGGGTGGAGGACCTGAAGATGGTCCGATGGATGGGGGACCTGAAGATAATCTGATGGGTGGAGGACCTGAAGATGGTCCGATGGATGGGGGACCTGAAGATGGACCAATGGGTGGGGAACCCGAAGATGGTCCGATGGATGGAGGATCTGACGATGGACCAATGGGTGGAGGACCTGAAGATAATCTGATGGGTGGAGGACCTGAAAATGGTCCGATGGATGGAGGACCTGATGGACCAATGGGTGGAGGACCTGAAGATGGTCCGATGGATGGGGGACCTGAAGATGGACCAATGGATGGAGGACCTGAAGATGGACCTATGGGTGGAGGACCTGAAGATGGTCCGATGGATGGGGGACCTGAAGATGGACCAATGGATGGAGGACCTGAAGATGGACCTATGGGTGGAGGACCTGAAGACGGACCAATGGGTGGAGGACCTGAAGATGGACCAATGGGTGGAGGACCTGAAGATGGTCCGATGGATGGAGGACCTGAAGATGGACCAATGGGTGGAGGACCTGAAGATGGTCCGATGGATGGAGGACCTGAAGACGGACCAATGGGTGGAGGACCTGAAGATGGTCCGATGGATGGAGGATCTGAAGATGGACCAATGGGTGGAGGACCTGAAGATAATCTGATGGGTGGAGGACCTGGAAATGGTCCGATGGATGGAGGACCTGATGGACCAATGGGTGGAGGACCTGAAGATGGACCAATGGGTGGAGGACCTGAAGATGGTCCGATGGATGGAGGACCTGAAGACGGACCAATGGGTGGAGGACCTG
This sequence comes from Microplitis mediator, assembly GCF_029852145.1. Classification (NCBI taxonomy): domain Eukaryota; kingdom Metazoa; phylum Arthropoda; class Insecta; order Hymenoptera; family Braconidae; genus Microplitis; species Microplitis mediator. The sequence goes on along the minus strand of NC_079970.1, from coordinate 6,099,750 downwards.
AAGATGGTCCGATGGATGGAGGATCTGAAGACGGACCAATGGATGGAGGACCTGAAGATGGACCTATGGATGGAGGACCTGAAGATGGACCTATGGGTGGAGGACCTGAAGATGGTTCGATGGATGGGGGACCTGAAGATGGACCAATGGGTGGAGGACCTGAAGATGGTCCGATGGATGGAGGATCTGAAGATGGACCAATGGGTGGAGGACCTGAAGACGGACCAATGGGTGGAGGACCTGAAGATGGTCCGATGGATGGGGGACCTGGAGATGGACCAATGGGTGGAGGACCTGAAGATGGACCAATGGGTGGAGGACCTGAAGACGGACCAATGTATGGAGGACCTGAAGATGGACCAATGGGTGGAGGACCTGAAGACGGACCAATGTATGGAGGACCTGAAGATGGACCAATGGGTGGGGGACCTGAAGATGGTCCGATGGATGGAGGACCTGAAGACGGACCAATGGGTGAAGGACCTGAAGATGGTCCGATGGATGGAGGACCTGAAGACGGACCAATGGGTGGAGGACCTGAAGATGGACCAATGGGTGGAGGACCTGAAGATGGTCCGATGGATGGAGGACCTGAAGATGGACCAATGGGTGGAGGACCTGAAGATGGGCCAATGGGTGGAGGACCTGAAGATGGACCAATGGGTGGAGGACCTGAAGATGGGCCAATGGGTGTAGAGCCTGAAGATGACTCCATTAACAATGGAAATGATGGTGGTATATTTGAAAGAAATGGTGACGATGACGATGATAAGAATGAAAATGATGACGGTGGTATATTCGGAGGAAATAGTGATGATGACAACGATGAAAATGGAAACAGTGACGATGACGATGATAAGAATGAAAATGATGACGGTGGTATATTTGGAGGAAATAGTGATGATAACAACGATGAAAATAGAAACAGCGGTAACGACGATGATAAGAATGAAAGTGATGACGGTGGTATATTTGGAGGAAATAGTGATGGTGACTCCGACGAAAATGGAAACGGTGACGATGACGATGATAAGAATGAAAGTGATGACGGTGGCATATTTGGAGGAAGTAGTGACGATGACGATGATAAGAAAGAAAATGACGACGACGGTATATCTGGAGGAAATAGTGATGGTGACTCCGACGAAAATGGAAACGGTGACGATGACGATGATAAGAATGAAAATGATGACGGTGGTATATTTGGAGGAAATAGTGATGATAACAACGATGAAAATGGAAACGGTGATGACGACGATGATAAGAATGAAAGTGATGACGGTGGCATATTTGGAGGTAGTAGTGACGATGACGATGATAAGAAAGAAAATGACGACGGCGGTATATCTGGAGGAAATAGTGACGGTGACTCCGACGAAAATGGAAACGGTGACGATGACGATAATAAGAATGAAAATGATGACGGTGGTATATTTGGAGGAAATAGTGATGATGACAACGATGAAAATGGAAACGGTGATGACGACGATGATAAGAATGAAAGTGATGCCGGTGGCATATTTGGAGGTAGTAGTGACGATGACGATGATAAGAAAGAAAATGACGACGGTGGTATATCTGGAGGAAATAGTGATGGTGACTCCGACGAAAATGGAAACGGTGACGATGACGATGATAAGAATGAAAATGATGACGGTGGTATATTTGGAGGAAATAGTGATGATGACAACGACGAAAATGGAAACGGTGATGATGACGATGATAAGAAAGAAAATGACGACGGTGGTATATCTGGAGGAAATAGTGATGATGACTCCGACGAAAATGGAAACGGTGACGATGACGATGATAAGAATGAAAATGATGACGGTGGTATTTTAGGAGGTGATGATGCCGATGATTCCAATAACAGTGATTCAGACAGTGCTAAAGAAACTTCCGAAAGTAGTACAGACAATAGTGGATCTCAGGTCGAGACGTCAGATCCAATTGGTGATCAATCTTACACTGTCAACATTACAAGAGCTTCTTCAACTTCGAGCGAAAATGACTTGGTCCAGTCATCGGACGTGCCAAACAAAAAGTCATTTATCAAATATCTCCAATCAATGACTGACGAAAACGCGTTATTAATTGTAAGTTTACAACAAAAATTCACTTCATACATTTGCCTTATGTTTTCATATCTAACCAATATTCTAATACGATTACTTCCAAAATTTTCAGATGAAAGCCAACATCAGTGTAGATGACGTCGAAATCTACGATTCTACTACTAAAAACGACTTGACCAATGTTTGCGATACTTCATATCCCGCCGGATCTGTCGCAGCAAACATCAAGACAATTCTTTCTACTACTATCATGGCCGGTGCCGAATGTCCGATTCAAAAGGTACAGACCATTTTAATCTCTCGATACTCTTCTTCCTTCCCCACTAATACTACCAATCAAATTTTTTTTTTAAGAACGCATATCGTACTGTTCCATACGAATTGGATCCTCTCACTCTCGAGTTCAAGAATCCATTACCATGCGGCAATTATTTGATGGATGTAACTCTCGATACTCCTGAGAAAATGAGAGCCCTTGATTTAACTTTTAGTTGGACGATACCCGTTAGTCCAAATTGTCTAACAGAGCCCATGATGCTTAAATCATAACAAGCTATTTTTATTCTTTAATCAAACGTCAAATTATATATATCTTTCCATTCAAACGTAAACATCAACTGTTCATTTTTATAGGTGGTAGCAATTCATCAACTAATTATCTTACTGCGCTTATTATTACTTACGTAATGTTAACTGATAATTATATAAGGTTGAAGTACCGTTTATGGCCACTGCTCTATTTTTGAACATTTTGATACTTTATTTTAATCAATGAAAAAGTATAAAAAAAACTTGGATTGTAATGGTGTTGTGAAAGTATCTTTAAACACATTTTAAAAATTGATTAGGAGAGAGTTGGGGGGGGGGGGGTCAAAACGTTGTACTTAAGGAAATACTAAGTTCTCGCAAAAATTTCATTATTTGAGGGCAAAATGAGGTACCCCCTAAATATCCTGATTAAACAAAACGTTTTTCAAGTGTCCAAAACTGGCTCTCAAGTGGTCAGAAATGGCACTTCTACCCTATTATTCGTAATTATTCATACAAAATAATGTAATACCTTTAAGTAACCAAAATTTCTATTTTCTATTAAACAATCGTCTTTATTTTATCAATAAGAAAATAAATTAAATTACCCAGTAGATATACAAACTTTTGTTTTCATTTTTACCTTCGTCCTCATTATCATCCAAGCGGTTGATAAATTCTATTGATGAATTTTTAATTATTCTCAATAATTACGTCAAAAATATTCTTAAGAATAATACCGAAGATATAGGGATTGGAAATATGGAAGATTATCTTTAGTACAAAAACAACTTAACCGGGCTCTTGGCCGAGCGGTATAAGGCGTATGACTCTAGATCATTCGGACAAGTTCAATCAGCCGGGTGCTGGGTTCGAATCTCAGTGAGTGCAGATATGAATTTTTCATAAAAGCCTGAGGTCTATTTGCCCTGAGGTTGTTCCAACGCCGAAATCACAAATGTCCCACTGTCCCCACGTTCCATACCCAACAGTTAATAAGTTGCTGATGACCCTGTCAGTTAGGGCGACTTTAAAAAAAAAACTTAATTTTAAATGAACTCTTACCGAAGAAATCATTAACCCTTTCCCTTGTAGAAAAAAAAAATATTGACAACGGGGCCAGTCTTGGCACAATACTGGGCTATCCAGGCTCAGCCTCCAAAGGTTGGTCCGAGATCCGACCAACGTTCAAGTGACGAGCCTCGGTTCGCCAGTCTTGGGTCAAGATTCAGCCACTACTCATGTAACAAGCCTTAGTTTGCCATTCTTGGGACAAGGTTCAACAGACATTTAATTGACAAGCCTTCGTTTGCCAGTCTTGGGCCAAGATTCAGCCAATACTCAAATAACAAGCCCTGGTTTACCAGTCTAAATAACAAATGGTACTTAAAAACCTCTGGATCTATGTATAGTATAACAGCCTAGTGGATAAGACACTTACCTAGCCGCCATGAAGGACCAGGTTCGAGACCCAGCAAATGCAAAAAAAATTAGTTTCATCGATTTACCTGATTTCTCTGTATACAAATTTATTTCCATATGTTACCATCACGCACATGTCTACTAATATTTATTTATTTTTTTTTTTAATTTATTTTTAATAAGTATAGGTGCTTATTTAGCAACAGTCTTGGCACAATACTGTCACTAAAGCTTGGCTTGGTGTTATCATTTCGATGCTTAGACAGACTTGGGCCAAGCTTGGATTTCAAGCTTCCCCCAGAGTTAATGAGTCTTGCGCCAAGCCTCGGCCAAGCTTGGACCTATTGTTTTTTCCTATAAGGGTCATTGGTCGCGCTTCACTGCCCACCTTCGTTGGTCACGTCGCGGGGAATCGCTGTGATGTTAATTTGCTTACAGCGTTGCCAAATCTGTAGACAATTTATGACAGCCATACTAGCTTTCTATACTTCGGTTCCGTATATGTGGCAACATTGAGAATAAAATGTCACTGTCTAGTTTGGTCGCGCTCACGGGGAATCGCCGTGAATCGACGTTCATTCGACATTTATTATTTAATATATAATTAATATAAATAATTATAACTTTAGAATCTCTTTTAATGTATGTTTAATAGATCAAAGAATGAATAGCTGAATTGTTGAAAGCCAAAAAAAAATTATTTATGTTTTATATTACAAAATAAAGAAAACAAGCGGGGAATCGCTTATAGGGCGACCAACGAAGGGTTAATACAAACTTCAGATTTGACGGGAGCCGAAAATTTAATAAAACTTAAAAAAAATGCGAGTCCTCTAACGAAATCATTCTTCCAAAGAATTTTCGTTTTTTCTAGTACCAATAATATGCGATACAATAAAATTCAATTTAAATCACGTGCGTGACAAGTAACTGCTGAAGGAAATAAAATTCAATATGAGAATGCTACGCCTACGGTATTTGAATGTTAAATTTATCTCACAACTTTTTTCAAAGCTATAAATTATGTAGATTGTGGTGAAATTTTTTTCATCAGCTGTCGAAATATATTTAAATAAAATAACGTTTATTATCTTTTAATAGATTTCAAATACAAGCTACTTTCAAATAAAAAATTAAAATGGTTGATATGATTAAAATACCTGTTGCTGATTTTCTCTTTGAGTAGTGAGTCGCGCTTCGACACACTGCCGTGTTTCTAAGAAAGCTTGTCTCTGCGCTATTTCTCTAGGGTGGTGTGTTAATGCTCCAGCGACGTTCGTGCCTCCCACAACGACAATGGAACTGAGTAACTGTAAATAACATCAATAACATATATTTATTCTCTAGCTCATAATTTATATAACGTCGATTGATAAAAAAAAAATTATAATGTCTCAATATTTTCGTTTCATTAAAACTATTAATGAGTAAAACCCAGAGCATAAAGACTTTATAAAAGTGCTCTCAACAATTTCCCTGAAATAAAAAAGCCCTTAATTGCTTTAAAAAAAAAAAAAGTAAAATGTTGAATAAAAGTAAAAGTTTAGCAAAAAGTTTGCTCGAGGGGTTTCGCTAACTTTCATCTATTTTCCGACATTACTTTTTTCTTTATGTATTTTTGTGTCATCTCGAGTTGAGTTGGCATGTGATTCTGGTCACGGAATTCGTGCTTTAGCATGACAAGACCTTTCCTTTACTCTTTTCTTGCTCGAAACGAGCGTTGCCGTGAGAACATTTAAACAAATAAACGTTGTCTAAATCTACTTTGTACACACTTTCGAGTCGAGTTTTTACTTTATTCTTTCTTAAAACAACTATTTTCAGCTGTTTACATGTCCCAGAAAATTCACAAACATCCAACACCGAGCGATAGTCGTCTGAGCCTTTCTAACAAAGACAGGGTTTAATTTAATTCCGGCTTTAGTGCGACACGCTGACAAACTATTTCTATACAAACCACCAAGTGCAAGTAAAAGCGTTGAAGGGATTCTCATATTTTTACTAACAAGTACAGTCTAGTAAATTAAGTTCCAAGGTTAGATACACTACTGTTGAAAATTGGTAGTGAATTCAAAGTGATCAAAGATTTTATTTCAATTTGAATTCACTTTGTCGCTCGGAGTTCCGTTTTTTTAAAAAATTACTCCGAATGCGGAGTAAATAGCGAGTTTATTTTTCCACCGAAGTAATTTCGGAGTGATCTGGATTTTATTTCACTTCGATTCGTAGTTTTAATATTGAAATAAACTCCTCTTCGGAGCTAATTTCACTTCAAGGAGATTAACCCTTTTCCGATTGACCTTGAATCCCTACTCTTAATTTGGATCGTCCGTCTTCGTTTTTAAGTCAAAGAACGCTAGCCTATTTAGTAGAGAAGGAGCAGAAAAAATAGTACTCTCTAAACATGAATTAGTGGAAATTTCATTAATTACGTTAGTGAAGCAGTATTCACTTCATAATCAGTGTATTTAAATAACAAATTAGTGAATTCTCGCTAATAAATTTAGTACTATAATTTTCACTAGCAAATTAGTGATTTTCACTACTAAACTAGCGATATTTTCATAATTTCTACAAGTGAAACTGTTATTCACTTCTTAATTTATGAATTTCACAATTTCACTAGTAACTTTAACTAACAAATAATTAAATATTTTGCTAGATATAAATATAATTAATAATTATGGTACTATTTTTAAAAATTTTAATAAAAAACTTTCAAAATAAAAAAAAAAATAGAAGTACAGAACAATAATATATTTGTATGAATAGTACGTCAATCATAACATCACGGATTTTTTATTTCTTCATCAGTTATTGTTTGGTATCATAACGAATATACTATTTACACTCAGGCGATCACATGCGTAGGCCAGCGCAGTGGATAGAATCAAAGACTTTGAATCGGAAGGATGCAGGTTCGAGCCCAGCAGTCACCGGGATTTTTTCATCAATCAAAATCATGTATACTTCCTCTAAGTAATGATTCTAATACACTAATCACATTTCGGATCTAATTACAAGTGTCTTATATTTTTTTTCGCAATATAATATTTTTTTTCACCGATGTAATCAGTGGATTCCCATATTCACTTTTCAATTTAGTGGATTCTCATATTCACTTATCAAATCAGTGAATTCCAATATTCACATATTCATTTAGTGAATATTCACTAATTCTGCGTGGTACGATTGTAGCATTGACAATTAGTGAATATTCACTTAAAATTAGTGAAAAATCACTAATTCATATTTAGAGAGTAGAAGGGGGAGCATGCATGCACTAATATGATTGAACCGATACTCATACATCCTTACTAAAAACTGTGATTGGTTTTATTCACAGCTCACACCGAGATTCCTCGAGACTCCAAACCGGGAAAGGGTTAAGTAAAAAAACAATCATCCATTCCGCATTCACTCCAATTTTAATCCGCATTCACTCCGCAATTTCTTCACAGTGTAGTAACTAAACCGCGAAGTATTTTGATGACAGTTTAAATTGAAAATCTTTGGATTGTGGAATTGAGATTTCTGGCGATATTAAACGGGATAAGTTTGTCCGAAATTCGTTATCACCTTCAGAAGCTGTTAGAATGGAATCCCATTTTCTAGATACTTGGTACCAGATACCAGAAAATGTCTTTTTAGACATTCCCTTTATACATAATATAACTTTAAGATAAAGCGAAAGAGCAAGTCAATTTAGTAACATAGGTTCTGGACAAGCTTCCACAAGGGTCCAAGAATATTCACGCCCAGTGACCGTTTGACGTCTACTCTCTCTCTAATTAAATCCATCGCCGTTGACCCATGCGTCTATGTATATTCCTGTTAGTAAATTATGTTTGGTTATAGTCTTTGAGCGACATGAAAGAGCTTGAATTGGCTTAAAAAAAAAAAGTTTTAACTTTAGCTTTAGCTTTGTTTTTATTTTTATCTTTAAAGTGAAAAAAAAAATAGCTCACAATGTATTCCGTTGTTAATTGTGATGTGCGACTGTAGAATGTTATCGTTAATTGGCGAAAAAATTTTAGCAGCAAGTGTAGAGTGTTATTGGACATCAATTAATAGCGTCCGCGTCTCTGTTCGCATCTGGTGTGCGAGTGCGCAGGCAAAGTGGGGTATTGAGAGTAAAGTGCGTTATTAGTTACGGAAAATTTAAATTAACTGACAAATGTGTGCAACTAACTTGTTAGTCTTTTCCTCAATACCAGTATCGATGTGCATGACAATGTTTCTCGGGTCGAGGACATTCGGCGATAAATGCGTCAATTTGTAATTGTTGAACCGTATATTGTTACTGATGGCAACTCTATTCGCAGTCTTTTAAATAAATTATTTTCTTCAGATGCAAGTAAATAAAATATTTAAAATATTGTCATTCATTTTATATCGTTTATTATTTCAAACGATAGTAAGTGAAATTCATGAAAATTAAATTACAATCGATGAAAAGTTATTTGTTTCGGATAATAAATTACGTTATCCAAGTTTTGTATTGTTGTATTCATTTAATTCTTAGAAGTACTTTTGTCTCCGTAAATCAATATCCCGTAATTAAATGACGTCATTTAAATTAAGTAATTTATGTTAAAGTTATTAAGCGTAATTTTAATGCCATGTTTTTAAAGTTTATAATTTAAATACTGGAAAATACTTTTCTGTGAAAGAGGGAAGAAATTAAATGAAGGAAACGGAAGAAAAAAAATTAAGAAGACTAAATAGTTTGAAAGTTTTCACGACATATACTGAGCAGAAAAATAAATAATATTTTGACTAAATAATTTACTTTAATCAAGAAATATTTGCTCTTTAAATAGTGCAATTAGTAGCACGGGGTGAAACAAAAGGATTTGAGGTAGAGCCGAAAGCGAGGGGTGCTATCACACAAAGAGAATTGCGTTTCATCGTGAAATAATTTTTAACAATTACCTGAATTTAATTTTAGACTTTAGATGTCGGAAGCCAGTGGTAATAAGATAATTTCAGCACAATAGCGTATGTACAAATTCAGCTGTCAACTGTCAACTTGACAGGACTGAAATGAAGTTAGAAACTCATTTTGCGGACAGAACTAGACATTTTCTGCCCTAGGGAAGAAGCCGATCATTACACGCTGAATCAGATTGATCAGAAGTTTACTTGTTCCGACTGACTAAACAGACATTGAAACTCGTAATTTCGAAGTAAAGATTAAGTTTGTTTTGCACAAATCAAGTTTATGACATTCTGACATGAATTTTTAGGAATAACCGATAAAATTACCAATACAACGATAACTTCAAGTAGTTGGTAATAAAACGAATAATGATCTGTTTTAAAATCGTTGTATTAATAAAATAGTTCTTTCGCCGCTATTCTTATGGCTGTATGCAAAATCAGGTTGATAAGGTTTTACAACAAGTAATTATGTAATTAGACGCGAAGAAGCCGATTTTGATAATTAAAAAGTTCTACGATGGTCCAGTTTATTGTTATAAACAATTTAATTGTATAAACTTAAATTACAAGAAAACTATAACTGATAGCTCTTAAATAATGACAAAATTAGCTTTTTTGCATCAAAATACACAAATAATGCTAGAATCATCTTTCGTCTATCTCTATTATTTATTAAGATATAGCGTCTTAAAAAATACAAACTTTTTGCCAGGTCCGTTTGCCTGTGGATGCGCGCGCAATTTCTAGCCAAACGGACCTGGCAAAAAGTTTGTATTTTTTAAGACGCTATATCTTAATAAATAATAGAGATAGACGAAAGATGATTCTAGCATTATTTGTGTATTTTGATGCAAAAAAGCTAATTTTGTCATTATTTAAGAGCTATCAATTGTACTAATTTACCGTCTTTTAGTGAGTTTAGAGATGCTTGCTATAAACACTTTATCAGTATACAAAATAATAATAATAATAATAATAATAATAATAATAATAATAATAATAATAATAATAATAATAATAATAATAATAATAATAATAATAATAATAATAAATAACAGTTATATTCAAAATTGTTGTAAATTGAGACTAAAGTTAATTATTTATAAATGTAAATTACTTAATAATCACAATGATGTATGAAACTAGATTGTTTTACTATACAGTATACAGAATAATAATAATGATAATAATTAATAACAGTTATATTAAAAATTGTTCTAATTTAAGATTAAAATTAATTATTTATAAATGTAAATTAATTAATATTCGCAATGATGTATGAAACTCGATTGTTATACTATACAAAAATTGTAATTAAATGGATAAAGGATGGCCGCAAGGAGCTTAGACTCCATGGCCAAATAAACAAAATTTCTATCTATCTATCTATCTAGCAATTATAGTTTTCTTGTAATTTAAGTTTGAACAATCAAATTGTTTATAACAAAAAACTGGACCACTGCAGAACTTTTTAATTATCAAAATTGGTTTCCTCGCGCCTAATTACATAAATACTCGTTGAAAAACTTTATCAACCTGATTTTGCATACAGCCATAAGAATAGCGGCGATATGACTAAAATGTTTTATCTAGAGGCAGGTAATACAATTGTCTATTCAAGAAATTTTTTAAATTTAGAAAAATTTGATCTATAAGGTAAAAGACCCAGTACCTGTTCAGGGAACTAGTACCTGATTACTCCGTGTATTTGTATACCTATATCTACCAAATTTGACTAAATATAGATGTACAAATACACGGAGTGATCAGGTACTAGTTCCCTGATCAGGTACTGGGTCTCTTACCGTAGATAAAAATAATAAAAAATGTTAAGTATCGTAAAAGATTTATAAAATAAATACATTTATAAAGTGCTTGAGGATATTTTAAGCAATTTTAAAGCACGTATATACTGATTAAAACTCCTACGGCAGTTATATTACAATAATGACAATAATGATAATAATAATAACAAGTAATCCTTCGCTATTATTCACATTTTCCATTGGCATTGAACTTAAAAAATTCAACAAGGAAAAAATGAAAAATAAATGCACTGAAAAAATTTGCGGAGTGAACGTGGATTAAATCTGGAGTGAATTCAGAGCGGATGACTGAGTATTTATTTAAACCCTTTGGAGTAAAATTCACTCCGAAAAGAAGATCATACTAATAATAAAACTCCGAATCGGATTCTCTTCCGATTTCTTACAGTGGGGAAAAAATTTAAATATCAAAAATGAAAAAACTACCAGATTGCTCAATCAAAATCTTGAAAGCTAATAATTCGAGAGTTAGATAATTTATTAAATTTTTCTAATGGTTCTCTATCAAAGTCTTGATCGTTGTCAAAGCCTTTCTCAATTTTGACGTATCTGTAATCGCCAGCTGTTTGGAATTTCCAACCCTAAACACGAAAGTTACTAAACCAGAACCTAAATACAATAGCTGAGGATGGTACACTAGAGGAAGTCTTGGATAAGTATGAGAACTAAATATATAGAAATAGATGTACATACACATAAGCAAGTACATTGAATATATCGACTTTTCTCAGTTTACGTATAACTGAGCGTGCACGAAATATCGATTTGTAACTTCTATCTCTCTCATTTTCTTTACATCACCCCCCTTCAACTCCTCTACCCGTTTTAGTTCCGCTTCCGGTTACGAAGCTTTTTAACATACAACAAGAGCTTATAGACCATTGATCCCAATGAAATATAAATGTGTTACAAAATATAACAATTTATTATTTTTTTCTGATAACATTTTTATTGTCATCGAAATATTTTTTTAACTGAAAGCCCCATCACGCCCTAAACAAAATCAAAAATTTTTTTCTCAACAACAAATGAAAATTTAATTTCGTCTTTTTGAATAAAAACGGAAGTTCAAAGATTTAGCTAATTTAAGATTTAAAAAGTTAATTTTTTTCTCAGCGTCTCCATTTTGCTGCTCTCCTCTTTATTGGAAATACTGGATTGTATATTCAATATGCACTATTAATTTAATTTTCAATCATGTATGATTCAAGTGCAGCTAATTTTGATCACTGATGAACAGTGATGGTATTGCTGATGAATATAGTTATTATTAATAACAATAATAATAATAAAGCATGAGTGTTTGAAGTATAACGAGAAATAGTATTAAATTACGCGTTATTTTAAAGTGGATACTTATCATTTAACAGTAATTAAATACACTGAAAAAAGTACTATTGTTCAGAATAAATTTTCATTGTTCAAAAATTTTTTTATTGAATTATAGATACATCGGGAAAGAGCGAGCAAAACGGACCACTCTAAAATTTGATAAAAAATATATTTCTTCTGTCTATTACGACTTTTGTCATCATTTTCGTACAACTCAGACTATCCCGAAATTTTTTTTCAAAACGTTCCTTTACAGAATTTTGTTTCAGGGATTTTTCAGTGAACTCAATATATTGTTGACCACAAAAAATACATGTACCTGAAGATCGGAACGTTTTTCGCGGTACGAAAATAAGAAAACAAAATGAAAAGTAAAAAATCTACTGCACAGTTGGAAATTTTATGTTCTTGTGTATAAAAATTCAATGGTTAAATATTTTGTGTCATTTATTTGACACCATCAAGCGTAATTTTAATTAAAGTTGTATGTATTATCTGATCTTAGCAAGTTTTAAACCTGTATTATTGTTTGACACAACTATAATGTGCTGAATTAACACAAAAAATTGAGTGGACCATTTGGGACGTGTGATTTGAGTTAAATTTCTAGATTTCTGAAATGTTTCGTATGAGCGCTAGTACGTTGGCCGAAAATCGCAGCCACCCCCAATTACCTCTCGTCGCCCTTAAGCAGTCAAATCGCATACATTTTTTTTATGTTTGTTGCGCGAAAAACGTTCCGATTTTCAGGTACCTAAAAATACATACGATGACTTCGCTATGTTTAAATTTTATGTAAGTTATTTATTTTCAATAATTTTATTTTCCCGGCATATTTAGTTTCGTTTCAGGAATTTTTCAGTGAACTCAATTTATTGTTGAGCACAAAAATGCATGTACCTGAAGATCGGAACGTTTTTCGCGGTACGAAAATAAAAAAAAACAAAATGAAAAGTAAAATATCTACTGAATCTAGATTTCTGAAATGTTTCGCATGGGCGCTAGTATATTGGCCGAAAATTGCACTCTCTGAATACAAATTAGTGACAATCACTATTTGGCAGTGAATAGTCACTTATTGCTAAAGAAAAGGATACTACTATTTATTATACTACTACTACTATTTGAATTAGTGACATACTTTTCACTAGCAAACAGTGAATAATCACTATTTTTACTATTTCAAATTTAAGAGAGTAGCCACCCCTTGTCACCCTTAAGTAGTCAACTCGCATAAATTTTTTTTATTTTCCTTGCACGAAAAACCTTCCGAATTTCAAGTACCTAAAAATACGTACGATGACTTCGCTGTATTTAAATTTTATGCAAGTTATTTATTTACAATAATTTTATTTTTCCGGTATATTTATTTACTAACAGTATTACAAATCTCTTCTTTTACTTAAATTAGATATTAAAAATTTTTTTCTAGTCATTTTTATAGATGAAAAAAAAAATTTCCTCTTTTATTTGGGGTGATCCGTTTTGCCCGCCCGGGGAAAAAAATTTTCCCACATCTCCAGATATATCTAAAAATGATCAAACTTAAATAAAACAAAAATTGTTTGTATCATGTTTATAGATTAGAGAATATATCCTTGTCTCAAGAAATTTTCCTCAGCAATAGTAATTTTCTCACTCTGTTTACACAGTTTCAAATTTCACTCAATACAAAATTGGTCTTTTATTTATGAAATGGTGTTTCAACAAGCCATGATCAATTTACTGAAAATAAAACCTGATGAAAGCAAAATAGAAGTATTAATTACCATTTTGTTGGGCACGAAGAGCACAAAATATTAAATATTAAATTTTGATTAAAATTATTATTAACATCAACAAAGCTTCCAACTAAAATGTTTTAATTAATATCGAGTTTTAATTAACATCTATTAATAAATCATTTCTAATTAATAAAATATATGATGCAAACGGTGTTCAAAAAATCTAAAATACTCGTAACTAAAATAAGTCTTTGATTTATCGAATGTTGATTTAATGAGATTGGAAGCACAGAATAATTTTCTTTATCGTTCATGAATAAATTTATTTTCGTAAAATTCACCACCGACTACGGAGTTCGTTAGCAAGAGTAATCAGGTTTTGATGCTGCACAATAAATAAAGGTCTCTATACTCTGTACACGTAAATATACGTTAGTTTGAGGGCAGTGTGGCTTTTCATCCAACTTCTATAATATATCACAACGATCATATCTCTTCAGTGATATCACTATCTCTTTGAACTTGCGACCATGAAAATGAAATATCGATTGCTGAATAAATTCAATGAAAAACGATAAAATAAATAAATAAAGTAAAAAGTATCCAATAGAGTACTTGAGCAATAAATATCTATAGTCTACCGTTAAATATTTATTTTAATGTCATATATACATATATAAGGTTTTATATTTCCGGTAATTAAAATCCTCGAGCAAACGTTTCAGAAATAGTTTCCAGTTTCAAACTATTGTCATTAATTGCAATTTTTGACCGGTTAACAGAAGCTTTGATGCATTTTATTTTTACAATAAAAAATTTTTCTCCTTTAAAAAAAAAAATATAAAATTTATTTGTGTATATTTTTTCTCTCAGAAGTATTTTTTTGATTTAAAAATAACGACATGTCCAATGGGAATGTACAGTATTTATTTTTATTTATATAAATTTTTTTTTCTACGCTAAGTGAAACAGAAAAATTGAATAAAATAAATTTAGTTGAAAAAAAAAAAACGCAATGTTTCATGATAAAGATTTAAAAGAGCTGATATGTCACAATTAGAGAGCTGAGCAGTGTTGTGTAAATTACAAGCCACTTTCTCGGTTTTTATTTTATTATTATTTTTTTATAGCCAATTTTTCACTTTTATGCGTATTCTGATAATATGCAAATATAAAAAATAATATTATTTATTTTATAAAGAAATTTTTTTAACCTTGTGCTTTATTTTTATTTATTTGATCATGACTTTTGATTAATTTTAAATATAAATTACAAATAATAACGCACTGGTGAAATTAAATTTTATAGCTGAATTGGTAATAAATTAAATATACGGGCATTTTATTAAATTTCAATCGTTTTTCCATTATATATTATGATTACTTTTATATCGAAATATTTTAGTTTTTAAATTAACAATAAATTTCCAATCTTTTACCAAATTCACTCTCTATTTTTTTCTATTTCATATTAAAATATTTTTTTTTCAACCATAATCAAGATAAAAAAAAATGATAACTAAAGTAAGTACTGTGTAGTGACACAGTACGTAAAAGCTTTGATTTACCTGCTGACAGGCATAATAATGGTAATCATTATTATTATTTTAATAGTTAGTAAAATAATGATTTTTAGTAACAAAAAAAAAGGTTGAATGTGCGATCAACTTGAGCGCGACACAAAAGACGGGAAATCCAATTAATCTTTAGGTCATTGGACATACGTAACACGTACACACCTAAACATGAAGATTAAGTTACCACGACAAGTTGAGTGGGCAAATGGGGCGAGTGCGTGAGGAAACTAAAGCACAATCAATGCTTTTACAAAATTCTATTTAAGTATATTAACATTCTGAACAAATACTAACTATTTAATTATCAATTATTAAACATAGGAAATGGGCGGGAAAAACGAACCATCCCAAAATTTGGTAAAAAATTTTTTTTTCCAAAATCGTTTTTTTAAGTCATTTAATTCGATTCTTGTTATCAGATTTGTATAATTTTAAGTGCCCAAAATTTTTATTCAGAGACTTTTTAGTAGACCCAATATATTGTTGGCCAGATTTTTCTGTAGGAGAGAGGGGGCAGAGTAGGCCCCTTAAGGAAAATAATTATAATATCATTAATTTTTTTTATGCGTTTACTTCTTTTTAGATACTTGATACTCATTGTCACTTCATTATGCTGCGTCCATGGATTGAAATGGAAAAATCGAAAATTAGGGGCAAAGTGGGCCTTCCAAAAAATTTCGAATTTGATATTTTTTATTCTTTACACGTGTGGTATTTGCAAATAACTATAACACAATTGTATTTTAATAACATAAACGTCATTTTAATAGTCTGCTGCGATATAACTTTAACACGTAATTTTATTATCTTTAACTTTCTTAATAAATTATATTTAATCAACAGTTTCAGTGGTCTATTTTAGCCTTCATTGTATAAGAAATTTCGATAAGCTTATTATCCGTCCGAATTCATAGGCGCCTAGAAAATTTTAAGGGGCCTACTTTGCCCCCAGGGGCCCACTTTACCCCCTCCTCTATGTATTTTTATACATACGATGTCTTCGTCGCTACATTGATATTTTATAAAAGATATTTATCTTCAATAATTTTTTTTTTTTCAGTATCTTTATTTAACGTCATGTGGGACAAGTGTGCGCACACTTACTCTCTAAATCTGAAACAGTGACTACTCACTGTTTCATAGCTACAAGTATACCAATTATATACACTATTTTTCAGTGGTTTTCACTGTTTCAGATTTAGAGAATACCCACAGCGCACACTTGCCCCTCATGACTTTACTAACAGTATTATAAATCTCGTTTTTCACTTAGATTATATATAAGCAATTTTGTTACAGTCATTTTTTTTAAATAAAAGAAAAAAAAATTTTCACTTTTTTTGGGGGTGGTCCGTTTTGTCCGTCCAGAGAAAAAATTTACTTCATATGGCATCTGGAAATCTATTAATTACTTCAAATAGAAATTAAAAAAAATTTGCTGTATTCAAATGCACAGAAATCCATTATTTTTTTAGCGGTCCCATTTTGCCCGCCCTTTCCCTAAATATTTAAGTATAATAGAATACCTCATAACTGATATAAAAAAATTATTAAAATGGTTATGCCCTCATTAATTAGTTCTACAAATATTTTACAGTAATTAAATAAATTCAATTTTTTTGAAATTTTTGTTTGTTCAAGAAAATTTATTTTTTTATGGCTACTTCATTAAAGACTGAAAAAAATTTCATCCTACGCGTGCTTGGGCTTAAAATTTTCACCAGTGATACCGTCGACCGTTTCCAAAAAAAAAATTCTTAAATAAACATAATTAAGATAAAGTTAATTAGTAAAATCTATTTGTTATTAATTAAAGCTGTGTACTAATTATGATAATGTAAATTACTAATTAAAAATTTTGCTGTAGACTGAATGAATGTAATCCATTTAATCAAAAGTCTGTGGAACAGCTGAATATAATAATAACAGCAATAGTAATAGTAATTAAATGAAAACTTTTGATAATAAATAGAAAGTCAGAGATGACTTCTGACAAGAAAATTTAACAGCACTCCTTCTTATTAACATTGTTTGTTGTATCTCTTGAGCTTGTTGCTCGTTATATCATTTTTCTGGCTAGTAGTGTATACATTTAACGTTATAACTATTTATTTGCGTCACTCAAAACTGTAGCGGTTTTAAAATAATAACAAAAGGAATCTAGGAGTGAATAGTAATGAAGTTACTAAAGGCTCAAGAATTTTCTCATTTTATTTTATAATTATAAAACCGACATTCAAAAAAAAAAAGTTATAAATATATACAGGGGAAGGGGAGGAGCAAAACGGGGTAGGGTAGGCAAAACAGGATACCCTTAAAATTTTATAAAAAAAAAATTCTATTTTTTAAATGGTTTTTGAAAATCCCAAAATCACTTTTGTAAATATTATTGAGCGTTATTTTGATTTTTTTTTTTTTTGTTAAACTTTTTCAAAAATCAATTGGCACCCGAGTCGAAATATTAGACGTAAGTTAAACATTCTTAACGTTTTGAACGTAATTTGAACGTTCTTAACGTTTTGAAAGTAAATTGAACGATTTTTTTGTATTTTGGTTCATAAAAAATTGATAGTTTCATAAGTTATGATTTTAGTTTAATGATAACATCAATTAATTTATTTCAATATTTGTAATCACAATTTTCATCACCTTGTTATCATAATATATGAACAGATATACATATATAGTGTTAAAGATAGAAGTATGAAACTGAAAAAAATTTTTTTTCAAAATACGAATTCTTTATTTTAGAGCCAGAAAAGCGGACGACAAAATTTTAGGGAATTGACGTGATTATAATCCAGGAGTACAAAATCGATGAAAAAAATTTTTGGTATATGCTTATGTTTTCTTATTGGAAGTATAAATGAGTATTAATTTTATGATAAATATGTTTTCAATTTATGATACTCCAATCTATGTTCAAAACGTTCAATTTACGTTCAAAACGTTCAATTTACGTCTAATATTTCGACTCGGGCAGTTGAAAAATATTAACCCGTCAGCACTTCCGTCAGTTTTTCGGTATACTTTACGCCCGTGATGAGTTTTGCTCACGCTCAACGCTTACGCGCGTAGGCACCAAACAAATTTTTTCAAATTTTAAGCCAGAAAATATTTTTCATAAATTAATTACTCTATGTATTATAAGAATAATAAAAAATAAATAAATCATAATTGTAATTTATTTACGATTACTAAACGTAATTTAAACTTTAACGAATTCCACCGAATAACTCCGCACACCGCAGACTTTTAAAGGTATACAAGCAGTCACGAGAGTAACCGAACATAGAATTTTTTCACTTACGCCTTTACGCCCGTGATGAGGAAAATGCTCACATTTTTTCAGGAGCGTAAAAAAAAATTTTTTTATAATTTCTATGACAACCAAACATTTTTTTTTTTTTAAGCGCAATCTGAAAATGTATAAAACTATTCAAAGATAGAAAAAATTTCAACTATTCGTTCCATTAAAAAAAAAAATTATTCATGTTCAAAATTGAGCCTGAGCAAAATGCTCATAACGGGACTGCTGACGGGTTAATGACTCTTGTTTTATGATAAAAACTATTAAAAATTTGTTTTTCTTCTTTTGTATCCAATAATCATGTAAAATATCGTTTTTCTTCATGTAAATTACTTACAAAAAAATTTAACTTAATCAAATTCATTTAAAATCCAGAAATTTTTTTTTACCTTTTTTAGGGGGTACCTTATTTTGCCCGCGAAAATGAAAATTTTTTTTTTTAATGGTAGCTGAAAATTTTTTCTATTTACTTTGAATATAATTAAAAAAAAAAAAGATTTACTGTATTTGAGTCTTCGAAAAATTGGTATTTCCTTAAGTGCCCCGTTTTGCCCCTCCCTTCCCTATATTGTTATTACTATGAAAATAACTAATTTTGAGTCTTCTCATACTTTTAGCGAACTTTCAAAAATTTTAATTTACGTTCTAATGATTTCTGTATCATTTTTTGACTACTTAGCATTCACAGACGTCGAATAAATTTATAGAAAGTGTGAAAATACTAACAACTAATAACTAATACCTACAAAAAAATATATCGAATTTATTGTCATGACAGGCAGAGGGTATCAAGTTCGGAAAAGTTCTAGAATTTTTGCTATGATAAAAATAAATTTCTTAACAATAATTAAGAAATGAGATAAGAAATAATACACTTATCCAAAAAATTAAAGGAACAAGAAAATTTTATAAATTTTTTAGTGATTTTTGGAAGGCTGTATTTTCGTGAAAAATGATCGTATTGAAAAAATAAAAAAAGCAAATTGAAGCTTGAAATCTCTAGTTTGAAGATCTTTCAGCAAAATATTTTTTTGAGCCACGGTTTTTGCGGAATCAGAAGAAAAATGTCGAGACAAAATTTTTCTAAATTTTTTGGTTTCGTTTTTTAGGTCTACGGGGCCGGGAAAAATTTTTTCAAAAAAACAAATTCATGGCTTGTTTAGGAAATTTATTCAGCTACAATTTGCTTTTTTTTGTTTCTCTGTACGACAATTTGCTGCTGAGATATCAGCCTTCAAATGAAAAAGGATCCTTTTGTCTTTGATTATTGATATCTCAGCAAGAAATGGTCACACCGTAATTTAAAAGGCAGTTTAATAAACTTGAATAAATCCCCTACAAGCTCCATTTTTGATTTTTAAAAAAAAAAATTTTTTTTCATC
This sequence comes from Microplitis mediator, assembly GCF_029852145.1. Lineage (NCBI taxonomy): Eukaryota > Metazoa > Arthropoda > Insecta > Hymenoptera > Braconidae > Microplitis > Microplitis mediator. The sequence goes on along the minus strand of NC_079970.1, from coordinate 6,079,630 downwards.
CTTGATATCCATTTGAAAAACCTTTAAAAAATGGCCATTTTCTGGTTGTTTAGTCGACTCATCGCTACTCTGCAAATATTGATAAAAAAAATAATGTTGCCAGGTAATTTTACAGCTTAATGTACCCCCAAAAACCCTGGAAATTTTCAGATTGATCCATTGAACCGTTTGTCCGGTCCGATTGCTCAAAATTTACAAAACAATTAAAGGAACAAGTTTTGTTCCTTAATTTGTGTAATCATTACCAAAATGAAAAAATTAATTTTTTTTCGGATTTTCTTCCATTTTTGCGTTAGTTATTCAGTAAATGTAAGGTTAAGAGGAAAAAAAAAAAATTTTCCAAAAAACGAGACCAAACAAGAATTTTTTCCAATTTTTTTTTTTTATGTTTTATTCGGGGGGTTATTTTTTTTTTCGTTTTTCGGAAAAAAATTTTTTGTTTTTATTTACCTTACATTTACTGAATAACTAATGCAAAAATGGAAGAAAATCCGAAAAAAAATTAATTTTTTCATTTTGGTAATGATTACACAAATTAAGGAACAAAACTTGTTCCTTTAATTGTTTTGTAAATTTTGAGCAATCGGACCGGACAAACGGTTCAATGGATCAATCTGAAAATTTCCAGGGTTTTTGGGGGTACATTAAGCTGTAAAATTACCTGGCAACATTATTTTTTTTATCAATATTTGCAGAGTAGCGATGAGTCGACTAAACAACCAGAAAATGGCCATTTTTTAAAGGTTTTTCAAATGGATATCAAGGATGAAAAAAAATTTTTTTTTTTAAAAATCAAAAATGGAGCTTGTAGGGGATTTATTCAAGTTTATTAAACTGCCTTTTAAATTACGGTGTGACCATTTCTTGCTGAGATATCAATAATCAAAGACAAAAGGATCCTTTTTCATTTGAAGGCTGATATCTCAGCAGCAAATTGTCGTACAGAGAAACAAAAAAAAGCAAATTGTAGCTGAATAAATTTCCTAAACAAGCCATGAATTTGTTTTTTTGAAAAAATTTTTCCCGGCCCCGTAGACCTAAAAAACGAAACCAAAAAATTTAGAAAAATTTTGTCTCGACATTTTTCTTCTGATTCCGCAAAAACCGTGGCTCAAAAAAATATTTTGCTGAAAGATCTTCAAACTAGAGATTTCAAGCTTCAATTTGCTTTTTTTATTTTTTCAATACGATCATTTTTCACGAAAATACAGCCTTCCAAAAATCACTAAAAAATTTATAAAATTTTCTTGTTCCTTTAATTTTTTGGATAAGTGTAAAATGCGACACAATTGCTCTGTAAAATTAAAACAAATTTCAAATAAATAGAAAAATTCAATAAACTCAATTTTTGTATTGGGGTCGACGGTGAATTGTTCTTATTAATTAGAAATAAAATAGATATGAAATCTAAAAGAGAGTGAAGCACTAAAATAATCCATCAATTGATAGGAAGAAGAAATGTTTTTTTTTAATATTTATTTGAAAAAATCTTTAAGGGTGATCTCATCGATCTATTCTATACATTTTGTTCATTTTTCTTAACGCTATCATCAGACTTTATCCCATCAGCAAGGAAGACATATAAATTCTCGGATTAGAATCAAGGGGATCAAAGTATCAAAGTTAAATGTGTATAGAGTAAAAAGTGAGAAATGTCTCGGAAAAAAAATATATAAAATAAAATAATGACTTTCCGTTAAGTGTTGAATGCCACACATAAGGAGATTTTACGTTTTTAACGATCATATTTATCTCGTACATCATTTATCTCCATTGAAAACATTTCCCAGATGAAAAGAATTTCTGTATATCATTTCAAGGATCTTCAGAACCAGAGGGTTTTGCTACTTTTTACCACCTTCATTCTTATACTTTTTCTCATCATTTTTTTCAGCAATTTAATATTTAATTTTTTCTAAAAATTAATAAATGGAATCTAAGAAAGAAATTTTATTAAACCATCAGAATATTTTTCCCCTTACTGATGATTTGTATCGAAATACTTGTATAGTAATATGGCTGCAGAAAATTTTGTTTGTTTAGGCAGCACCAGTAGAAGCTCTCAGTGATACTAAAAAGACTGGATAAAAAAAATCTTAAATTTCCCGACTCAGCGGAAGATGAAAAACAAAGTAAAGAATGAACACGGGGAGAAAAGCCCTCGTCTGTTCGTCGGTTCTAAATCGCGGCTTTACTACTGTATATTCTTCACTCTTCACTCTTTACTCTTCACTCTTCAACTTTCACACTATATAATACTACTCGGGAGTATCGGTACCTCGGTGGCTGAGAATTTATTCCTACTTTTAGTCTTGAGGGCAAGGAATTTAAGCTACCAGAAAGTGTATAACTTATTCGCATCAATAACTTTTTCTGAGAGAGTAAAACTGGCAATTCATGTTGCTTAAATTTTTTCAACCGGTTACGTTCGGAATTCACTACTTTATTATTTGTATTTTATTATTAAAATTTAAATCATACTTCACATTCACCTTGAGCAATCATTATTAAAAATAAATTTCACTATTTTCTATACAGCTTAACTATTAAATTGTAATTTGTATTCCATTTTAAATGAACTGATACTTGATGAAGAATAGAACTGGCCAAATAGAGCAGCTTAAATGTTTTAATTCTTATTTATTACTCTTATTATTATTTTTTAGTAATTTATCTTAATTACTAGCCTTCTAAAAGTACTTAGGCCCCACCCTTCCTTTCCACCCTCTATCCTTATATATTTTTATTAACAAAATCATTTGAAGACAAGTAATTAATTATTTGTTTACTGACTAATAGGTGGATCTCTTTTAAAAAAAGTTATTTTTTATTAATTTTTAATACAAATTTTTTTTTCAAATTATAGGCATAAAAAAAGGTTTTTATTATTTTAGACTCTATATATATACAAAAAAAAAATTCACGTTTTCGTGATAAATAAATTGATACAAAAAATTTTCAGAGGGAAAATTTATAAGTAAATTGAAAACTGGTTACTTTACTTGTTTTAGCAAAAAAATTTTTTTTGAGGCCACCCCATTTTGTTCGAAATGGAAAAAACAAATTTGAATATTAATTTAAATTTTGTTCATTTTTCCCAACTCTTCTCTATTTTATGAAATAATATCACATGTATCAAGATAAAAATAAAAAAATGATTTACTATGAAAAAATATTTGTTCCTTCTGCCTGATTTTATTTCCGAGCTAACGTCGTTATTTTTTTTACACTCAATAAGATTGCTTGAGGGTGGTCATATAAATCGATTACTCATCTGTCAATCTAACTTTTCAGACAGCGCACACATAAAAATATAATTTTACTCATGTCAGCAAACAACCAAACAAGCAATTTAGCTTTATTGAGATTCGGCAAACTAAAAAACTATTTTTGAATTTATTTTTCTTTTCAAAGTTAATTTCTAACGAGTCTCCATCTTTATCTTTATCTAAACCACATTAAGTTACAACAATTAACTACTTTCTTCTATTGACATTGCCACAATTTAACAGAGAAAACTCACAATGTCTAGTCACTCTAACAATTTAATTAAACCCATTGTTCCGAGTTTCATTGTCAGTGTTTGGTTAACATCCAACAGAATATTAAACTGGACATTTTATCGTTAAAAAAAAAGTTCAAATAAATATAAACATAAACATTAAAAAATATATTAAGCAATCTACGAACGGAAATGGCTAATTTGTTATAAATTTTATGATTGATTGAAACATCTAATTGTTTCCCTTGAAATCGATTGTTTTCTTTCATGATATTTCATTCTACTGTCGATTAAAGTTTTTTACATAAATCATTCTATTAAATAAATTGAACTCTGTGAGCATTGAGATAGAAAATTTATTGAAGTTTTTAAAAAATTCTTTTTCTTTAACTGAAATTAAATTTTCCAAATATTGATTAAATAATTTCTTTTTTTTTCGGACGCAATGATGATAATAATAATAATAATTAAATTTATTTAAAACCGTAAGATGGACGGTGGAGAAAAAGGATCTTCATGAATTTGATGCACTGAAAAAAAAAATTTGCTATAATAACAAGAGTCAGGATTACGCAGCTATTTGTTATGACAGCAAAACTATCTTGGTTAACGCAACGAAGTGACATTTGTTGTGGTAAGTAAAGTGAAGTTGTTGTTGTAACAAATGATATGTGTTGAGGACAAATTTTTTGAATACGCATAGAATTTTGTGCTTTAATTAGTTGAACAATATCATTAAGAATTTATCACAAGTTTTTGATTTTGGGCATAAATTGTGTTTGTAAATTATGGCTAAAATTTTAAACGCTATTTATTTTGAAAAGTATATTAAGTATAGTTAAAGGCGAGTGCCTTGAAGAAGTGATTTTCTTGACTCAAGAGAATATATCGAGAAGCGATAATATTGTAACAAATGTGAAACTGATCTTTTTAAATATTTGAATTTTACTGCTGTTAGTTGTGTACCTGAAGATCGGAACGTTTTTCGAACAACGAAAATGAAAAAAATTGATGAAATTTGACTGCTTAAGAAGTAATTTCGGAGTTAAGGGTTGGCTTAAGATTTTCGGCTGACATATTAGCATCTACATGCGAAACATTTCAGAAATCTAGTCATCCAGTAGATTTTTTACGTTCCAAATTTTTTTTTCGTTGGGCGAAAAACGTTACGATCTTCAGGTACATTGTTAATTGTGGTGTTGTTATTTCTAATCTAAGTGTGTTATCATTGTAGTGTATAAGTGATATTAATTTATAAGTTACAAATACTACAATATCTTAGGTGAAGTAAAATTTTCTCGAGTCAAGAAATCTTTATAAAACCTAATTTAGTATTTAGCTCAACGCATGTCATTTGTTATAACGGCAACTTCACTTTACTTACCATAACAAATGTTACTTCGTTGCGTTGACCAAGATGGATTTGTTATCTTAACAAATAACTGCGTAATCCAGCCGTTTGTTAAGACACAAAAGTTTTTTTTTTCAGTGTGGTTTTTTATTATAAATATAACTTATTTTATTGCTATATTTGTTTGTCATGTTTTCTAGAAAATAAATCAAGCAAATATGAGGAAAAAAAAGTAATTCAACCGCGAGTTTTTTCAGACTATTATAAACGGTATTGTTTGAAACAAGTTTTCAATCTCAGATTATCTATGGCTCAAATCTATGATCAATTTTCTTTATCTTTAGTAGGACAGCTTGTTAACAGAAATAGAAACAAAGATATAGAGAGTCAGGAAATAGAGGATATTACTTTGATATTGATCTATTATTTTTGTTTTACTTTTATATGTCTAATAAAAAAACTTTTAGATATCTATTGATTGTCTAATAGAAAATTATATAAATAACGATGCTACTGAGTCAATTTATTTTATCAGTGGATCTATTAATTACTAAAAAAAGAAAACAATTATAAAAATGAAATAACTTTTTTAATAAATTGTAACAAATTAAGTGTCATTTTCAGATTATAATAGATTTTATTCAAGTCTTGAGTGGAAAAAAGAACTTTTATGAGTGAAAATCACTTTATCACGTACTGAATCGATTATAAAAGCAGAAAATGTTAATTTCTAGATTAAGCTCATGACAAAGCTGAAGTTTAAATAAAAAAAAAAATTTTTATTCATCTGATTCATGCTGTCAGAAAAATATTCATCAATTTAAATATGTAACTGAAGATCGGAACGTTTTTCGCGCAACGAAAATGAAAAAAAGTTATGTAATTTGACTGCTTAAGGAGTAGTTCCGGAGATTGAAGGTGGGCTAAGATTTTTGGCTGACATACCAGCATTCATATGCGAAACATTTCAGAAATCTAGTCATCCAGACGATTTTTTACTTTCCATTTTTTTATTTTCGTTGAGCAAAGAACGTTTCGATTTTCAGGTATATGTTTAAATACATTAATAATTATTTATTTATTTATTTCTTTTTCATTGGAATTCGATTACTAAAAACTCTAATTTTGATATCATTCAGTCGGACCTACGCTGTAAAAAATCGGGAATGAATTCGGAGTAAATATGGATTCTATTTCAATCCAGATTCATTCCGTCTTTTGAAATTCCAGAACTCAAAAAAAAATTCTCTGCGTACTGAGTAGATAGGGAGTTTTTTTTCAGCAGAATGATTTTGGAGTGACGAGGATTTTATTCCAATCCACATCCTCTCCGATCCGGAGTTTTAATGATACATTGAACTCCCCTCCGGAGTAAATTTGATTCCCCATACGAAAAAAATATATATCCGGATATATCCGGGCAAATCTGGAATATGTCGCATATTATGCAACATATATATAAATATATGTCTCATATATGCAGATTTGCCCGGATATATATTTTTTTCATATGGGTCCGAGGGGATTAAATAAATAAAAAATCATCGACTCCGTATCCACTCCGGATTTCACTCGTGTTCACTCCGTAAATTTTTTATAGCATACTCATACATTTTATATATATATATGAATGGATGTGTAAGCTCTATTCGCATCGCCTGGCACAAGAAATTCAAGAGCTTAACGTCGAGAAAAGCCGAAGAGAGTTGTTGAAGAAGATCGTCAACAACCAATACGACATGTTGTAAGACTCGCTGCTACTACAAGAAGATCAAGTTTTACATTCTCTTTTTTTCTTTTTATGCTCTTGAACTTTTCTTTTATAAGACATTGGAAAACTATTTTTAATTCATGTTTAAGTGTTTGAAAATTATTAACGAAACTATTATCCATTAGAATTATTATTTTTATTACTATTGTATCGATTACCGCTTGGAAGTCCCTACTTTTTTTTTATTTTCTGAAAAGTTCTCGAAATATTTCCCCCAGCTTCAAAATTTTCCGTCCTGTTTCCGACACTTTTATAATTTTCCATATGGTCTCAGGTTCTGGAATTTTTTTATACTTTTATTAACTGTTCCAGTGAGATTTTTCAAAATTTTCAGTGATTTGGAAATATTTCATAAAATTTTATAATTTCTTTTAAAAAAAAAAGTTAAATTATCTGGTACGCCAAGACATCTAATATTAAATATTGATGCAGAAATGAAAGCCGTATTGATTGTTCAGTACCTTGACGACAAATTCAAATGGAATAATAAACGTAGTAATCCATTAAAACATGTCATGTTACCAATGTTTATATTTTATAATACATATTTCCAATCTAAGTACTCTCTAATTATCATAACCATTAATCACAGTCTAGGTGTTTATTTTTCTGTGATCGCACTCGACATTAAAGCAAAAAGTTAATGCTCATAATAAAGGAAACAAAAAAAAATAACAATAATTATTTAAAGTTGCATGTAAATAAGTACGGACGTGAAACGCGAAGAATTACGTGCATAATTTACTTGCATTTAGTCGCTCTTATCGTTTGGTAACCTTGTGATAAAGGAAAATTAAAAAATATATCGTTGAAAACACGAATAGTAAACAGTTATAGGTGAACATTACGTTGTAAATTATTGAATTTACTGCCACAGTATGACTTATTTTAATAATTTTTTTTTAAATTACATTTCAAGTTTCTCAATATTTTTATTTATTATTTTAGGTAAGTCAAAAACTCTTAATGTGCCTGAGTCAAAATTTAAATCGTAGATTGAACGTACAAGACGTTGAAAACGTAAATTCAACCTTTCAAGACGTAAATAGTCGTAAAACGTATTTTAGACATAGCTGACGTACGAAAACGTAAATAAGACGCGTAATCGTAAATCGTAGATACAACCTTCCAAAACTGGCGATAAAACAATTAAACTATATCGGAAACATTTTTGTCTACAAGCTTCTAGGTAGTCTGTAAGACCCAAAAAAACTCGAGAAACTGAACATCAGTACCCGCATGAAAAAACTTTATATGTGAAAACATATATGATAGAATATATGAATATTATAATGTGATATATTGTACAATATATAAAATAGTATTTATATTTTTGCCGTATTAATATATGATAATATATTGAAAAAAAATATATTGCTAGAATATATTATCAATATATTTATCAATATATGACTTTTTATGTATGTTTTACATATATATTTTAATATATCTTCTTTATATTGATATATTATATTGAAAGTAGTATATTAATTAATATATAGTATTTTTTATATTTTTTATATATGTTTTCCAATATATTGCAAAATATATGGTTTCCAATATATTGTAAAATATATGGCACTTTTTTTACTTTTCTTAGGTTATTGCCAGTAAATATAAGGTCAATGAAAAGAAGGAGAAGAAATAATGAATTTGACTTTTTTTTTGTGGAATTGTGTAGAAATTGAAAAAGTATATTAAAAAATAAAATTTTCAATATATTGCGAAAAATATAAGTTTTGATATACTGGAAAAATATAATTCCAATATACCGCGAACCATATATTTAATCATATAAATTCTTTCATATATAATCAATTATATAGAGACCATATACCACTAATTATATGAGTCAAAATATATGGATATATATATCAAGTTTATTATATTATACTTATAAATTATATATATACTATCCATATATGATAAGAATATATTGAGCATTATATGAGATAGTATATATAGAAAAATACAAAACATTATATACAAGTAAATATATTATGATAATTATATAATCCAATATATGTAAAAAACATATATTTTTCAATATAGATATTTTTGCCGCTATATATTTATCACATATTCACCATATGTTTTTTTATATACTTTTAACAATATATAGCTTTTCCATGCGGGTAGAGTTATCTCCTGCAAGGCCCAAAATATTTTTCTACAGCTGCTAAGAATTTCTATTTCTTATCTTCTAGCTGCTAGACATGTCTTTTGGCAATGAAATGTTTCTGACATAGTTTTATTGTTTGATTGCAAATTTTGAAAGGTTGTATCTACGATTTACGATTACGCAAGTCTTATTTACGTTTTCGTACGTCAACTACGTCTAAAATACGTTTTACGACTATTTACGTTTTGAAATGTTGAATTTACGTTTTCAACGTCTTGTACGTTCAATCTACGATTTAAATTTTGACTCGGGTGAATGGGAAATTTATTAATTAAATCATTTATTTTAGTCTTGAACGAATCAAAAATGGATGACAAAGGTCCAGTTCCTTATCCAGTAGACCGTGATAATTATCAGGGTCCTTAATGACACTTATTTAATCAATCAATTTGTATATTTATTGGTAAATTAAAGGGGTTAAATAATTTAAAAAATATTTAATTTAAAACACTTGTGTATGAATAAAAACTTACGTGCGCTAGCATTGCGGGATAATCTTGGGAATAGAGTACAAAAGCACCAATGAGATGGGTAACGGAGAAAATAACACCAGCAATGCAGGCATGACGTAGTCGAATTGGCAAAAGAGCGTAGGCCATGTAGATAAAAAAACAAACAGACCAAGCTGCCGCGAGTGGTCCACCTGTACGTAAATGGTCGATTCTCGTCATTGACATTGTGCTGGCTGTTGAGTCAGAGCTTAACATGTCTCTCATGATCATATCCTCGGGATTCATAGTGGCTATTTTATCGTCCCAATTTGGTAAATAGGCCAGATGAATATTTAGTGTAATTTGTAGTCCTAGTAATGTTACTAGTACTGCTCCACTCACTCCTGCTAACCAGACTTCATTCATTCCTGGTCTTGATATTGCTGCCACTAAGCCTGCATTTAAAAATTATTATTTTTAAAAACAAAAATAAAAATATTAGTTATCAAATGGAACAAAAAATAATTAAGAGATTCATTGTTGTGATTAATGACTTTGAGGAGGCTGATAAAAAATTCTGAGTCCGCGATGTGGTGTGAATAATTTGGTATGAAAATTTTCATATCGCCGGTGTAAAAGTTACACGACGTAAGGTCGACTACACCGAGTCCAAAAATTTTTTGCAGTGTATTGAGTAAAGTACCGGCAGGTAATAAGGCCTAGCTAAGGGAGATTTTGAATAGAATCGAAAACATTGCATTTAATTATCGAAATTTATCATTAATCTTTATTTCAATACATTAGCTATAAAATGTAATGGTAATTTATACTACAAACAAACAAAAAATTAAACTTTTACAAAAATCATACAAATAGGCCCTATTTTACTACGGTAGGGTAATAAGGCCTACGGGTTAAACAAAATGGAATGGTTTAATTATACTTAATAAAATTGGTATTAGAGATGAATCATCACTTAAATTTAGCAACAATACTTTTTTAAAGACAGAAGACTAGATTGTTTTTTATAATTTCTTCTGCGCTACGACATCATATGACGGATGATGAAATATAGGAGACAGGGAATGTGGTATCGGGACTCTATAAACTTGTCGTAACATCTCTATGCAAGACCCTTCTACTAGAGTAGCCTTTAGCGGAGGCGGTTATTTTAAATATCATTATCAGGCCTTATTACCCGCGGGTACCTTAATTATTTCAAGTTAATAATTTTAGAAGTTAAAGTTGAATAAATTAATTTCAATGTAAAAAACAATTATTCGACAATGTATGAATTTTAAGCTGATAACACTGAACGGTGTAAAAGATAACACACACCGTGTTAAAATTACACAGCTTGATGTTTCACAGTGAAAAAATTTCACAGTGAAAAAATTTCACACCGTCAATTCACACCGAGGACACCGTGTGCAGTTCTCGGGGACCATTTTCACACCATAAATATTTTACAGTGTAGTCAAACTGAATAATGGCAATAATTTGTTTCAAACTTATTAAAAGGCTGATTTATTAATGTGTATAGTTACCGGCATAAATAGCGATACAAGTAAGTACAGCAAGTGTCAGGGATAAATTTTCAGGCCGTTGAATGAGAGTAAAAAAAGGCTGATCGCTGGTAAATATCAATCTGAGAACTAACAACCCCAGTGCTATTGATAATCCAGTCAGAAGTCCTAGCACATGAGTCATATTACTTTGATTCATACGTAGAAAATAACGTTGGTACAGCATCTCCACCTACGGTTGACATTAAAAGATAAAAGATGTTTAGTTTTTTTATTTATTACCTCATTTCATTTTTTTTAGTAAAAAAAATATCCATATTTTTTATTTTATTATTCTATTATTAAATTTTATGCTAAGAAGAAAAAAATGAAGATAATCAAGATTTAAAGTCGTCTTTCATTGTTTTTGCACAATTTGTAGTATTAAATTTTTCTTTTTATTTCATATTCTGTGCAAGAGAGGGTGGGGTATAAGAAATAAAGTTTTTATTATTCCAATATACCAGATTGCCAAAATTTATTTATTTATTTTTTTATTTTTCAATAAAAAAAGTTTTTACTTAAAAAATGATAAAAATAATTTTCAAAAATGGCTCAAATAATTTAAAAAAAATAACTGAGATTTTTGCTTGATAATTAAAATTTATAATAACTGAGATATTTTAACGATAGTTTGTGTAGAAAATTAAATTTAGTAACGTGAGTATAATAATGATTGGATATAAAATATTAAATTACTTAATTAAAGATAATAATTATTTTAAATTGAACACAAAGATTAAGTTTTAGCTTTTTAAATCCGAGCTGCAGACTCGTATATCTAAATACACGTTAGAGCCAGTTGTTTGGTGTAAAGTTTCTTTGTAGTAACATAGGCTGGGATATTAAACGCGAAAACGCAAAATCTAATTAGAACGTCACGAGAATTCTCTCGCGCACAGTGAAGCGATTACACTATTGGCGGACAATTCGTATTTCCTCTTTCTTCTTTATCAGCCTTTGTTTCGTTTCGTGTACAGCTGGTAGATCTGATGAACAGAATTCTACACCAGAATATATATAAATATATATATATTGAAGTAGTAAATTTAGTGTTATAGAGTGAGTTTAGAGTTTCAAGAGACCGCGTTGTATATAACCCAACTATATTTGCGTAGGAGTGTCGTTTAACGTAAGCCACAAAGAGTTCTATCCCATTTTATGTTTCGCTGAGAATTGCTAATTTTTCTTTGACACTCAAGTTATTTATTATACGTCTCTCAGCTATACAATTCATTTTAAATATTTTTTTAACTTGACATTTAAATTTATTTTTATAAATACTAATAACAACAGAATCATTTTATGTTAAATATTTTTTTGATATTTATTTCATAAATATCAATAATGTATTTTTTGAATCAATCGATTTATTTATTTTTAGCAATTTAAATGTTTGAATTTTTTTTTTAACTTGTTGAGATTGCGAATAAACTGGAACTACATGCAAATCCAGTGAACTCAATATACTTACCCTAACATCAATCTTTGGAGGTAAGTGGTACTATACGTGAGTATATAAAGTTTTTGAGGACTTTATATAGTTCACCCTACATCTAATATTGCCTCATGTTACTTTTATCATTATTATTATTATTTTTATTATTTATGTTTCGAAATACATGAATTTATATTTTGCTTCCCTCTTGAGTTTACACTAGACTGTGTAATTTTAAAAAATTTTTTATGCTCACTTTTAAAAATCTTTCAGAGTACTTTTGGTAAGGAAAAAATTTAGTCGAGAAGTAGACTTCTAGTCGTCACAAAGTACTTTGACATATCGAGGACTTATTTTTGAAACCTTTTTTTTTTTAACACTTGCTCTTGAATTCTGTTACATATTTTTTACTCATACTTGCATGGAAGTAATCATTGTTATTAAATTTCGTTCAAAGTATTAAAACAAATTTTTTTTTTAGTTATCCCAGGTCAAAAATAAAACTTGATTTAGACTTAGTTCACCAACTCATACAAAAAAAAAGAATCGGTCCAGCACTGGGTCGTAAATGGCTGCCAATTTTCAAGCATCGGCCAAAGATCGGTTGAATATCGGATGATAACGATATGCCAAGCATTGGCCAATCGTAGCAATCGATCATCGGCCAAAGCTTGGTATCAAGAGCACTCGATCAAACCGTTGACCAACGAACGGCGGTTAATTGTGCGCCGATTTTATAAGCAAAAAGACGGTTGCCAATGATTCACCATGCACGGGCCAGTATAGTTAGCCATCTATTGGTCAATCATTGCAAACCAGGCATCGGCCGATCTGTGGGAAAATTTCGAAGCGCGGCGGCTTTGTATTGGAAGTCGAAATTTAGAGCCTTCTTTTACAAGACAAACTCGACTTTTTTTTACAGAGATATGAAATACATTGAGTTTTCGTTTTGGTTTAGACTTAACTGGCTTTCTTAGTCACGATTTAAGACGAAAAAGTCTAAATCAAGTCAATTTCGACTTGATTTAGACTTCTTCGACTTAAATTATAAAGCGAAACAGTCAAAATTAAAATCAAACGTGAAAATCAAACTTTTTTTCGACTTGGTTCAGCAACTCGAAAGTAAGGTGAATGATCGTCGTGCTCGAAGTAAAGCCAAATAAGTTCAAACTACACGGAAAAGAAAAAATAGTAGTGGCTACTCTCTGAGATAGTACTGAGTTCTTTCTGTAAAAAAAAAATTTCAGACAGTACTGTATGCTATCTAGACTATATCCACTACTCTCTGGAAAGTACTGAGTACTATCCCGGACAGTAGTGGATATAGTCTAGACAGTAGTGGATACATTCTAGATAGCATACAGTACTGTCTAAAATTTTTTTTTTACAGAAAGTACTCAGTACTATCCCAGAGAGTAGCCACTACTATTTTTTTTTTTCCGTGTAAGATGAAAAAAAGTTCTAAACATTGACAAAAATTTAATTTAAGTCGAAGAAGTCGAGACCTTATCGAAAAATCGTCGGCAAATCGATAACTTCATCAAGTTTTATTTTTGACCCAGGATCCCACTTCGCTCAAAAGTACAATTTTTTTTTCTTTTATTAATGATAATTTAAAATTTTTCTTACTTTCCGTAAATAAATTTCTTCTATATCATTTATAGTGCCAAAAAAACTCGCAAATATTAAAAATAATTAAAAATAAATTCAAATCAATTTTTGAAAAATATAATCATGAGTAAGTCTTTGAAGATATTTTTTTTCAATTAAAGCTATCAACTATATAATACTGAGTATTAAAAGAAACACTGCTGGCAAGACACCCAAAGCTATTAATTTATCTGTCAAATACGCCATAAAATATAAGTGATTATAATCTTTAGCGTAACGTGACGATAAATGTTTATAAACTATATAAGCAATGATGTGTTGATTGAACACGTCTGTTAATTATCCAAAATGAAACAATGTGAGTGATATATAACACTCTGGATGAAGAGTATTCAACCACATATAAAAGGGCAAACGGGCGAGTGATGTTTTGTTAAGCCCAATGTTGCAGAAGAGATGATAAGAGCTGAGTTGTTATATATTCTCAACGTGTTTTACCGCCGCTCGATCGATAGATAAACCACGATAATCTCTGACGTTTATTTCCGGTTCACGATAACAATTTATTATTATCATTATCACTATCGCCATAAATTACCGTCATAATCTATTTCTCGTACTCTTAAATCCAAGGAATCCCAAGCTGTCAAATAATTTTTTGACTCTTTCATTGTTGAGCTTAGAGTCTATTAGCCCGTAAGATAATTAGCTTGAGTCTATTTGCCAAGTTCGAGGAATATTAGGACAATCGACAGTACCCATATCTCAATTGCGATGCTTGTTACACATTCGCAAGCTTCAAATACCTCGTGATCGATAGTCAGATGCTATATATCAGATTGAGTGAAGTCACAAATATAGATAATTTACCTGCATCTACTAATGGGCGTCTGTAGTAGCGCATGAGTTGATTTGGTAATTAATTCTATCATTGCGTCGATGCTGGTAATTCTGTCGATCATACGCAATTCAATACAAACTGTCACTGATATATATTATTATTGGGTCTTTGATATTGTTATATATCTTGATTGTATCAAGTTAAATATCCGATACGAAGGCACTTGATTGTCATCACTTGCAATTAATTAACGCGCTCTATATACACTAATGATCTTTAATTTGATGGTATGGTTTTCATACAATAATAATAATAATAATAATAATAATAATAATAATAATAATTTAAATAAAAAATATTAATGATTTGATTATTTAATACACTGAGAGAAAAGTGCACGGTTGTGGTAACTAGAAATGGATGAGAATGAAAAAATAATCATCTTAACTAATATTTCTAGTTTCTTGAACTATATCATAGTGTCCGAAACTATTTGAAAGTAGTAGTTTTAACTAAGCATTTGTTTTGTTGTGGTAACTATTTAATATTATTTCTCAGAACTTATACTTCAGCGGAATCATAAAAGTTTCAGCAATTGTACGATTATAATTTCATTAATTTAGCATCATTTAAGTCGTCGACGAAAATAATTAAGGATTTTTTCTTCATTATTTTTTTGTAATAAGAATACTATTTTTGACTTAGTTACGTTCGCTATTGTCATTGTTCATTGAACTATAACACAGTTAAAACAGCTATGATATCATCGTACATTTTACAGCTATATATTAGTTATCTGAACTGGGGGTAATAGTGGAGGCTTCATTGAACTATGTTTTTCATAGTTCAGAAAACCAGTTTTTTCTCTCAGTGTGATTTGTTTATACTTATACACTATAAAAAAACGGCGTAAGTCCACGCTACCCCGGTAAATTATCGATCTTAAATATAATCCGAAAAGCGGTGTTAAAATAACACCTGCAGTGGTGTAAAACAATTTTCCGGTGTTAAGCGGTGTTAAAGAAAAATTAGTTTTATTTTTGAAGTATCAGAAGTCGAATTGTATTTCAAATACAAAAAAAAAATTTTATTGTTTAGAAAATTAGTAATATGACAGATTTACAAATTTATGGAGAAATCCGAAGAATTTTTGTCCATAATGATATTTTAGTGTTTTTGTATAAAATACGGGAAACAGATTTTTATGATTCAAGTCTCTTTGCAAATTAAATCAACACGGAAAGACTGGAACCCGACTGATTACTGTTCTGCACCTGACTCAGTACGGTGCTGGAAAAAAAATACTCGATTGTGGTGCAGCACCACACTGATTACTGTGCAGGACAGTCGTGTGCGCATATCACTCAGTCAGGTCCTGCACAGTAATCAGTGTGGTGCTGCACCACAATCGAGCATTTTTTTCCAGCACCGTACTGAGTCAGGTGCAGAACAGTAACCAGTCGGGTTCTAATCTTTCCGTGAACGAAAAAAATAAAATAAAATTATCAATGATTGATTTATCTTTTTTGAATCATTTATTACCGCATTAAAAATAATTACAATATTGTTCCAACATATTTAATTTGACAAGCGATAAAAAATTTATGCCATTTGTAAATAACAATAAAATTGACATTGCTGAGTTTATAGATAATAAAATTGATTTTATCTCATAATTAACGATAATTTCGTAATTTTAACGGATTATTATCATTATTTTATTCTGTTTTGTAGATCTTAAACTTCTTATACTCTAATCGGAGTTAATTTACTTCTTATGTACACCTTATTAACACCGCTACACCGACGTGAGTTCATTTTAACACCGCTTTTTTTTACAGCGTAAAGTATAAACATCTTCATTTTTTTTTTTTTTTTTTTTATATAACGATTCTTGAATGTAAATTAAAGAATAAAAACGATCATATAAATGTAATTAATTATCGTATACTCATAAATTAAATGAAAGTGATATCACTATTTCTGTTGATAATCTACTGGATGAACGTCTTGATATAAAACAAATGTTATATATTGAGCAAAGGTACGTAGCTTGTGGAGTAAAAGGATAAAATAAGTTCCACTGTGATACGGAGACACAGATGTATCTCTTGTGGCAGTTGGAAAATAATCTTGACACGTGTCTTATCATCTCGAAATTCTCGAGGAAAGTTTTTTTCGTGCTACTGAAAGTATAAGAATAAGAAGGGTCGAAAAATGAACAGCGCAATTTTATTTTTTGCTTTGTTATTTTTCTTGTGTATACGAAATATCTCAAGATTTTAGATTTTTTTTTCTCTTTTATCCAGTTTTTTTTATTTGTTATGCTCTTCGGAGTTTTTCGTGCTTATAAGAAATAAGTTGGCATGAGAACACGCGCAGGTGTCGAATAGAGAATCCAATTATGTTTTCACTACACAATGATATACTGTCTATTTATCTCAATATATATATGTATATTACCACTAAAAAAAGTAAGAAAAGTTACTCGTGATTTAAATGAGATAATAACAATTGGTGGAAATTAAATTTTATTAATTTTACTTTATTTTAGACAGTTGATAAGAATTGAATTTTTTTTTCCAAGTAATTTATTTACCTTAAGTTTTATTTTGATGGAATGAAATTTCTTTAAATTACTCGAAGTCATTCAATTATTTCAGTCTTTAATCCATTGAAGAATAATGTTTTTTTTTTTTTAGTGGCCTAATATTTGTTATTTATTGAATAATTGTTATTACCAAGTGAATTGAAGTAAAAACAGTTTTTTTACTCTCTTAATCTGAATCAGTGAATATTCACTGATGTAAATAGTCCCAAGTATATCATTGCAAATCACCCGGGTCATAATATCAAGCCTCAATCTAGCCTCATCGAACCCAAGTAAGCCTCAATCCAGCCTCACTGAGTAAAAAAAGCATTTTGAGCCTCAAATAATGCTCACAGAGCCTCAATGAGCCTCAGATAGTGCTCACAGAGCCTCAAATGATTCGCCAAGATCCTCAAGAAGCCTCGATAAGTCTCAAATGAACCTACTACTCGACTATGTAATTTAAATTCGATTAGTATTATTTAAGGCTCTTTGATCACCATTTGAAGCTTATTGAGGCTCTGTGAGCATTATTTGAGGCTCAAAATGATTTTTTTACCCAGTGAGGCTGGATTGAGGCTTGATATTATGACCCGGGCAGTAAAATATTACTGATTCAATTAGTAAAAATCGGGTGTCCGCTCAAAATATCACAAAAAAAATTTCCCATACAAAAATACCATAAAACTAAAATATACAATGACAAAAATAGCCTGATACAAAAATTACTAAATAAAAATAAAAACTATATACTAAAAAATATAAATCTGATATGAATAAATGACTGAAAAAAATTGATATGAAATGGTGGCAGTAAGTTTTTATTACCAGGTTATTTTTGTACTTAGATATTGTTTACAAGGATATTATTGTGTCTGGTTATTTTTGTATAAAATTATTTTTTTAAATAGTCATTTTTGCATCAGGTTAATTTCGACTAGTTTTTATTGTGATGGTTATTAAAAACAGGGTATTTAGGACTGTAACCAAAAATCGATTTACTATAAGAATCAGTAAAACGTTACTGATTCAATCAGTGGAAATCGCTTTACTATTTTAATCAATAAAATTGTTACTGAATAAAATAGTGATCGTAACAGATGTAATTAGTCATAACTATTGATTTAGTTTTTGATGCGAAAAAAAATCAGTATTTATTGATTAATGCACATTAAAAGTACAAAAATTAATATCATGATTATATATTAAGCCGTTGATGAAAATAGAATCAACATATATACAAGTTTTTTTATCAAATACGTTCTCCATTCTGTAACCAAGTGGTATTACTTCAGGCTCTACATATTCACTGCATTCTTTTGATACATCGATTTGTTGATTTAAATTCTTATGCATATTTCAAAATATTAATAAATAAATTTTCTAATAAAAATTGAATAAGTAAATTATCGATCCGAATTTTTGTCAGCTAATTTAAACAGAAATTTGAATAAAATTCCGATGATAAATTTTTTAATTGACTTTAGATTGTAATCTTTGATAGCCCATTTTACCCATGGTGTCTATTTTGACCTTTCATAATTTAAAAAAAAAATTTCTCAAATTCCCATCCCATTTCAACTTCTCGTCTCTGATTTTTTTCAAATTCATAATAGAATTAAATAATTGAGTGATAAATTAAATATAAATAAAAAATCAATTACCTGAAGATTTTTGAATCGATGTGACCTACAAAGTGCACGTAAAAAACGACTGAGTGCACACTTTCTTTCATTTTCTGTTGAATGAGAACTAAAACCAGTCATCGAAATCGGGTCTTTTAATCCTCCTGTGGCTAAACTTACGCCTATTTCTGATCCCAGTCCCATCTGAAACCAAAAATAAATAAATTTATAAGCCAAGCTCGCAATAATTTTGACGAAAATAAAAATTAAATTCAAATTAATACAATATTTATTTATGAAAGAATAATACCGTCACAATAGAAGGTCTTTGCGCGCCAGTAAAGTGTTCAATGACCTCCCAGTTTGATTTCTTGAACGGTGTATGGGGTGTCCTAGGTGTGTTTGGAGAATGGGGCTGCGAACTGGGTGTTTGTGCTTGAGATTTTTGTTCACGATTCAACAACAATTCAACCGATGGCTTAATACCATCGCCACTAGTCACGTGTTGCCGTAAACTAGCCCATCTTCTTGTGCTCCGGGACCCAGTCATTGTCGTGGTGCCAAGCTCACCCTGAAAAATTTATTATTATGGCCGTTTTTATTTTCCTTTTTTATCCGGGACGTAATTTATCGTTTAAACATATCATCTATAACCTGGATATAATAGGATATATCAGTTTATTTTATCATCGATAAAGTCTTTTTCTTTTACTTCTTACTCTCCTTCGTCTGGTTTCTTTTATTCTAACGCGTTAATTTTAAAGTAAATTTATATACCAGTATATTTATATAATTATGCTATTTTTAAATACTAAACTTCTGTCAGGCTTAATAGATTGACTTGTTTGAAAAATATTTTTTGACATAATTATTAAGCTGTTTTTTAAAAATAATTTATCTGAGTTGAAAAGATAATTTATTATTTAGTGTTTTAAGAAATTTCGCTCACTGACAGGATTATTTCTCAATATTAAAATTTAAATAGGCCATTAAGATGTTTCCGTAGCTGCCAAAAAACTTTCAAGAACTTGTAATTAATGTGGAAAATCAACTTTTTGATATTAAAATGTAAAAAATTTGCGAAATGAACGGGGATTAAATCGGGAGTAATTGCGAGGATGACTGTGTATTTATTTAATCTTTGAGTAAAATTCCTTCTGATGGAGTGTTTATTTTAATATTAAAACTCTGAACCGAAGTGAATGCAGATTTAAATAAAATCTAGATCTGCTGGAAAAAGAAACTCCCTGTTTACTCCGTATGTGGAATGATTTTTTGCAAAACTCTGTGATCATTCCGCTTTCACTCCCGATTTTTACAGAGTAACATAAGAATTAATCAAATTTAATTAGCATCAGTCTTGTCAGTTTGAATATCCTTTCTGTACACGGAAAAAAGGACTGTGGCTGTAACAGGACATGGATCTAGAGACAATGTGAATTGTCTTCGTCGTCCTCAGCCTTGCGGTTCCCATTTTTTTCGTCTCGTTTCGTCTGAAACTACCAAATCATAGTGCCGTGGCCACATGACTAATTATCACGTCGACGCATGTCCGTAAGGGTGCAGTGCGGACAGAGTAAGTTGATGAATTTTCACATACGTTGCCGTGTTTGAATAAGTGCGGGTCTTTGCTTAGCAAGAACTTCAGCACATTGTTCTGTCCAAGTAATTATAAAATTTGTTAGAGGTCAGCCTAAGCCAGGGTTCAACCCACGAATTCTGGTGGCTGCTGGTGAAAATCGCCGAAGTCAAAAGCGATTTGTCTCAACCTGTATCAGCTACAGGACTTAGTTCTGTTGTAGCTACAGGAGTTGCCCTGTAGCTGCAACAGGAAAACCACGTAGTTATTTACAAGATCAGTCCTGTTGCTATAACAAGGCGAGTTCTGTAGCTGCTACAGAACTTTCCTGTTGCAGCGACTAACTCATGCTACAGGACCTATTCCTGTTGCAGCGACAGTTCTTTTTTTTTCGTGTATGGAAAGGGCGGGAAAACCAAACCGTTAAGGAAATAATGATTTTTTATGCACTTCAATGCGACGAATTATTTTTTTTTAACTTCCACTTGGAATAATCGAACCAAATTTTCAGTTGCCATGGAAAAATTTTTTTATGAACTTTTTGAAACGGTATTTATCCTGCCCTGTTTCTGTTTTCCCACCTTTCGCCAAATTGCCTGTTAATAATCTCATTTTAGTCTAATATATTGATTGTAAATGCAAGTAAATCAATGGAAATTTTTAAGTGACGATAAATAATTTTATTTTACTTGTCAGTATTTACTTTTTATTAAATTTGTTTGGCAAAATTTTTAATTATTTGTGTTTAAAAATAAATTAAAATCATGTTAAATAAATAATGAACTTATTTGTTTCGATAAAATAACTCGAGTTTTAAATTGAATTTGCTATAAAAGTTTTAACGTACTGTAAATTGCTAACGAATTTGCTTTATCAAGTCTGTAGACGGCAGGTCAGTAAATTATTTCGATAATACTCTGCTTTGTCTTATATATAAATTTAAATTTATCCCTGTAACCACCGACACTTTTAGGAAAAAATTTATCAGAGAATATTTTACTGTTTTTTTTTTTTTTTTACTCAGATGTTTTTTTTTAAATTCAAATAAATTTTACTTCAATTCAAACATTTTCTCAATATTTAAACTACTGATAATTTTTTTTTAAAGTAAGTAAAGAACTTAAAAAAAAAAAAAAAGTATCGGCACATTTTTCAGTGTCAGTTAAACCTTTTGTACGATTCCTTGAAATAGTTTTTAAATCTAATAGATACACTGGTTTTTACAAAAGAATATTTTCCTTCACAAATTCTTTATCCACATTTTTACTTCAACCATATCTCATTTTTGCAAATCTATAAATATATATATATATATAACCTTTTTATATATTTTGCAATGTACCTAAACCCATTCATAATTAGTCTAAAATTTTTTCTTTAAAAATTCATCAAAATATTTTTGATCCCAAATTTTTAAATAAAAGAAAATATTTAAATAAAAATTAAAGGAGTAAAAATAATCTAAATTTATTTTTTGAGGTTTCTTGGTATCAAGAATATTTTCAAAAATAAAAAAAAAGTAAACCGGAAAATCTTACTTTACTCATCACATTTTCTTAAATGAGTATGGCCGTTGATACTAATGGAGCTTTCAGTACAACAACTTTTTTTGTACCCTCTGAGGATTAACAGCTTCAGACCCGAAAGAACACTAATAAAAAAGCTTGTAAGTACGTGGCAAATATATTTTTTATAGCACATAACATTACACTTGAGTACATGTTACATATTGTTATAGCCACTATAAAAACACAACTCAAAATAAAGTAAACAAGTCAATTTTGTTATAAAGTTTCTTTTTTTTTTTTTTGAGGGCAAAAAATGCTTTTTTCATGTGCGGATGAACGTACGAATGAATAGATTGTGTTATGTTCAGAGATGCAGTATCAGTGCTATGAGATTCTGTGTTACGAATAAACGTGACTTGACTACTGTCGACACGATACCAAACACACGTGACTGTGATCTATAGCATATGCAGTTTGCTAGTATGCAGCCAGTGAACAAGACTAGACTCTATATCAACGAGGATGTATGAATTCATTGAGTAATCGACAGTAAATAATTCCACGTAATTTATTGTTCACAACGAAAATTACACAGGTCACTTGCTATATTCCCTCTACATTATATTTTATGCATTACGGAGATAATTCAGTTAATCGAGTTTTATTTATACCTCAGTAATCAAAGGAATTTTTGATTATTGGTATTTGTTGTTTTGATTCAATTAATTAATTTATTCCATATATATGTCTGGTTATAATTACTAGTGCAACAAACAATTCGATTACTCAACATACCTGGGGGCTATAGAGAGCCTGAATTTTATTTTCACCACACCTGCGCTAAAAGTTTACATTCCTGTCCTGTTTAGACGGAAAAAGTCGTTCTTTTCTATTATG
Organism: Microplitis mediator; assembly: GCF_029852145.1. NCBI lineage: Eukaryota > Metazoa > Arthropoda > Insecta > Hymenoptera > Braconidae > Microplitis > Microplitis mediator. Next base: position 6,056,739 of record NC_079970.1, on the reverse strand, counting down.
AGAAAATAACTGATAACACTTGGTGCATGCGCCATTCTTCACGCAAACAGAGACAAAACTTTAAACTTCGAGATGCAGATCTGGTAAAAAAATATGAAAAACGGTTGACCCTGCGAGAAAACCCCAAAACTACCGGGTATTTTAGAGCTCAGGAGCTGAGTCTAGATTATCTGTAGAATTTCTATAGGAATTCTTAGACGGCGATCCCGATTCAAATTAAGGTATCCGATGGATGCTTAAAAGCCTTGAGGGTATCAGAAAAGTCTTCTGGAAGAACGCTAGCACATAAAAGTGAAGGAAACAAAATTTTTCTTCAAGTACCGAGCCCTTGGCCTAGATTTTCTATGGGATTTCCATAGAAATTCTTGGCATCAGAAAAGTTTTCTGGAAGAACGCTAGCACATAAAAGTGAAGGAAGTGATTTTTTTTATGCTGTCGATCAAACTTGAAACAGGAATTAAATCATTCAAAAAGTTATTACACTCATACGAAAAATTATTATGCTGTGTCACAATACTTGCAATGTGCGAGAAACTTATCGATAAGCTTTAATAAAAATTACTTTCATACATTATAATCATTGTGATGCGGTATAATAATTTTTTATGAGAGCATAATAACTTTTTGGATGCTTTACTTCCTGTTTCAAGTTTGCTCGGCAGCATAATAAAAATTGGTAGATTTTGAAGCCACATTTTTCTCCGTGTACCGAGCCCTTGGTCTAGATTTTCTGTAAGATTTCTATAGAATTTCTTCAATCAGTTTGTATTTCCAAAGCAGGTAACCCTGTAATAGGAACATCGCGTAAATTCAGCAGTCATTAAATTATTCAGGTATTTAATTTAATTTTAAAACTTTTGATTTCACTGTATAACATATGTAATTTGCATAGTTTAAGATAAATAAGTACATTATAACTTTTTGTGTTAGGAAATGGTTGTCCTTGATAAAAGTGGTCATTGAATTTTTTTCGGTTAAATTTCTAATACAAATCCAAGTAATCCAAGCAAACTAATAACAGTACAAACAATGTACAGATAAAAATAACTTGATACGTAATTAAAAGTGCGACAGTTTCGTATTCTGGCGAAGGTCTTTAATAGGATTAAGTCAATAATGTTGAGAAAAGTAAGCGAAACTTGGCATCTTGTAGTTTCATATATAAAAACCGAGAATGGGTTAGTAATAAATGAAAAAAATAATAACAACAATACATTTTACTGTCGTTGAATGAAACACAAGACTGAATAAGTGAAGATTGGTATGTCCCAACAGACTGCGGTACTTAGTCTGTCCTGGTTTGTCCTTTTCACTCTTTGCAGTTTTCATTCTAGCGAATTGTACGACCCTGCGAAATTTACCGCACCGTAGTTGCGAAATATATCAGTACATCGCAAAACGTATATATATTTGAGAGAAGACAAGTATAGATATACATTGGATATACTCTCGATGCTATTTCTGATTACTAGTACGGCAGTAAACTAGCGTTTTGGGGTTTTAGCGAAGGCAAATTCATCATGTATAGCATGATTCAAATGTCCACATGTTGGAATGCATTAGTATAAATGGACTTTATCAAGGCCTTCGGCCTGCTCTCGGCAGCTACCCTCTGTATAGATTCTCGATCTCTGCACTAGATTCTAACGATTCAAAGTCACATGTGCGCTACTCTGAATCGCGTTAGGATATTGAATTGAAAATGAAAATGGGCTTTAAAGGCGAGTTTCAGCTTTATAAGCTGGAATGGGTAAACTCTGAACTCCTAAAATAACTAAAACTATGTGGTATGTATGTATATATTTTAAAAGTTGGAAGGGATATTCGACGGGTTGTTTAAAGTGGTGGGTAAACACGAAACAGTTTTTAAAAATGAATATTCGTTTTTTAAAATTATTTTATAAGTTTTTAAAATATAAGGACACAATAGTTATCGATTGAACTCTAATTTATAAAAGGAGTGATTAATAGTTAGAGAAATGAAAAAAAATCACTATGGAGGGTGGAGCACGTAATGCAAATAGATGAAGGTGGGGCACATTGTTTTTTTTTTTCTTTTTCTGATTAAAATTGTCACAAAATTTTTTTTTTCATAAAAGTTCATGTTCTTGAAGTCAACAGATAATTAGCAATTTTCAAAATTCTTTTTTTTTTCAACAAGTCCATTTATAAAAAAAAAAATCTGAAAACTGCCTGACCCTGCGGGCCAGCCCCAAAACTTCCCGCTGTTTACGAGCTCAGGGAGTCAGGAAACATTATTACTTGTAAATTTTTGAGCTCCTCGAGCTCAAAAATTCGTTAGGCCGGTAAAACATACCTTCACTAAAAAATTATAATTTTTTGTCCGACGATATCTTTGGATGGAATGAACCGATTTGGACGTTCTTGGTGGCAATCGAAAGGGCTCAACAAGACTTAAAACTGATTCCATTTTGAGGTGAATCGGGTAAGTAGTTTATAAGTTATACGCAAAAAACCGAAAACAAAAAAAATTTTTATTTTTATTCTTCGTATAACTCGTAAACTACATGACCGATCTACCCAAAAATCTATTCAACTCTAAGTTTTGGTGAGCCTTTTCGATTGCCACTAAGAACGTTCAAATCGGTTTATTCCATCCAAAGATATCGTCGGACGTAAAAAAGATCACACACACATACACACGGACGTCCATCCGGGAATAGTCAGAATTGCTTCCTAGGACCTCCAAACGTCGACATCTGATAGAAATTCGATTTTCGAAAATCGGACCGAAACCAATAAGTTCCCTTTTTTTGAAAATTTTCAATTTTCTTAGCGGGAAGTTAAAAAAAAATAAAAATATGCACATGTAGAAAATTAAAAAAACTACAGGTGCAATTTTTAAAAAGATTTTTTTCTTATAATTTGTTATTTTTAAAAAAATCTAAAAGTCATTAGACGTCGGCTAACTTCAGTACCATAAAATTCTCACATCAATCGAAAAAAAAAAAAAATCATTGGAGACTAAATTTTGTATTGTAAGAAAGTAGCAATCAAATTAATACTTTACAAGTATGTTTATAACGTGATTTGTGATTTAATCAATTTACGGGATATAACACCGATGATAAAGGTTGATTATCGACTTGACCTATTGTCAGTACGTTAATCACAAAATACCATAGCTCAAAGCCCGCCGATTATGAACCAAACCGAAAACCGAAGATTACGTTGTACAGAGCAGAGAACAGTACTTAACATCCTCCACGTCTGCTCTACAGTCTATGTATATAAACATCAGTTGAGAGTAAGGGAGTAGACTGACGACAAGTATATAGTGAGTCAACTACTCGTAAGCGGCATACGGGTAAGCCAGATGTCATGATAATCTCGTTATCAACTCAAATAGCTGGCTGGGCTCCACAATTATATCAGGGTACCCCCACAAAATCGATTTCGTCACGGCTTCATTCCGGTTCGTCTACGCTTCCTATCCGCGTCATTCTCATCACTATATCTAGCTACCGCACTAACACTACAACACAATACCTCTCAAATCGATCTTTACATCTGATCACGATAACAACTCTTCAAGTCCAGGAATTTCAAGGATTTTGTAATAAAAATTTATTACAAAATTTTTTTACTTTTTTTACAAAAAGAAAAAAAAAGTTTGAACATTCGATTAAAGAAATAATCGATTTTGTTTGAATTTTAATTTAGTTTTGGTGAATTTCATTATTAAACTACTTAAATTACTACACTGTAAAAAAAAACGGGGTAAGTCCAAGCGATGTAGGGGTTAAAATTTTCGGTGTTAAATTTCAACACTGAAAGTGGTGATAAATAACACCGCCGTCGGTGTAAGTATTCTTTACCAGTGTTAAAAAAATTTCCCGGTGTTGAAATATTTTTTCACTGTTGAAAATATTTGACTTTGTGAATATTTTTACTTACTCGATCACTAGAATTAAACAGTATTTTTATTCACTAATTAAATTATTGGTGATTGAAATGGTGTGCGTAAAATTGTGTTATTTTTAAGTAAATTCCGTACACGGAGAGAAATTTATGGTAGCCGTTCCTAGTACGTTTATGAAATATCATCCCATATCGTTATGGTAATGGTTACTTGGAATTATGGGATATAAGCCCATACTTTCTGGGATAAGTTCCCATAAGTATGGGAATAATTCCTATAATTATGGTAACAGTTCCCATACTGCATGTGAAAAAATAATGGTAATGATTACCATAATATTATGGTAATCGTTCCCATTATACTATGGTAAACGTTACTATAATATTGTGGTAATGGTTTCCATATATCATGGTAATGGTTACCGTTATGTTATGTTATAATAATGGTAATCGTTACCATCATACCGTAGTAACCGTTACCATCATAGTATAGTAATCGTTATCATAATAGTATGGTAACCATTACCACAATATTATAGTAACCATTACCATAATATTACAGTAATGATAACTATAATATATATAGGTGCCATTCGTATAATCAACATTTCAAAAAAACCGGTTACTATGCATTATGGGAACCATTCCCATAATATATTGTAATTGTTACCATAAATTTATCTCCGTGTATAACACAAATAATTATTTAAATAAGTACTCAGCAAAATTAAAATTTCTTCCAGATAATATTCATTAAATTTAAAAATTTTTTATATGTAATACATTTTTTTTTCTAGTTTCTATATGTGGAAATTTTTTTTACACTGATTTAACACCGCTAAATTACTCCGCCGACACCGGTGTTATTTCATTTTAACACTGCGCAGTGTTAAATTGAGTCCATTTTTAAGACTGCTTTTTTTCAGTGTATGAAAACTATTGATAATTAAATAAAATATTAAAGATGTAAGTGATGTTCTCGTATCGCAGCAATCCGTCATTTCCAATTCAACTCAATGAACAATTGTTGCTTGTTAGCAATCCCAAATCGATTCATCCTGTCTCATATAATACACTTGCCTGTCATTTGCACGTAATTTGATTAAAAAAAAAAAAAATTTTTGAAAAAAAGTGTATCAAAGTTCGATGACATTCGCTTGCATGAATAAATTAAATTTTTTTTTTTAATTCCGATGATTTATTTTTGCCTTGTAATGAAAAAGAAAAAGTGCATGGGCTTGATATAAAACAAGTTGCTGAGAGTGTAAAATTTTTTTAATTACATTTTCAAAAAAGTTTAGCTCTGGATTTGGCAGATTTTTAATTGGGTAGCAATTTAAAAGTACGCGTTCGACCCTTTGATTAAAAATAACAAACTACAAAAATAATTGAAACAAAATAATAATTGATATATATGTTCAATGGAACTAATAATTTACTGGTATGTAGGAAGCTAAAAAAATATAAATTGTATTGAATGAAATAGCAAACGAGTACGTACCTGATTACTTCGTCTACTCCCACGCAGACTCAGCCGTTGGGTCCACTCGCGATTCGGCAAATCTCCAAACTTTTCCATTTCTTTTTTTTTCTTTCTTTCTAATTTTTTATTTCTACTATTTTTTTAAAAGTTCTATTTTTATTCTTGGTTATTTTTTCGCCTCCCGGAAGCCAAACTATCTGGCGACCTGAGTGCTACGTTTTGTTACTCCATTATTACTTGTCTCTGAAAAAAAAAATATATATATATTTTTATAAAATATCAAAGCTTTGTTTTTAATACCTTATATTTCATTTTTCAACCCTCGTAACTCAATAAAACAAAATAAAAAATTTATATAAATAATTTTTTTTCATTACATTCTGATTCTGTTGACCAACATAGTGATTATATATTTATTCAATGATTGGTTGGCAATATCAAGACAACCATCTAATAATTGAAGAAATAAAATATAAAATAAATATAATCTCTACGATGAAATACTATATTTAATAAAAATAAAAAAATAAAAGCTCATTTTCTGTACTTGTAATTTTTTTATTTTATTATATATAGAAGATAAAATAACTTTTATTTCCGTAGGGAAGTAAACTTCAATATGATCTTATTACAGAATCAAGTCTTTTGAACTGATAGTTACATAAATTTAAAAAAAAAAACTTTAAAATAATTTTACGGCAAAATTGTAGATTCTGACATCACACATAAATTTTTAGAATGGAAATTTAGTTATTATACACAGTAAAAAAAATTTTTACTCACTCCAAGCAATTTTTTGTATTCTAAATTCAAAATAAAAATTGTCTTGGGGCGAAAAAAAATTTCTTGCGTCGATAAATTTTTTCTAATTCTAAAAAAATTTTTGTCTTCAATTCATAATGCAAAATATTTCTTGCTCCAAGAAATTCTATTTTCCTGTGTCTATGTATGTATATATGCATAGATAGATATATATGTGTTAGTAGAGTAATTATAATAACTTGGCAGCGAATTTTTAAAATTTCTCAAAGCATATACTTGGCTCTTTATGCTGTGGAACGATGCGTGAGAATTCCCACAGCAAATGTAATTTTACGGGCTGTTACTTTGCTTAGTATATTATACCTACTTGTGAATTAGTTTAGTAATAATGAATTACTTGCATTTAATGTATAATAAAACGAGCTTTTAACATTTTCGACTTTCATATCAACATAAATTAACGAACATTTTTTATTTTATATTTCAACATAAAATAAATTTAAAAGTTATTTATTTTTATTATATTTCATAAACTCCAATGCATGTTACTAAAAAATTAATTTAAATACATACATATATATATATATATATATATATATATATATATATGCATTCATAGATACTTATAAATATTCATATACATATAGGGTACGCAAATCTTACTTGAAATAATTTATTCATACTGAAATTAATTACTCTACATTATTTATTTTGATTAATTTTACACGAATCTGTAATCACTTTTTGATAATTTTAATTAAACAATTTTTTTATTTTTTATTCAAATATAAATCCTCTCTTTTTCTCTCTTCCTCGATAAATATACATCTGTGTGATTGATTATTGACTTTTAATATAAATATTGATAATTAAAAAAAAATAAAAATGAAAGTGAAACAAATTCCCAGTCCTTTGATTTTTTTTTTATAGTAAAATTTATCGAGCAATAAATTTGACAATGATGTGCTCATATTGTGACAATTGAATGCTGGACAATAGTTGTCACAACAGTCATTTTTACGGTCAACGATTGTAAAAAAGTCAATAATATTCATCCAAGTAAAAGCTCTTCTACAATAATATTTATCGTATCACTTTTATTTAAAAAAAAAAAAGAATTAAAAACGATGTATCACAAACTGTGAACATGAACGTGAAAATGAAAATGAAATATTACAAGGCCGAATTCAATTGGTAGCGAAAGATACTAACAAAAAAATAAATTAAAACCAGTGATGCTTTATAAATCTAGTTGAAATACCAAGTATGTAACTGAGTATATTCAACGTGTCCTAGTGCATTTAACACACAACTGAGAGCCACGAACATCGGGAATAAATTATGCATACATGATGCATTGTACAAACCTACATCCTGTCAAATTATATTAACCACATCCTAAACATAATTTGATATTGCGTTCTATTACAATCTGCCTGTCCAACCGATAATTAAATAATATATGTCATTAATTTATTTATTTCAAACCAAAAATACATACAAACAAATTGAGGTACTTTAATAATGTGACACTTATGTCAAGTGCATATCCGAGTCAAAATTAAAAAACTAGATTCAGCCTCCAAATTCTACTCGAGGGTAAGGAGGCTGAAATTAGTTTTTTAGATAAGCCCAAGCTGTACAACGAAACCTTAATTTCAGCCTAAACTTGGTATTTTTGTCCGCTTTTACCAAGTTTAGGCTGAAATTAGTATTACAGAACCCTAAAATGACCCTCCAAAGCCTACAATTTGAATCAGGTGCGGGGAAAGAAGGGAAAGGAGAAGGAATGGAAATCAAAATGGCTGCCGGGAGCGGGAAAAATTTAAAATTTTAAAATTATTTTTTTATTCATTAATTATAATTTTCAGAAATTTGAACAAAATATAACTAAAATTATCAAATTACTTTAGAAAGAGAAGACGCAAAAATTGAGCCATTTCTGTATTTTTTTTTTTTTTTTTTTTTTTTTTTTGATGATGCATCAGATTTTCGATCATATTAATTTCTAACCGAGTCGAAATTTTTAATTTAGGGAAAAAACGCTATAAATATCAACCGAACGCACACGATTCAGTGGGATTCGAACCCGGGACCTAACGAACGAAAGACCGACGCTTTAACGACTAGGCTACGCTACCGACAGTGACTGCTAAGTTTACTTGTGCTATATGAGATTGTAAGAATAACTCACTTTTGAAACAGCAAAATATAATTGAAAATCTATTATTAGTAATAACAAAAAAATTTCTTATTTTTTTTTCGTGTGCTATATAATCCTGCGTGTAAGTAATTGTGATATGTGTAATTTTGGTTATATAGTTATGTATAAAATTATTTAAAAAATATATAGGCTCTATATATGGCCATGTACCCCCATGAAAAAAATTTATAGAAAAAATATATTTTTCATATTCAAAAATGTATTAAAAATATATCTTAGAATATGTAAAAAATACATGTATAAAAATATATTTGTAAATATAACAAAAATATAGGTATGGTGAGATAAAAAAATATATTCGTAATAGGGGAGGGTGGGGCAGAGCGGCCCCCCTAAGCCAATTATTATTTTTTGTGGCTTTCAACCATAAGATCACTTTACTTTTGTCCTATTTCGAACAAATTTATGGACATTTTGCCAAAATTCTGAAAATTTTTTTTTTTTTGTGGGGCAGAGCGGCCCCCCTTCAAAAAGTGATAAAAAAATTTTTTTTTTCGTTTTTTTTTTTTTTAAATTGTTTTCATCATTAAGAATGTATTTCTTTCTCTTGACAACTATTTTTGGTTTTATATTACTCGAAAAAAATTTTTTAAAGCGTAAAAAATCGTTCACTCTCGATTACCTTAATTACTAATTGTTATTTAATAAAAAAAAAAATCGATTCTATAATTTTACTTTATTTCAAAAATTTATCACCTAAAAAAAAAAATTTAATTTTTATGAATTTTTAGTGACCAAATTTGCCTCTTACATAGAGAAACGGCCGAAAAATATGAAAAAATAATTTTTTCGAAAGTTTCGGCTGGTCCATTTTGCCCCAGGTGTTATGCGTAGGGCTAGAAATGTGGAATTATGATAATTTTTTTTTAATTTGACGATAAAAATATGAAAAAATCACTTTTTCAAAATTTTAGGCTTGTCCATTTTGCCCCAAATGTTATGCGTAGGGGTAAAAATGCGCAAACATATCGGATTTATAGTAATTAGTCGAAAAAAAAAAAAATTTTTTTTTGGTCAAAATTTCAGGGGGGCCGCTCTGCCCCATGGGGGCCACTCTGCCCCACCCTCCCCTATATTTTAAATTTATAAAAAATATAATTATCAAAATATTAAAAAATTATATAAAAATATGTTTTTCTGTTAATCAACAACATAGAAAAAGAAATATAAAAAGTTTATGTAAAAAACATATTTTTTATATGTTTTTCCTTACATTGTTGATCAACAATTGTAGATTGACGAAATTCTATGTTCCATGAAATCGTAAAATTAACCTACTTATACTCTTAGTAGGCTGAAGTACCGAAAAATAGGGTTTTAAAGCGATCTTAGGTTTTGGAGGTTGAAAATATTATTCTAAAACACGAATTTCGGCCTCCATACCCTAGTTTGAGTATAGTGAGGGTCAAAATAGTATTTCACATTCAGCGGTAGGTACAACATCAAAAGAAATGAGGTTTTTGAGGCTCGAATTAGTGTTTTAATTTTGACTCGGGTTGTCTTGTGAAAAACGGCTCCAAATTTCGACTTGGTAAACCAAGTCTAAATCAAGTTTTATTTTTGACCCGGGTATAGAAATAGGGAATATTTGATTCACTGCAATTTTCAATCGTTCAAAGGAACATGGAAAAAATAAACTTTAAAAATTATGATCCTGAAGTTAGCAGACAATCAACAATTTTTGAACTTTTTTTTTTTTCAATAAATCGATTGCAAAAAAATAAAATAAAAATATGCACATGTAGAAAATTAAAAAAGCTACAGGTGGAATTTTTTAAATATTTTGTTTTTTTTAAATTTATCATTTTTTAAAAATTCAAAATTATTAGACGTCAGCTAACTTCAGTATCATTAAAAATTAGTGTTTGAAATTATAACCCGGAACCCGGGTGTCAATATGGGGAATTTTAACATTACAAATAATGAATTTTATAATACGTGTCGTCAATTTCCTAAGTATCAGTTACGATTTTTAAAGTTCAAATAGTTATTTTTCTTGCATAGACAATAAATTTTCATGCTTATCCTGTAATTACTATATAGAGAATAGAAAAAATTACTATTTAGAATGATAGTATTTACTGATCACTTTATCATAATATTACTTGTCGTTCTCAATTTTTATAGTTCATTTTTGTCAGTGAATTCAATTAGAACAGTAAATAATTTTTAATGTTACAATAAAATTGACTTGAAAAAAAAAAATAATAATAATAATTAGCTCAAAATTGATAACAATTTTAAGTATAATTGAAGCATCAATATTATAGATATTTAAATTTGAATTATTAGAGTACTCGTATTTAAAAATAACTTTTTAAGTCCAACTTCCATTAGCATAAAAAAACAGTGGAAAGAAATTTAACTATAAATAATTGTAGTAAAAGTTTATAAAAGAAAGACGAAAATAAATCATTTTATTTAAATATTCAGTTGTATAAAAAAGTTATACGAGTCGCTAAAGTTTTGTGTTTAAAGTTTTATACGGCGGGTATTTTAACGGTTGTAAGATTTCTTTGTTTATTCTGAGTTCGATGTTTGAAATATCTTTGATTTTTATTTTTAAATGTCGAAGAATTGTTATCTGAAAATCTAAATTTTTTAAATAATTTACTATTTTATTTTTAATTTCAAAAATATTTTCTGATTGAAAATTTTTATCTCCGCTCATTTTTGGGTTTTCAGATTCGATTATTAGTTTAAAATAAATTTTTTTAAGAATACAGGGTAAAATGGGCACCTGAGAAAATAATGAAATTAAAAAAAAACGTTTTTGGTCTCCGACATCTCAGAAAAAAAAGTTTCTTAATTAAAATTATGAAATATAAAGAACTCTCAATTTTCTGTAAGAACGAAATAAAATAAAAAAATGAAAGTAATAAAAATGTTCTTATTAAATTTTTTTGCTGTTCACTTTAAGTGAACAAAAGTCGCCGCTTTGAAATGAATGCATATACCATTCTCTTTGTACTTACATCACAGCAAAAAATATCAACAATTTACTTAAATTAACATAAATATACATGACTATAAAAACTTTAATCATTATATGTAAAAATTTATCGTCACCTTAAAATTTTTAAAATTCTGTTTGTTAATTTTTCTATACTCTAAAAAATTTGCGGAGTGAACGCGGATTAAATCCGGAGTGAACGCGTACCAGTTGATTTTTTATTAATTTCACCCCTTTCTTAGTGAATTTTACTCTACGAGGTTTCCTTTTAATATTACGCACATAAAAAGAAAGAACTTATTGTCCCAACAAAGTTTTTGGATTATGAATTAAAAACAGAAAACTTCTTAGGGCTAAAAAATTTTTAATTTATAATGCAAAAAATTTCTTGGGACAAATGAAAATTTTTTGCGCCAATAAATTGTTTTTTTCTATGCATCACTTCAAAATTACTTCATTGAAAAAAAAGCATATGTGAGTCGAAATATCTAGTGTGATTCCAACGTCTCGAGCATCACAAACGTAACTCCAACGTCTCGGACGTTGCAAATGTAAAATCCATGTTTTAAAAGCATTACAAGCAAGAATTTCATTTTGTAAATATAAAAAACGTAAATTAAACGTAAGATTTTCCGTGCAGTGAAAATCCGGAATGGTTCATTGTTATGAAATCAATTTCCTCGAATCAGGTGGTCCTAAATAGATGAATTTATCTATTGTGGTAGTGAAAAACTATTCGTTTCGATGTTTAATAAATGGTCGAGATCGAAACTACTCGTTGTATTAGGCTTATCGACTTTTCGACTGATCGATTATATGAAGATCATTTGTGTACATTGTAATATTGATTGTGACCAATAGAATGTAATCAGCTGACAGGCTGACAAACTGACAGGCCTGATAATTGTCGTTAATACAAGAACATATATTTAAACTAAATGTTTATTATTTAAATGATTAAAATGATAAATTTCATTTTAAAATATTTTATTGAACATGATGGTAAGTGATCAATAAATTTTCAGTCGCGTATTTTGTATATATTTCATCAATGAACCATTTCGGATTTTCACTGTACTGAAAATCTTACGTTTAATTTACGTTTTTTATATTTACAAAATAAAATTCATGTTTGTAATGCTTTTGAAACATGGATTTTACATTTGCAACATCCGTAATGCTCGAGACGTTGGATTTACACTTGACACGCTCGAGACGTTGGAATCACACTTAATATTTTGACTCGGGCGGTGTAATTTTAGAAAAAATTCTCCGCGTGACGGAATAATTTCGGATTGAAATAAAATTTCAATTCACTCGAAATTGACTTCCGATTTTCTACAGTTTCGTTAATGACTTTCCATCAAAAACTTAATAATTAAGTATCTAAAATAAAACATCTCAAGTACATTTTGCACGATATTTACGATAAACAAACTTTTGTGATCACAATTTCTAATCATAAAGTCGTGAGCTCCCGATTACACAGAATTAAAGTTTCCGATGTGTTAAATACTCAATCAATCATAACTTCGGTCTATATATAGACTCGACAAAATCATTAACTTCTGTAAAAATTTCCGAACGAATAGAAATAAAATAAAATATATCACAAAACATACACAAATGTAGTAGGATTAAATCCATTATGGAATTAAAAGTTTGTAAGTTCTGAGTTATAACTTGTAACTTATAACTGTGAGCTTTCAGCATCATGTACACTGGATTTAAAATCTTACCGAGCGTCTTAAAGATGATTTTATTCGAGGAAAATTATTAAGTTAAAGAGAAAATACTTAAGTAAATGTTTTATATATTAGTTTTGTATATAATACTTATTATATCTTCAAAAAGTTTATTACTGTTTGGAAAGTACTCTCTTTAGTGGATCACGAAAAGTTAAGAAAGGAAAAAAATTTTTTAAGTGGCTGGAGAACGGAAAGAGGGCACTTGTGGTAAGGGAAATTATTATCTTAATTTACACTAGGGAAATTCAATTCAAATTACATGGTAATTTTTCCCTTGATATGGAGCTTTTATGGGATTTACCTTAGGAAAAAAGCTTGAAAAGTTATTTTTCATCAATTGTTAATTCGTCGAGGAGAATGTCGGCATTCAATGAAATATTTTTTAGTTTATTATGATAATTACGAGTAAGTTACGTAATAAAATAAATTAACAGACGTTTTTTAGTAAGAAAAATAAAAGTTTAAGCAGAAAATAACTTGTATAAATGTAAGAGCAACTCTAAAAGCTGTAAAAAATTTGCGGCTGAGCGATATAATAAAAGCTGTTGAATTTTAAAATATACAAAAGGCTTTAAAGTGTACATAAGACTATGTATTCATGAGTGCCTATTCACTTTTCTTTATTTTTTTATTTTTTTTCGTACTCTTTACTTACTTTTCTATTTTGTACTCGTACATGTTAGCCGTTATGTCGAGCACTACCATTTTTCTCTCTTGCTTTCTATTTTATTCTCAAACAATAACATTCACGCTGTGCTCAAAGCATAGGGAGTCAACTTCTCGGAATTGTTTTAACGTACTTTTGACCACGAACAAAAAAATGACATCTTTTTTTTTATGTAATAATGATGAAAACGAAACAAATATTTGTAAAAGACAATTTTGTTCTGAAAACAAAAAATATATACATATATATCGATACTGCCATTCTAATACGTCGTATTCCACATTTGGGAAATTTTTCAGGAGACGATAAAAACGTTTCACGGTCGGCAAAGAAAATTATTTGTAATATGTTTACATTGGTATAACCTACAAATTTATTTTCATGTTTTTTATCAAATTCAAGCAGTTGTAGTGAATAAATAATTTTGAATTATATTCTGTAAGAAGAGTAAAAAATCATGCATAATTACCTTCTTACTGATATCCTTAATTGCTTTCTTAAAATTAACTTAAAATTGAAAATGTTAGGCGTGACTGAACCTATGCGAATATGGGATTTGTACGACATATTAGAATGGCGCGAAAGTCTGCGTATGGGATACGACATATTATTAGAATATTTATTTAAAAATAATAATAAACAATTAACCGCTACAATTTTGAGATAAGTTGCACATTGTTACAATGATTCTATTTTTCAAAAAAAGTGAAAATGCCAAATTTTGTGAGATACAACGTATTAGAATAGCAGTATCGATATGTGTGTAGGGTGGGTAAAATTTTTTTGTAGTGTTGAATTATCTTTTTGACAGTTCGAATTTTTTTTACAACGATTTCCCATCAATTTGAAATTTTTGGGAATCAACTTTTGCGTTTTCAAAAAAAAATTTTTGTCAATCGTTTCATTCTTGAACTGTGTGAACGATATTATTTGTGAAATTTATACGCGAATAACAAGATTTCATAAATTTTCGAAGAAATATGAATCAAAAATTTTTTTGATTTTTTTAGAGATTTCCATTTTCCTTAGAGATACAAAAAAAAGTTCCTTCATAGAAATTGAAAATTTAATCAATTTTTATTTTAATATAAGTGAAAAATATAAGGTTTTGCGTGATCATGATAAAAGAAGTGCATTTTTTCTGTAGCGAATCTATTTTGCCCACCCCTCCTTTATATATATAAATATACTCTATATGTATGTATGCGTGTGTGGTTATGTCTTGTATGATAAGCAATTTCACCAAAAGTATAATAAAAATACGTGCAATTTTCAAATTTAAACGACAAAGAAGAAATTCGCCTTTTGTCTTTTAAAAGTATGCTGATTTTTCTCATAAAATATGACATATAAATCACAAAGAAAAATTCATATATTAACTATTAGGTAAAAAAAAAAAAAAAAAAAAACATTCCATAACATTAACATAAGAAAATAAATTTTTTAGCTGAAATATATCCCAAAATTAGCATAAAAAATACACAGTTTGATTTATTGAAACCGTGTATACTCTAAGTGTTTTACGACCACTAATTTGGTTACTCAAAATTACAAGCCACGTTATAGTCCATTATTTATTTAAAAAAGTACTCAACGTTATAAAGTGAACCTCATAATTTAACTAAGTAACTGGTACTTTATATTTATCGTTTTTAAATAGTTTAATTATGTAATTAAGTATTCCGAGAGGTTATTTCGCGATGGTTGCTTTGAAATTACGGCATCGAAGCTTTGAAACTTTCCTTTTTCTTATAATTATGGAGCGAAGTGTTACATTACACAGAAAAAAAAGATATCTTGTATGGCGCAAAATTTTCACTCACCCGAAGAAAATTTTTACTTGCCCTAAGAAATTTTCTGCATTATGAATTCAAACCGGAAATTTCCTTAGGGAGGGAAAAAAAATTTCTTGTCCAAAATTTCCTGTTTTCATTTCATAATGAAAAATTTTTCTTGAGCCGAGAAATCCTTTTGTTCTGTGCAGTGACTAGGGAGCACAGAAATTAAAAAAATATAGGGTAGAGGTGCCATTTGTGGCCACTGCTCCACTTTTGGACATTTAATCATTTATTTTAATTAGTGAAAAGTATCTTTAAACATATTTCAACAATTGATTATGTTATTGGGTCTTTTACGAATTAATTTATTTTAATTTTTCAAGTGTCCAAAACTGGCTCTAAAGTGAACAAAAACGGTACCTCTACCCTAATGAGACATTGATTTAAAAATTTTAATTTAAAATTTTAGTATCCCACTTTACGAAAGCGAAAAAAAAATTTGATTTAAATGAACAATTTATTAGTTAGATTTTTTTTGAATGAGATATTTATCAGTATTTAAAAATTTAATTTATCATCGCGATCTTAGAGTAATTAACGATAAGAAACTAATATGCCATTAAATATTAAAGAAAATGGAGTGCAGCGAATGAATAAAAACAGGATATAACCTGGAGCGGAAGAGGAAGTGGCGATAGGTCGAAGGGGAACTAAAATCAGGTTAATAAAACCCAAACTACTCGAATAATGATAAAACTGATAACAAGGTTGTTTAAAAGTGTTACAGAGGAAGAAAGTTTCCAAATATACATAAACAGATTTTTTATCGTCGCTTAAAAGAAAAAAAGCATAATCTGATCTGAGTATAAAAAGTGTCAGCTAAAACGCTGCTTCTACAATATAATTAAAATAAATTAATGACATTTAAAAATTAAACTTTTTTGAATATCATTAATTAAATTTATGAAGATAAAAAAAAGATTTTTTAAATTTTATTTTTTTGAAATTTTCTTAGTATTATCATAAACTTGAGGGAACTTTAATGCAACGTATTTACCGTTAAATTGAGTTAAAAAGTTTTGGGATCGCCGTAAAGCTTAAAATAAAGAAGACGTTTTTTCTTTTTGCCGGAAAAAAAAGGTGAAAGTTGATAAAGAATTTTCGTGGCATTTATAAAATAATAATAGACGTCGGAGTTAATTGTAAAGGAAGCTCTTAACTTGTTTAAATAGAATTTATTATAAATTTGACATATTTAATTCCAGCGTGTACCCAACATCTGCCAGTAAAAGAAAGCGAAACTAAATCAAGAGAAGGAAGAGAAGGAATTTATGAAATTCAACCAACTTGAGGCGAAAATTTAAAATCTAACTGACTAGATTTAAGGTCACGTGAACTCGTATTGTATCCAGAGTGACCTCGACTTAGTCTAGATTAAATAGAGCGACACAACGATGTCGTGGTCACAACAATTGCGAGGACAACATACCAAGGAGATTTTATTATTTTAGATTTAAACCGACACTACTCGGAGTGATGCTCAAGATTCTTATTACACTTGAACTCTATATATATATATATATATATATATATATATATAGTTACATACATGCAATGTGCAAGAGTAAATACCTTGTCAATGATTATTTTACGAGTAAGTTCTAATCAAATTAAACGGATATTCCGGTCTAGTCTATTGAGACTGTGTTTGGTTTCATTTGCTTATCGATTTTAATAAATATATTACCTATTTAACTATATACTTTTATTTATTTATGCATCAATTTATTTTTTTAAACATTAAAATTAAATAAAAGCTGAGGGAAATTTATGGATATTCAATTTAAATTTATAATATTCAAAGCAAGATTTATATCATAGATACGTCATATTTATTTTGATTAATTATGATTCAGGGATTTTCGGTTGACTTCTATAATATTTTTTCACCCGGTGCGATCTTATATATATTCATATGTACTGACATTTTTATTTAAATTTATTTGAGTTCTGTTTAACTTGTTTTATTACTCAACTTATAAAGTGGATAAATAATTTTTTCATTAATTATATTTCACACGCAGAGGATTTTTGAGTGTAAATTATCCATAAAGTTTGGTACTGTGAGGACATCTAGTCAGTAACTAAATTTTTACTGTTGTTAGTAGAAATTGCACTTAATTTACATGCTATCGAGTAGTATATTTTAGAATGTGCATGGAGAAAATTTGGATATTTACCACATGGCCTCACAGTATCAAACTATTGGTTAATTTTCACTAAAAATTTATCTGCGTGTAATAAGTTCAGGATTTTAAATTTAATTCATGCCTCCATGAGTCTGAGTATGTTCAATTCAAGCCTTTGTAAGTCTCAGTACCTGTGTAAAAAAAATTCGTTCCAAAAAGGTGCCAAAAAAGTTCCGCACTATAACTTCGAATGGAACTTTTTTGGAACGTTAGTAATTTTGATGGTAAGAAAAAAGTTTTTATGAGCAAATTTAGAGTAAAAAAAGGACGTTCTTGGAACTTTTTTGGAATTTTTTATGGAAAAAATTTGGAAGTAGTGATTTTTGAACTATTTTGACATGTTTCTAGAACGTCTTTAGTCTACAAAAGATGCAGAAGTAGTGATTTTGGAATGTTTTGGAGTGCCTTTTTTAGTCCATAAAAAAGTCAAAAGTGCTGATTCTGGGACTTTTTTGGAATGTCTATATAAAATTCCAAAAAAGTTCCAAGAATGTCCTTTTTTGACTCTAAATTTGCTCATAAAAACTTTATTTTTACCATCAAAATTACTAACCTTTTTTCTACACGGGTAGGTCTATTTCAGGCTTTTAAAATTACTATGTCCTAAAAAGTCTAACCCTTCAGTACTCTCGTCTTTTTTAGTGTCTCGCTTGCACTACAGCGACATCCTATAATTTGAATAATGTCCTGTGAGCAAAATGCTCATAACGAAAGTGCTGATGAAGTTTTCAATGCTCATTTAACTTCAAAGTATGCCTTACATTTCGACTCAGGTTTTTTTCAAAAAACACTTTGTCTTTTTTTTTTAATGAAATTTCAGTCTTATTAGTTTAGTAAATTTTCTCTTACTTTTTTTTATACATTTAATTATTTATAATTACATATATATTTTTTGGTTATTAATTATTAAATTTTGATTTCTGTTATGAGTAATGATAAGTGTTGACAATTTGTAGTTACAATATTTCAAAGTGTTAACGACAAACAGCTCGGAGTAATAAATCAAAACTTGTCACGCTAGACTACGGGCAACTGACTTTGCTCGTAACGCTTAAGTACCTAATAACAATAACTAATATTTTATACAAATGACAATTAGGAAAATAAATTATTTTAATTTTAAAATATAGCTGATGTCAAGAGAGAAAAAAATTCCATTATCACGTATTTTTATTTATTTGCTTTGACTTAAATAATTTTAGTGTAGGCGTAGAGTCGATTGTTAACACGACTCTTGGATCTAAGAAACCAGTTCAACGAGTGTAAGGAGCGGTGACACATACAATATATAAATATATATATATATAAAGGACATAAACCGGAACTTGTACTAACAAACGCTCCCTTGAGAAATGACTATGTTCCTCAAACCACCCGTTTTCTATTTGTGGTACTTCATTGTACTTCTTCTTTTTTATCCCCGTTTTCTTTTACTTTTTTTTTAGAAAAAAATTATTTTATTATCTTCCGATAAATTTCAACTTTAAATTTATTATTACTATCCATTTCGACTGTAATATATATCACAAAAAAAGGAAATTACTTTTTTTTTAAGTGAGGTCAAGAAAAAGACTTTACACTTAATTACTTATGTCAATATATATAGCTCTCATTATTGAATTTATGACAAATATTTAAACACTGTAAAGAAAGCGGTGTTAAAGTCAACTGACACTGATGTAGCGGTGCTACTTAGCGGTGTTAAGACAGTCTACATAAGGAGTAAATTAACTCCGATCGGAGTATAAGGGTATGAGTATAAGTGTTTTAAGATCTATAAGACAGAAAAAAAAATAATATCAATTCATTAAAATAACGAAACTATCGTTTATAGAAATGAGAATAATTTTATTAACTATAAAATAAAAAATTTAACTAAAAAAATCGCATAAATTTTTTATCACTGATCAAATTAAATATTTAGGAACAATGTTATAGTTATTTTTATTATAACTCTGGAGTATTTCATAGGGTAATAACTGATTTAAAGATGATAAATTAATTATTGGTAATTTTATTGTATTTTTCTCGCTGATTTAATTTGCAAAGAGACTTGAATCATAAAAATCTCCCATAATTTGTACAATAACTTTAAAGTGTTATTATGGACAAATATTATGTGGATTTTTCCACAAATTAGTAAATTTTCCGTGTATAAAAATTTTTTTTTGGTAATTAATTTAGATCTGAATTTCATCGCGAAACTCAGATCGTGACACAAATATGACTTTCATCATGAGTTTGCTCCAACTTTTCGTCTAGTGAATTCGTATCAATTCTAAAATTAATTTATTTCGTCTTTGGATTGGACTTGGGATGACTTCGATAGAAACTTGACTGAATTGTTACTATATTTTAAACCTTTTGTGAAATTTATCGATTCAGAAATTACCAATAAATTTCTTCTATCAAGTACTTGATTTACATAAATCAGTTTCGATTGTAAACTGAATTTAGTGAATGAACTTTGGATCACGAGGATTAAAATTTGACCGAGTCATAATTTTGTCGTGTTTATAGTTTATTGGTACAAATTCATTATGAAAGTCATACTTGTGTCACAATCTGAGTTTCATGATGAAATTTAAATCTTAATTCATTGTGAATAAATTTTTTTTTACACGACAATTGTCCTTCCGTAATTTTCGAAACAACAATTTTTTTTTGTATCTGAACTACAATTTGACTTCTGATACTTTTAAAAATTATACTGATTTTTATTCACCCGCTTAACACCGAGAAAAATTTTGATACTCTACCGGCGTTATTTAGTCATCGTTTTCGGGGTTAAATTTAACACCAGGATAGCAAAGATTTACACCATTTTTTTTCAGTGTATTGTTCGAATCCAAATATTTAAAAAAAATATATTTTTTAACTTTAACAATCGAAACTTGTATTCCTCTATACAAAATGTATATGAACGATATATTTATATAACAATCACTTGAATTAAAATATCTATGAACATTATTCTCCAAAATTAATTTAATAGCGTGTTGTTCCTGTTATACAACAATGGTTTTAATTTTAACGTGTCTAATTAAATTCCAACAAAACAAAAAATAAAACATTAAAAAGAATTTTTTTTTGACTCATTCACTAATTATTCAATTAAATTTTTGTGTTAATTAAAATATATGTAAAATTAAAAAATTTGCTACCTCAGAGTTTATCACGTCTTTATAATTAAATCTAATTAAAATGACAAATAAAAGAGTAGAAAAAATATATTTCTTCTCATTAAAATAACAACACAATCGGTCGGATTGACATATGTCTGATTGAAGCAGAGTTCATACTACTTTCTGACCGCGAAGCGCCGCAAGGTCGAGATTACTCGCTTCTATCCAATCGATTTATAAATTACATTTATATATAGGTACCTATAATAATGTACAAGTACATCACAGTTCAAACGATCGCAATGTACACAATAAGTGCAAGCCGAATCACTGACGACAATCGCAATGACATTGTAAACTACATTATGCTAATTTTTTTACTACTCAATAAAAATCGACATTTTGTATTAATGAGTATCAAATAAATTCTCTCCGAAAACAAATGAATTCAAAATTAATTCACCAACAATAATAACAATAATAAATTTTTCATTACTTCATAAATTAAATTTTATTGTTCTATTAAAAAAAAAAAAAAAAATAATAATAATAATAATAATAATAATAATAAGAATGGAATATATTAGATAATATTCAGTATCATAAATAATAATAAATGATCTGCATAAAAAATAAATCCTTACCGCATCTCTTTGGTATATTCGATAACTTCAAACAATCCGCGTCGTGGCATCGTAATGCTCACGTCAAGGACGGAGCTCTCTGCAATTATTTTTAAAGTATTTTCTGTCCATTTCCATCGGTACATTGTCTAAACTATTATTTTATTATTATTATTATTATTTTTAATTTTATTTCAAATTTCACTTCCTACATTTATCGCAATCTCTTATATACAAACTAAAAAAAAACCATCACATTTGTCCACAAACTTTTTCTGTTTTTGGGTGTAAGTAAAAAAATTACTTACACAAAAATTTATATTCATAATTTATGTTTACATTACGTTAATTAAATACACTGTTAAAATTTTTTTAACAACACACATTAGAGCGCCAAAGATTTAAAAATTATTTTGAATTTAAAAAAAAAATTTTATTTAAAATTACTATTGACTTACGTTTCATAGTTACTTAAGATCGCGTATGGTAAGAATAGAAAAATAATCGTCAAGTTATAAATATATATAAGAGCAAATGCAAACCGTCTTACTCGAATGCCGCGCGCTGACTGAACCAACGGGGATTGACGGTTCAGCGATTGCGGCTGCTTCGACGCCACCACCATCCAAACAATTTTGATTTATTTATATTCTTATTTTTCACATTCATTGATCAATTAGCCAGTATTATTATCTCGATCAATTAAAGTAATCAAACAGTAGCAATTATTTTTTAAAATTAAATTATAAATTTTTTAATAAAAAAAATGTCTAATAAATTTCACGAAAATTGACAAGTCTGTTATCTAAATACTTTTATTATATAAAAATGATAATTCCAATGTTTTATAGTCCATTAATATATTAAGAATTTATATTTATAAAAATATATATGAAAAATAAAAGTACGTGATGATGTAATTTAAAAACGGATCATTGGTTTGAAACGAGCAATGTGGCGCCAGGTTTAACTAAGAACATGACAATAAAAGATTACGATCTCTACTAACACCCTCATATGTTACCATTATTATATTTTTTCATATATTTCGTTTATATATATTTAATATCGGCTGTCTCATCTAATTAACTGTAAAAAAAATGTTTTTTTTTTAAAATCGTTAACGAAAATATTAAAAAATTTTTATATTTTTTTTTTCTATCGTTATAATTGCAAAAAATAATAAGCCGTTATATTTTGGTACCAACAAAGCTGAAAAAATGCTATTGTTATTTTTTTTTCACTCCTTTTTTTAATCTCTACGTGATACCGTTTCATAAATAAATATTCTGGTGCAAAAAACTGAATATCGAAGCAGCCGTAAATATGACAGGTATAATTAAATATAAACCGGGTAGTATTGAAATGTAAAGAAAAAAAAATTATTGTTATATTATTGTGGAATCTATTATTGTTCTGAGTTACCATGAGTTTGAATTATCCAGAGTACCCGCTTTTTTTTACACGCGAAAAAAAAATCCGCTTAAAGAGGATTTTTTTTACCTTCATATTCACATTCTCAACTGTACAAAAGTGTAAAATTAAATTTACATTTTATTATATTTTGATAAAATAATGGCTTTCAAAAATTTTTTCAATAATTTTTTTTTATCAAAAAAATAAATCCGAAAACAAACAAGATATTTTAAAATATATTCATAGAATGTATTTGGTTAAAAGAATTGAATTTCCGGTTTATGACGAACAATTCAAAAATTTTTTCTATCTATTTTTTTTTTTTTTTTAATTAACTTATTGTTTTATTCAGTTGATAAAACTAAAATGATTGAAAAAAAAAATTTAATAATGAATATTGATACAAAAATATGTTAACTCAGTTAAAAATAATTTAACGGCTCGTAATTTAAAATAATAATTTTTTTAATGTTTATTTAACGAGGTATTGGATATTTAGTGGAGGCTAAATAAAAAGAGTAGTGACATATAATGCGTGTAACTCAAGTATAACGATCTAAATATAGTATTTTCTAACATAGAGCAAAGAAGTCTAGAGCTTTACCTGATCGTATTAACCCAGTTCTTATCGATTGCCTCCAGGGTTTCGTTACTGCCTCAGATGAACAAAAGTACTTGATAAAAAATATTGTTACTCTTTATCAGCCTGTAAATTGACTTTCTCTGGTAACCAGTCAAATAAATTCGATCGATTTACCAGCTGATCTAATTACTCGTTGTTTATGCCTTCATATTCAATTTTTTCCCTCTATTTTTATTTTTCTCATATTTCGACGCTGTTCTATTATTTTTCCGACTACTCATTACTTGAATTATTGTAAGAAAATATTATTGAATAAACAGTAAATTGAGCCCTTGACAAAATTAATGATCTATTTTTTTTTTTGTACAGAATTTTATTTAACTGAATGAGTTCATTGAACCTCAAATTTCAATAAATTAATTCGTGTTTTTTTTGCCTTAAAAAAAATGAGGAAAATCAAAAAATTTTTTTTACAGAATTCAAATTATTTCGAAGGTTAAACTTTTTAAAGGAGTCATTTTACCCCACTTTTATTGATAGATTTTAATTCATTAATTAAATTGGTTAATTCAAATTAATAAATAATCCTGAATAATTAATGAGGATCTGAAGTACGAGCACAGTTAGAAGTTTCAGAATAAAATAAATTTGTTGAACCCTTACTTAGACAGCTATTAGTATATTCCCTGAATCTTAAATACTGTTCATACCAGAAAAGACATTAAGCTTTTTAATTCATTATTATTACTGGTATTACATCAGGATTTAGAGTAACCCTTTTATTACAGTCTACGATTTAGATCAAAACTTTGAATTCTCCGTTTTGGGGGAGAGACGAGCAAATTGAGACGCTAAGAAAATTATGCATCTTCTTAAACTTTTATAAGCTGGATCACGAGAAATTGACTGAGAACTGCTTGTCAGTTGTCGTCAAAAATCACTCAGTCAAGTTTTCGGTCAATTTTTCATAAAGGAATTTCCTACACGCTGAAAAAAATCCTAACTATTACCATCTTGCAGTAGGGAATGATTACCATCTCTATAGTTGGATTAGCGAGACTTTGCATCTCGGATATTTTTAGTTTTTACCCCCACCATCTAAATTCAATACCTAAGACATTGCGTCTTGATAGTGGGGGTAAAAAACCGAAGCTCAAAGTCTCGCTCATCCAACTATATGTGATAATCATTATCATGCTTTTATGTTAACTATTCGTTTTTCGTATAGTAATAATTACTATTGCCGATAGAAATAGTTACCATCTAGATAGTAATATTTCTTATATCTGAAAAATTTTGGACTTTGCCTTCTAAGATAGTAATGATTATCATCACTCCAATAGGAAAAGTTAACATAAAAGAATGAGAATCATTCAAATGTAAGGATGGGAATAGTTACTTCGTTAAGATGGCAAGTATTACCATTTTTTTTTCAGCGTGTAGACAATATTAAAAAAAAAATGTACGGGCCTTTTTAATCGTAAGTAAACTGCAAGTCATATCATTCAACGTAACCCTCAATTCGTTTACTTGAAAAAATTCGTAAAAATTTTCTCTTCAATTGTATTTAAAGTCCTCCCAGAAAGTAAATCGCCGTCGGGAATTATCGGAAATTTTCGGTTTATATTGTTAATGTTTAGTAACGGCGTGAAATTAGACTTCTTTTCTAATAGTAGGGGTAAAAACCGAAGACGACTTACTCTTTGGGAGGACTTTAGATGCGAAATGACAGTAAAAAATCGGATTGTCAGTTGAACCTGCGGGCCAGCCCCAAAACTTCCCGCGGTTTTCGAGCTTAAGAACCTCGAAAACATTATTGTGAATACATTTGCGAGCTCTTCAAGCTCAAAAATACTTTTGTATGCTGTTGTTTTCGAAAAAAAACGTTTTTCATCATTTTTTCTCCGACGATATCTCTCAAACGAATTGACCGATTGAGACGGTTAAGGTGGCAATCGACGTGGTTTATTAAGTTGAAGAACTGGTGAGATTTTGAAATCGATTGATTCAATTTTTTCGTAGATATTCGAAAAAAACGTTTTTCAATATTTCTTTCATCAACGATATCTCTCAAACGAATAAACCGATTGAGGCGGTTGAGGTGGCAATCGACGCGTTTTATCAAGTACTAAAGCTGATCAAATTTTGAATTCGACTTATTTAGTCGTTTTTGAGATATTTCAAAAAAAATTGAAAAATTTTTTTTTTTAATTCTTTCGACAACGGTTTCTCTTGAATGAATGAACCGATTTTGATGGTTGAGGTGGCATTTGACGCGGCTTATAAAGTTTCAGAGCCCAGTCGATTTCGGAATCAATCCATTGAGCACATTAAAAGTTATCCACAAAAAACATTTTTGAAAAAATTTTATTTTCGGAATATCTCCAAACGCACCCTACCGATCAAACTCAATTTCTCACAGCTTCAAGATATTGACAAGCCGCGTCAAACGATACCTTAAAGTTCAAAATCGGTTCAACCGTTCAAAAGATACAGGTATTTACATACGTACGTACATACATACATGCATACACTCGGA
The DNA here is from genome assembly GCF_029852145.1 of Microplitis mediator. Taxonomy (NCBI): domain Eukaryota; kingdom Metazoa; phylum Arthropoda; class Insecta; order Hymenoptera; family Braconidae; genus Microplitis; species Microplitis mediator. Next base: position 6,030,707 of record NC_079970.1, on the reverse strand, counting down.
CGTCATCTTGAAATTAGTCAGAATAGCTTCCTAGAAGCTCAAAACGTCAAGATCTCTTAGAAATTCAATTTTCATAAATTGGACCGAAACCAATAATTTCCCGAATTTTTGAAAATTTACAATTTTCTTAGCGGGAAGTTAAAAAATTTTTCGGTCAATTTATAACAAAACAATGTTTTGGGTAAAATCAAGTTCTCGCAAGAACTGTCATTAAATTCAAAAAATAACTGGTGGTCAATTTTTTAGCGGTCAATAGACGTCAATTGTCAGACAATGTCTCAATTAACATTAAAAAAATTTTCCTTTGAACAAAATTAGGTCTAAAAAAAAAAAAAATTTTTTTTTTATATTTCTTAGTAAATATCTAAGTGTGAAGATTTACTGAAGTCAGAGATGTAATTTTTTCATAAAGTTCGAGAATAAAAGCATGAAAAGAAAATTTTTCAAGACTGAATGAAATAAAATTTGTGAAAATAATTGCCAAAATGCTTAAAATTATGAGTAATTATATATATTTATATAAATAAATTTTTTATATTTATTTAATGATAATTGATTTTATTTGTATAAATAACTAATTAACTTTCATTGCCCAAGCTACAAAAAGTTGGATATAAAAATTGTTGATTGAAATATAAATTAAAAATAATAATCCATTTTCTTGCCGTTGACAAATAACTAAAAAAACAAACACCTACAATCCAGTGATTACACAATCTGAAGATTAAAAAATCAGGCATGAAAATCCATTAATATCAAGTGAGGTTCAAGTAGACAGTTTTATTTATCGAACCATAAATTTATAAACAATCTAAAAAAAAAATTACAATTAAAATTAAAAAATTATTAAATAGAAAAATCTTTTTTTTTTATTTTTTAATAAAAATATTTAAGAATTTCTGCTTATCAGTCCAAGTAATGAGTAATGAGCAATTAAGCTAAATTACGTATATAAATTTTTAAAAATAAACATTCAAGTGTCATTAAGGTTCATGCGCGAAGCGGGAGTGTGCGCACAAGGATACCTTGTGGAAAGAGAACGAGTAGATACAGCTAAAGCTCAAGCTGCTCAGCTCAGCACTGAAGCTTTTTCAACCAATCTAATATACCTACTGTTACTCTTTAATCGTGATTACGCGTAATATTTAATGATAAACATTTGTGCTAGTCCGCATTGTGATTAATAACTCCGATAATTATCCATCTAAGTATACATATACCTTTACTCACTCAATATATATATATATATACATATATTCATATACAAATATACATATACATGTATATACACATACACACATACATGTATATATGTACAGAAATATATATAAAGTATCATGAGAACGTTTGTGAAATTTACTGAAACATAAACAATTCCTGTGAAAGCTCCCAAGATTATCATTGGGCGGTGTCAGGTTAGGACTTTGATAAAAAAGGTAAGAACAATTAAATAATTACTCACATGCATGCATACATAAAGCGAACTTTAATTAACATCATATATATTTTATATTATTTTATTTTATTACTCATTTTTTAGTAAAAGTTTTTATGTCAGGACTCAGGACATAAAAAAAATTTGAATAATAAAAAAATATATGACGTTATATCACATGATAATAAAAACAGCCGGAAATTATATTAAATTAAATCAATATTTATTATTGATATAAATATATCAAATTATAAATTTCGATAGGAGCAGAAATAATTTTTTTAAAAATACATCGTTTGCAAAATTTTGTCCTGCTAATTTTGAACCGATTTTTTAACGAAATTTATTTATTTAAAAAATAAATTTAGTGACATTTGATATTTAAAATTAGTAATAGAATTTTAATTGAATTGTTTAACTAAAATTGATAAGTATATAGAAGTATATGTATACATATATCTAGATGATAAAATCATGTAAGACTATTCGCAAATTATCAGTGAAATAATGGGCTAGGGAATAATATTGTGGTAGAATGATTTATTAAAGACGGTCGTTATACGTTGAGTTAAATTATACCTTATATTTTAAAAGTTAAGTGATATTTATTACGTAATTTATTATCATACTCCTTTCATCTATATATACACACACATATGTATATATATCTGTATCCATATTGTAAATGTACAGGAATCATATACAGTTGTCATTAGTATGTATGAGTCAGCAACAGTATATATGTCATGTACGTGAACTGTAATATTAAACTATGAATTAAAGACCGGGTTCTTAACAAGTTAGTTTCGTTCATAAAATATTATCGTAAAATTTAAATTTTAATTAATATTACAGCGATGAGGATAAAAAATAATTACTGGTTAATTAAACTAATGAATAGAGACAAAAGAAATTAATTGCTAATAGGGAGTTTATTAATAAATTAAAATAATGACAAAAGTGATGCTGACAGTAACTAATAATTCGCGCTCTTTTATTAATCCACGGCACTGTGTACACTATAAAAAATCAATAAACTACCCGTAGATAGAGGATAAAAAATTATAATAGACTTTAGAACACAAGGCTGTGTACTCTGCCGATCAGCCATGTGATGTACACGCAAAGTAAATATTAAACATACTTATAAACCTTTCGTGGCTTGTGGTGTATGTGTATATATATATATAAATACATCGTTATGGTATTATATAAGAGACGTATTTTTTTTTAATTTAAATTTCCACTCGTTTACTTGTAAACTTTTATAATAATCTATAATCTATGTTCGTTAATTATATTTCAGTTTAACATTTATTATTAGAACTAAAAAAAAAAGTTTTCAAGTTAATTAAAAATTATTAGTTCTATCAATTTAATTTACACGACAATTTTCAAGTTTTCATTACATAAAAGTTTGAAAATTTGTTATTAAATTATGAAATTATTGTTTCAGTGAAAAAAATAAAAAAAATAAGAAAAACTGGCGATTTTAAAGAATTGTATAACAAAAATGATAGACGAGGACGATCACGATGAACAAGTACGTTGTACCGGTAGTGATGTGGAAATAGAAGAGTACACGGACACGGAGGAACCAGCATACACAACTTATCAGTCAACTGACAAGCTCTTTGATACAGAGCAACCGTGTTGGCAAAGGTTTAGTTTTCTAGCCACCTTGGGCATTGTCACAGCATCGGTTACAACCTCTATCATCAGTTTGCCACTCTACCTCGAGAATGTCAGCGGCACAGCGAATGCCTACACAGGTACCCAATTGCACCCTTGTTATGTAGCACTTTATACTGCGTTCTGCACTGAACACTAAACACTCTATCTACTGTATACGCAAAACCATTTTACACACCATTATATAGGTGACAGGTATTTGTGTATTGTGTGAGCTTCGATCAATTGACGTTTACCATCCACTTCTATAACCGGCAAATATATATCACGGATTTAGTTCTCTCAATACAGAACCCAGTAGACGAGCGGAGACAGAATCGGGAGGAGAGACGTCGGGACAAAGCTGATAGCTGTCTCTTGTCATGATAGATATTACAAGCTGTCAATTCATACTGACTGACGCGAGTCTTTGACTTTTAAATAATCATTACTATTAGTATTGATTATTATCATAATTTATGATGCACTGTAAAAAATTGCGAGTGATAACGAATTTTATTTAAATCTGAATTCGTTCCGTCACTTTACAAACGGAGTAAATAAGGAGTTTGCTTTTTCAGCTGAGTGGTTTCGGAGTGATCTGGAATTCATTTCAATCCGCATTCACTCCAATTCGGAGTTTTAATATTAAAATAAACATCTTTTAGGAGTGAATTTCACTCCGAGGGGATTAAATAAATAAAGTCATTCGCCTCTTATTCACTCCGCATTTACTTCGCGTTCATTTCGTTAATTTTGAACTTCCCGCTTAGAAAATTAAAAATTTTTAGAAGGGAAGTTATTGGTTTCGGTCCAATTTTCGAAAATCGAGTTTTTCGGATGGACGTCCGCGTGTGTGTAGGTATGTATGTATAGATGTATGTAAACTCATTTTTGTCGTACGACTTAGAAATGATTAGGTTTTGAAGTCAATCGGCCAAGTAGTTTACGAGTTCCCATACAAAAAAAAAGAATCGGCACATTACTGGGTCGTGAATGGCTGCCAATTTTCAAGCATCGGCCGAAGATCGGCTCAATATCGGATGATAACGGTATGCCAAGCATGGCAGTCGCAAGCATTGGCCAATCATGGCAATCAATCATCGGCCAAAGCTTGGTATCAAGAGCACTCGATCAAACCGTTGGCCAACGAACGGCAGTTAATTGTGCGCCGTTTTTATAAGCAAAAAAACGGCTGCCAATGATTCACCATGCATGGGCCAGTATAGTTAGCCATTTATTGGCCAATCATTGCAAACCAGGCATCGGCCGATCTATGGGAAAATTTCGAAGCTCGGCGACTTTGAATGGGTTATACGAAAAATAAAAATTGAAAATTTGCTTGTTTTAGATTTTTTTCATATAACTCATAAACTACTTGCCCGATTTGGCTCAAAACGTATTAAGTTCTAAGCCTTGATGAGCTCTTTCGATTGCCGCGAAACACGTTTTTGATTGAAAAACAAAATAACCATTTTTTGTCTTCGGAGAGCTTAAAATTTACAAATCATAACGTTTTTGAGCTTTCTGAGCTCGAAAACCGCGGGAAATTTCGGGGTTGGCCCACAGGGTCAACCGTTTTTCAGATTTTTTACACTGTGGATTAATGTTAATTATTTTTTCATCTTGCAGGACTTTTATTTATTGCATTTCTATCAACTTGTATTTTGGGATTGATCTGCGTTATTGGGGAAAAAGTATCGCCACCACCTACACTTGTTCCCAACAGTCTCAAAATAAAAATACCAAGATGTAGTCTCGTCAAGATAAGTTGTTTTTACGCACTCTCGGGAATACTTGCGACACTTTCATTGGATCAAAATCGAGTGCTTTGTCACCTTCAGGATCCCATCAAGGGCATAACGCTTGTTTTCTCCCTTGTTTACTATTTTTTCTTCTGTCGCAAAAGTAAGTCATCGTTTTTTTTTACTCAAATATTTATTCAATAAAAATAACAATAACCGCTGCTTTGTAAGCACGATGATATACCAATATCCGAATAATAAATCAAAATAAATATGAGAAACTGGCAAACAATGAAAACGTGCAAATAATTCAAACGAACAAGTTTTAAATAAAAATTGAAATTTATTTATTTTTATAAAAGTTTTTATATTTAAATAATTATTTACTCACAATCTGGAATTATATTAGTATTGTCGATAGTAAACTCAATATTATGCCAATAAATTTGATTGAAAGGTTGAAAATAAAATAAAAAATTAATTACACTGACTCAATTAAACTCTATTTCAAGGTTTTTTATTTTTTTTCTCCTGTTACATCACTTTAGATCTTAAATTATTGAGCGCTTTAATCCGATAATTTTAAGTGAAGAGACGGGTATAAATTTCTAAACTGAACTATTATTAAGGAATCGATATTCAAGTCAAATTGAATACCAAAGTGTTCAGTACCCAAGAGTTACTTCAATTTGAATTATTTCAGTTGAGACAAAAAATTTTTTCTCAAGTAGCGAAGGGAGAGACAAATTGGGTTTGCAAAGAAAAAAAAAGCAATAGTGTTTTTTTTTCACTAATTCTTTTTTTTTTGTCCTCAAATAAGTGTTTGATGTCACTACGACTCAGTCATAAATAAAAAATGCAGGGCAAAATGGACTGCTAAAAAAATTTTACAACTTAAGATTCAATTTTACTTTTTTTTCATAATAAAAATAATTTTAACATAAATTTTTTTTTTAAATTATGCAAATAAAAATCTGTCGGCTGATTTTAGATTTAAAAATTTTTTGAAAAAATTTTTGGAGGCCCAAATTGCCCCGCAAAGTCTAAATTGATCATATGCAATTTTCGAAAAATTTCTGAAGGCATATTTTCGCCCGTGGAATTTTAATTTAAGAAAAAAAAAGTCCACCCCCTCTGTCTCCCTTCTCTCACTTGATAAATTTAAATTTTTAAAAATAGTTACTGTTATTATTCATAAATAATAAATAATTAAGACCCGAAATCTTTCAGTGATGAGTCTTCAGCGTATATTTTCCAGTACGACGATAATAGTCGGTCTGTTTATAAGCGTGGACTACGGACTGTGTGATGAATTCCGGTGTCGCGGCCGCGAAGTATCTGCACACACATTAACAGAAAGAGGTTCTTGGGGTATACGAGCGGTTTGGACACTAGTTTATGTGGCATCACTGGCAGTGTTTGCTATGGTCTTCACTCTACTTGAGCTCCACTTTACCACCGGGGTAAGTACGGTCATATATATAAATATATGTTTGCAATATAGCATAGTAGATTTGTCTAAGGCCTAGGCAGATAAAAATATTATGCCGCCCACATAAATTCAGCTGTTATGAGCTGATTGACTAGGGAGAGATTTAATTTACAGCAACAAAGTGCCTGTCGTTTGTTGACGACTCAGCACAATTCATTCCTCTACACTGTATCGAGGCTGGTATCATCTCGTGATATAAGACGACGTGGTTCTGAAGAAGAAGGGGGCCGTTTATTACATGTCACTGATCCAGACCCGACGATCAAGCATAAGCACTTACCCAAACCACCGATACTTAAAACTTTGTTTCATATTCATGCCATTTCTTTTATTGTCATTCTCGCGTTTATCTGGATTGATACGCTGCCTGGTATTGGTCGAGTAAGTATTATTTTTTTTTTTTCTTTATTTTATTTATTTTTCATGTCATTTTTTTATTCATACAATTTTTTGTTGACTTGGCATTTTTTAATTTAAGAAAATTTTTAGACATAAATTTTGTGATGCATAAAAAATGTCACAAATTTAGTTAGTGACAATTTCGTAAAAAAATGAAAATTTTTTAAATTTGAAATTTGCATATCTGTTGTAGTTAAATGATATGATTTTTTTTTTTATTTATTTTACCAAAATAAAAAGACCATTTCTCTAAAACTCGAATATTGAGAAAAAAAATTTTTTTACTCTGACAATTTCATCTAAAAGCTTATTTTCGCTTCAATCTCCTTTCTTGTTTTTTTTTTTAATTTTTTAGGTCAATTTGTCCTCGTTTTATTGAATACTGCAGCAAAAAGCTCGAGCTTGAATAAAAGTTATCATAACTAGAAAAAATCATGCCGAACTTAAACTTTTCATTATAAACTTTTCAAATGCAGCTGATTTGACGCGACTGTAATTTTTTTCTCATAACTTTACTCAAAAATAAATTTAATAAATTAGTAGTAGTGTCGCCTCTGTTTCCGCTAAAGAAATTTAAGAAAAAAAAATAGTCAATCTCTCAAATATCAGCGCGAAAGCTCCAGCCCAAGTTACAGTCGGAAATTTTATTTATTGTCCTTAATATTGTTTTGATTTATAGATTCGTATTTTATTTCATACTTTATTTATTCTTTATTTCACACTTTAGACTCGAATAAATTTTTTATTCCGTCCCAATATTATTTATTTATATTTTTTTTCCGCATCCAATTTTTTATTTATCCTTTTTCTCTACCCCTCTTTTTTTCACATACTGTAGTCTCGTATTTTTTATTCCATGCTTTAGACTTGCAGTTTTTATTTTATATCCAGTATTTTTCTTACTTCATCAATCACTACGATGAAAAACACATTTGTTCTTTCACTTTCCTATGCCAGTGTACCCACACATTAATTCCTATCTACAAACACACACACGCACACATACAGAGACTTACATATATACATATTTTATTATTTTTTTCTCTGTACATGGCACTAGGGTCTTACTCCAAAAGAGCTATACACAACAATTGAGCACGGCTTCAAGTGTCACTTTAAAAGCAGCAGCTCTTGCACTGGAGTAGCGAACCACGGATGGATTTTTCTCTTCTCCTACATCACCTTTTCCATATCAATCTTGAATTTTTTGTCCATGTGTGAGAGTGCTGTCTTCACCGTTGCCGCAACTACTATTTCTCTACCTCTATCCGGCATTTGGTGGAGTATTTATAAGATGGATGTTGGTTCTAATGGAGGTAAGGAAACCCTTTACAAATACATACATATTTTATTTATCTAGTAAAAAGGATTATATTCATTCAAATAATTATTAGAGTTTCAAGTAACGGTGCATTAATTTAGTCGAATAAAATTTATTGCAATGAAAAAAAACTGTGGATTAAACCGTGAGTTCACACTGTAAAATATTTTGAGTCCACGGTTGGAGTGAATAATTTGGTGTTAAAATTTTCAACACTGCCGGTGTGAAAGTTACATGATGCGGGATGTTAAATTATGGACCGTGTGAATGAGGACGTTCAGACCACGAATGGTGTAAATGTATAAGTTATTTATTTAAAACTCTCGATTACTTTGACAATAAGTATTTGATTTTTATTTTACCCCTACGAAAAAAGTATATATACGGGCAAAATTGAATATATGTTTCATATATGCGGCATATATTCAGATTTGCCTGAATATATACGAATATATACTTTTTCCGTACGGTATAAAATAATCTACATCAACAATAATAATGATATTAGAGTCGGACCTCGTTATAAGACAAGTTCGGGTCGTAGGGGAAAAAATTCTTAGAATTAAGGCTCCCCCACTATTGTGCTTAGCAGTGTTTGCGCCCGTCTCACTATAAGACTATCGTCGTTTTGCGTTTTATTTGTGTATTCGGTTCAACTCTACTCTATTATACAGTGAATCTATTTTGTATATAATCATAAATAAACAGAATTTTGTCATTCTTTTCTCTTAATTAATTATGTGAAACCATGAAATTTTTCATATTTTTTATGAAAATAAATTACTTAATCTACAATCTATATGTATGCAAATTTTATCTCGATTTTAGTCGTACTGTTCGTTAGTCTTATATCGAAGTTTCGGCGCAAAATTTTCATTGATTTCTTGGTGGGGGAAGCGTTCCGAGAAAGTTTTAACAAATTAAGGGGAAGAGTCTTATAACGCGTAGTTTTATCACTATACTCAGAAAATTAAGTAATTGTGTTTATTATGCTAAATTGTTAATTCCGCTCATCTAGAATGATTAGAACGTTTTTCAATGCAAAAGTACTTAGTGTTATAATTTTTTTTAATAGTATTAATAATTATTGGATGATAACTTCTGTAGTAAATGTCGTAACTCAAGCGCGAAAGCGCAGGTGTGCTTTATGGACGGTTTTTTATTTAATTTTCTGAGTGTAGGTCCGACTGTATTTAATAATTTTTAACCAAAGATTATTTTATCAAACAATATTTGAGGTAATAACACCGAATAGTGTGAAGGAAAACACTCATACGGTGTTAAAAATACACCGCTTGATATTTCACACCGTCAATTCACACCGAACAAACCGTATGAAGTCCTCGAGGACGATTTTAACACCAAAAATTTTTTACAGTAAATGTATATTTTATAATTAAAACTCCGGATCGTAGTGAATGAATTGAAATACAATCCATGTTCACTCCGAATTGACTTATAATTTTTCACGGTGTAGATAAATGATTTTCTCTTTTGATTTATTATAACAAACCTTATTTTACGGGTAATCTTTTACTAACTAAAAATGATGAATCACTAGATTTTTTGACCGCTTTTTTCCCCTCAGACGTAATATAATATATTATAGATAAACTTATCAATTGAGTGAAATAATAGTTACCCTAATACGCTTCTAGCATAACACAAGATATTGATTAGCAACCTTATTTAAAAATAAATAATGGGTCTAGGTCAAAATTCTTGATCAATAGTCCCCAGATCTAAAATCCCTAATGAAAAAAATGTAAATGAGTAATACTCGATCTCTGGAATTAAGTGATTTTTGATAATTTAGAATTAAGTATTTTTAATGGAGCTCATAATTAATTAAGTAATTTATTTTTTTTTTTATAAAGGAATAATTATATGGTCACCTGGTGTAACTGGTGAACTTATCTGCGCTCTTCTCGGTCTTCCTGTAGTACTACTTGGACTTGGTCTTCTTATAAGATCTCACTTTCGTGATACTCAACCTACTTACCAAAGTATTCCACCTCCAGATCTACATCGCGAAATCTACAATAGATGAATTTTATCCTTTAAGAAAATTTAAATTCATTTTTATTTATTAATAGAGATTAGAAACATGAAAGTATGCGTGCGATCATCGATCAATTGAATTTGAAAAGAAAAAAAAATATATATATATATATATAAAATATATATATGTATTCATAATTAATAATCAATAAGTAGTAAGAAGAGAAGTTAAATTTTCATGTCATGCCAAAAATATGCCGAGCCATGTCAACTAATTTTTAAACCTTGTTATAGCTTTTAGACTTTTTACTAATTCCCTTTCCCCATTAAATATAAAAACATTAATAATGTTTTTTATGTACACATCTTTTGTTATCCATATTAATTGTCACGTACTTTTTTAAATGAAAAATTTACAGAAAGTAGTTTTATATAAAAACAAAATTTTTAAAAATCAATTTAGATTTAACATTTTTATTTATTTTTTTATTTAAAAAGATTTTTTTTTATTTTAATAAAAATGCTCACTGCTTTATTGTAAAATACACGGATTGCCAAAAAAATTAATCAGTATTTGATGCTACGACTTAAAAAACAAACACAGTATTATAATTATTATTTAGAATTAGTAATTGTATTAATAAGTGTAAGACAATTCATGCCAATTATTAATATAATTAATTAAAAAGTTATTTTTTTATTAGCATTCCATGCGCTAAATTTAAAAAATTAACTAACTACAAGTCACCGGTTTAATAAAAATTTTAATTAATGAATTTTTTATTACAGTCATCAAATTATTTACTTAAATAATTATGTGATAAAAATGCATAAAATATTTCATAATTTTAAGACTTTTAACATCCGCTGATTTTTTTAAATAGAAAGTGCAAAGTAATTTTTAACGAAAACTCTTAAATTTTTTTCTAAGTAATTTTCATAATTTTAATAAAAAAAAACGATCCTGAAGTTAGCAGACAGTTAAAAATTTTTTGATTTTTTTTTAACAATTTAATTTGAAGAAAAAAAAAACTAAAAATATGCACATGTAGACAATTTAAAAGACTACAGGTGCAATTTTTTAATATATTTTTTTTTTATAATTTATTGTTTAAAAAAAATTTTTTAAATTATTAGACGTCTGCTAACTTCAATACCATAAAAAAATGTAGTCAATTAAATTGTCTTTTAAAAATAAAAAAATTATTTATCGAAATAATTAAAATTAATTGAATAATGAATTTCAATAATTTGTGTAATTTGTAATTTGTAATGATTATTTATAAACGATCCCTTGTAATGAAATTCATTCTAAAAAAATTTAAAAATTGTTCGCGCTGTAGAGTTTTTTAATTTTCGGCGCAAGTCGCCGTAAAATTTGAAGTGGAATTTTAAAAAGTAATAGTAATTCAATTATAATTTAATGGAAATCTATTATTATTTATATATGAATTTTGTTTTTTACTGTACTCATAATTTTATTTCGAGAAATTTTTTTGTCGACAAATTTCAATATTTGTTAATTTTGACGTATGAATAAATAAAAATTTGAGAACAAATTAAAAAAAAACACTAAAAGTTTAAAAATACTGACATTAAGTTATAAATCACGATTATTTATTTTTGAATTTTCTGAAGTTCAAAAAAAAGTTTCACTGTCTTGAATTCTCAACTTCTGTATGACAAACTGTTTTTGAATTTTCTTAGACTGAATTTTATTTTTTCAGAGGGATTGAGTATATATATCTATATTATTGTATAGAAAGCTGTAATGACACAAAAAAAAATTAATGTATAAGAGTACGATCACAAAATTAATAATGTAATCAATATAAAATAGAAATAAATGTAACGCGTTGATTATATTTTACCAAAAAAGCCATACGTCCATGATTTTTATAATTATAGTAACGATAAATGCTAGCACGAAATTAGTAGAAAGTAAAATAGTATATAAATGTTTGCGGCTTTGATGATTGTAATGATTGATACTTAGTTTTGAAACTTTTTTGAAGGTATAAATTCTTCATTGGAATGTATAACAGTAGTCAGCGATTGCGTCCAAAAAATAATAATCTGTCATAGTTTGGTATTCTTTTTTTTATGCTCATTGTTCATTAAAAAAAAAATTTACTTGCAATGAACACAAAGTCCATTTGAGACAATGAATTTTGGTTAAAAAAAAATTGCAGTAAATTTTAAAAATAATTTCTCAATAATTATTTTATAATTTCTGAATATTAAATTATTGTTAATGTATTTTAATTGCTGACGTATAAATTTTTTTGGTCGTTTTCAAAAAATTAAAATAATAATTTAAATTGAAACTAAAACTAAATATTTGAAATGAAACTAAATTTGATCTTCCATTTCCTATAAAAAATTAATAATTAAGATAAAAAGTAATGATAAAAAAAAAATATTCTAAACCAAATGAATGAAAAATGTATTTTTTATGAAAGAATCTTTGCAATTTATTTGCTTACATGTTGTAACTTATAACTTATTTTGAATAAAAATTAATCCGATAATCACAATGACCTACGCTTCATATAATAAAAGTATATAAATGTTAAATATATACTTACTAGTAATGAAATGAACCCTATCAAAAAAATCCATGTAGGATTGCGTGGGAACCCATAAGAATCCATATAGGAAAATATAACTTTATGTAAGAGTCCATAGGAATTCATATAAGTATATGGATTTATATAAAAATCCATGTAGGAAACCATGGGTATGGATTCCCACATGGGAAATTCACATAGGAAACTGAGTACCTGGATTTCCATATAGGAACGACATAGGAATTTGGACTTCTTTATGGGAAGTTTATATTGGAATTTGGGTTTATATATAAGTAATCTCTACTCGCAGAGTAAAAATTACCCATTAAGTTTGATATTGTAAGTGCATCTAGCCAGTAACTAAATTTTTACTATGTTGTTAGTAGAAATTTCACTTGATTTACATGCTATCAAAATGAGATATTTACCGCATGTCCTCACAGTATCAAACTTTTTAGGCAATTTTTACTAAAAATTTTTCTGCGTGTATAGAAACCGCGTTATCTATATTTCTATATCTATTGTCTAATGATAAGAGTATATGAATCTACGCTTTCTCTATGGTTTCCTATAGGAAACCATATGGGAATTCATCCAAAAACGCCATGTGGGAACTCACATAAGATACTGTGGGTACTTGAATTCCCACTCTCTAAACATGAATAAGTGAAATTAGTGAATATTCACTAATTTCCACTAATTCATGTTTAGAGAGCATATAGAAACTTAGATATATGAATTCCTTTATTGTTGGAAATTCCTACAGGAATCTGGGTATCTGGATTTCTATATCTATCGTCTATTGATACGAGTATATGAATATGTGGATTCCTATAGGGAACCATATGGGAATCCATCCGAAAACGTCATGTGAGAACCCAATAGGAATCTAGACTGGATTCTCATATGGATTTTTTTGATAACAAAGCTATTTGAAAAAAAAAGTGTTGCTATAGAATCATGTAATTTAGTACGAATTAAAAAATAAAAATGGAAAATTTAAAACACAAATCTGCTCAATTTGGTCTACTACAGATGTAGTCCATATAAAATATACTGATTCATTGCAAATAAGATTAATTGCTAAATGTATTACCTCAAATAATGCATTCATGTTTAAATTATAGCGAAATATATATATATATATATTTATATATATATATATATAGCGTTATACAACGTTAATTAAATTACTCGGAGAAGCAATTGAAATTAATAAACGTACGCTAAGGAACTAATTACATGATGAATTATTCAAAACTACGAAAATTCAATATACATAAAATTAAGTTAATTAATTGATATAAATTACTTAGTGGACATGTGTTAATTATTATGAATCATAACTATTGATACTTAATATGTGGGTTGTAGATAATAAATAATTTTGGGGTACGTTTATTTAACTTCTGTTGTTGTTCCTCATAAAAATAAAGTAAAATATTGAAAATGAATTAAAATATAAATAAATAAGACTATCATACATTAATAAATAAGAATAAACAAAATGTAATATGTATATGTATATTTAAATCAAACTTTTAGAGATAACATTGTGATTGTTAAACTGTTATGAAAATGAAATTTAAATGCCAACAGAAATATAATAATCTTATACATATATTTTATTTGGTAATTATTTAACCGTCTTTATAATTATTTCAAAATTAATATAATTTACGCTGAGAAAAAAATTGCCAATCACATATTTGGTTGTTTTAACTGAATATTTTATAATCCACCAACAAAACAAATAATTTGAAACTATAAAATATTTAATAAAAATAATTACGCGTTAAGTAAGCAAAGCATAAAATCAAATTGATTACCTGTAGAGCTTATAAAGTGGTCATTATGAAATATATGGGTGTGGTGCATCCCTACAGAGAATTTCTCTACATTATAAAATCTCACAAAGTTTTTCCCTACACGAATCAACTCTACAGACAAATTTTTACATCGCAACAACTCTACAAACGATTGTTTTCACATCGATCCATCTCTACATGAGAACATTTCTCATATTGAAAATCTCTACAGCGATCATTTTTACTAGGCGCTAAGTTCAAACTGTAGAATTTTTGTTATGACATTTCATTAATGAAATAGGTTAAGTATATGAAAGAAAGAATAAATGAAATTTAAATAAAAAGGATTGAACCCTGTGTATTTTAGAAATGATTCCGATAGTATTAATATTAAGGGTGGCGTTCCCATAATTATACGAACTGCTCCCATAAATTATGGACGTAGCTTCTATAACGGTATAAGAAAAAAATCTCATGAAATTATGAAAACCGTACCCGTAATTTTTCATAAGGTCCTGACGAGGTCCTTATCGGGTTAACCTTATTTCAAATAAGGTCCCGATCAGAGTATCCTGACGAGGATCCTGATATGGATGCAACGCTTAAGACCCATGAGGTCCTTATCGGGATTGCCTTATCAGGACCTTACCAGGATATCCTCATCACACCCTTATCAGGTCTTTACCAGGATATCCTCATCAAATCCTTATCAGGATTACGTTATTAGTAATTATTTAAAAAAAAATATTAAATTGAAAAAAAAAAAAAGAGATTTTAATTCGATCGAGAATGTTATCTATTGTATTGAAAGCATTAATTAGAGGAAGTAAACATATTTTTTATTAATGAAAAAATCCCGATAACTGCTGGGCTCGAACCTGCGATTCGAAGTCCTCGATGCTATCTACTGGCCTGACATACACAAGTGATCTTGAAAGTGTAAACATAATATTAATTATGATGTCAAAAAACAACTGATAAAGAAGTAAAAAATCTGTGCTATAATGATTGACGTGATTTTTAGATGATATTTTTTTGTACTTTTTGAATTTTTAGCCTGTAAATGAAATATTTGAAGGAATGGGATAACTTTTTTTTAAACAAGGATATCCAGATAAGGTCCTGATCAGGAACTCGTCAGGTTGACCCGATCGCCAATAACTTATTTTTTTTAATAGAGATATCCTGATGATTTCCTGATCAGGAACTTGTCAGGTTGGCCTGGTGACAAATAACTTCTTATTTGAATAGGGATATCCTGATGAGATCCTGATCAAGAACTCGTCAGGTTGACCTGATGGCAAATAACTTTTTTTTGAATAAGGATATCCTGATGAGGTCCTGACAAGGAACTTGTCAGGATTGCCCTAATAAGACAAACCTTATATTAACCTGATAAGGTCTTTATGGTACTTCAGGCAAATCAGGAAGCAATTCTAGTCATTTTAGTGTCATGCTCATAAAAAAAATAGTCTTCTGATCGATTTTAAGAGCTTGACATTAAAATAAAAATAACTATAAAACAATGCGGAATTCGAAAAAACTTTATTTGGTATAACTTCTAGGGAATAAAATTGTCTACCAAAAAGTTCCCATGATATTTTGTAATAGGTCTGATAGTTTCGCAGGAAAAGTAAGAAAAACTCAAAATTTAATATGAATTCGACTTCAACCTCAAATAACTTTTGATCAAATAGATTTATCAAAAAATGATAAGAAACTTTTTTTGCAGAGCATTCAATTCCCTACAAAAATATGCCTGCCAATTATTCCTATGACGCATCGTTAGCTACTTATAAAAATCAGAAAACATAAAAAAAATTTTTCCCATGTTATTCTTATGGGAAATAGAAAAGTGCAATGCGGACAATGTTAATATTAATATTAAGAGCTCTAATTTTCACAGGCGTCTTTTTTTATCTAAACGAAACTTTTCAACCTGTTTGGAAGAAAAAAAAAAATTTGTTTGTTTTTTGAATCACCCTAATATGTATTCATAATTAATAATCAATAAGGAGTAAGAAGAGAAGTTAAATTTTCATGTCATGCCAAAAATATGCCGAGCCATGTCAACTAATTTTTGAACCTTGTTATAGCTTTTAGACTTTTTACTAATTCCCTTTCCCCATTAAATATAAAAACATTAATAATGTTTTTTATGTACACATCTTTTAATATCCATATTAATTGTCACGTACTTTTTTAAAAAAAAACTTTACAGAAAGTAGTTTTACATAAAAACAAAATTTTTAAAAATCAATTTTGATTTAACATTTTTATTTAAAAAGATTTTTTTTTATTTCAATAAAAATGCTCACTGCTTTATTGTAAAATACACGAATTGCCAAAAAAATTAATCAGTATTTGATGCTACGACTTAAAAACAAACACAGTATTATAATTATTATTTAGAATTAGTGATTGTATTGATAAGTGTAAGACAATTCATGCCAATTATTAATCAAATTAATTAAAAAGTTATTTTTTTATTAGCATTCCATGCGGTAAATTTAAAAAATTAATTGTCTAAAAATTTCTCCGGTTCAATAAAAATTTTAATTAATAAATTTTTGATTACAGTCATTAAATTATTTACTTAAATAATTATGTGATGAAAATGCATAAAATGTTTTATAATTTTAAGATTTTTAACATCCGCTGATTTTTTTGAATAGAAAGTGCAAAGTAATTTTTAACGAAAACTCTTAAATTTTTAACTTTCCGCTAAGAAAATTGTAAATTGTTAAAAATTTTGGAAGTTATTGAATTCGGTCCGATTTACGAAAATCGAATTTTCATCAGATGTCGACGTTTTGAGGTCCTAGGTAGCTATTCTGACTAATTTCACGATGATGTCCGAGTGTATGTATGTATGT
This sequence comes from Microplitis mediator, assembly GCF_029852145.1. NCBI lineage: Eukaryota > Metazoa > Arthropoda > Insecta > Hymenoptera > Braconidae > Microplitis > Microplitis mediator. The sequence continues at coordinate 6,013,389 of NC_079970.1, read as the reverse complement.
ATGTACGCACGTATGTAAATACCTGTATCTTTCGAACGGATGAACCGATTTTGAACTTTAAGGTGTCATTCGACGCGGCTTGTCAATATCTTGAAGCTGTAAGAAAACTGAGCTTGATCGGTTATGGGGCTCGTTCAGAGATATTCCAAAAATAAAATTTTTTCAAAAATGTTTTGTTTGGATAACTTTTAATTTGCTCGATGGATTGATCCCGACATGGATTGGGCTCTAGAGCTTTATAAGCCGCATCGAATGCCACCTCAACCATCGAAATCGGTTCATTCCTTCAAGAGAAACCGTTGTCGAAATAATTAATAATAATTTTCTTTGTTAGTTTTTTTGAAATATTCTAAAATCGACTCGATAAATCGAATTCAAAATTTGATCAGCTTTAGAACTTGATAAAACGCGTCGATTGTGACCTCAACCGTCTCAATCGGTTTATTTGTTTAAGAGATATCGTTGGAGAAAAAATGGTAAAAAACTATTTTTTCGAAAAGAACGGCATACAAAAGTATTTTCGAGCTCGAGGAACTCGAAAATGTATTCTCGACAAAGTTTTCGAGCTCGAGGAGCAACAAGAAGATATTGACAAGCCACGTCGAATGACACCTGAAAGTTCAAAATCGGTTTATCCGTTCGAAAGATACAGGTATTCACATACGTACGTACGAACATACATACATACGTACGAACGTACGTACGTACGTACATACATACTGTGACGTTATTTTTTTGGACGAGGCTTGGATTGAGTTGACGTCACAATCACCAACTGATTTTGGGGCATAACCGAGCATGGTAACTCAAGATTTAGAATTTAGCTACAGAAAATTGCGATTTTTATACAGTTTTTTTTTGGTGATCGAGATATAGTTTAAGCATAAAATATGGAGTAACGTTTGGCTACAGAAAATTTATATGGGAAATTTATTGTGGGATATGGGTTGAGATTAGAGTTTGGTAAAAGATAAAGTTTGAGTTTTGGAATTTACAGTTTTTGGTTTATTGGGTATGTGGAAAAGTCGGAACAACCGTGGAATAGGGCTCAAGTAATTGCCACCCGGTTGTATCTGATGTCAGGATGCTTGCCTGACCCTATGAGACTTCCATGTGGAGTGCAGAGGTCTAGCTGAAATGCTAGCGCTCCAAAATAGGGACTATGGACTAGGTGTAAGAGATCAGTTTTGTTTTTATGATTGGCAGGACTCAGCGATGGTTTAGTGACCACTATCGCTGTGGAAGCCGCTATTTCTGGTCATTTTTGGAGTTTTGGGTTTTGTTGGTAGGCCTCAGTGGACAGCTTTGACCAGTGTGCTGCTGAGGGTAACCATTGGTCACTTAGTTTTAAGAATTTTAGTCTGCGATCTCACCGAAGCCAAGTCCAGGAGAGCGCACACATTGGGATATCCATACTCAATATCGAGTTGGAGTTATGGAGTAAAGTATAGAGAGCCGGTATAGATAGCGATGATGTTTTTGGCCTGGGGAGTACAGTGGGGTTTTCGACTCTGGTCGCTCGAAGCGAGCAGACGTGTTCAGGAGTGATGCTTCAGAAAGCTACAGGTTGGAGTAATCGTTATAGAAGTATTGCTTAAAACAGTGTGAGACGTTACTTGATATTTTATTCATCAGTAATCAGGTATGAGATAATTATTATAAATAATTAATCGAGTTTGAGTTAGAATCTTGAGGTATTATGCTACGGTTTTAGTTAAAGAAAAGATATAAGATTTGTGAAAAGTATGAGAAAGTAGTTACAGTTTTGAGTCAGGTTCGCGATCTAATGTTAATATTATTTTTATAAAATAATTATAGGGAATATGTTAGTCAGTAAGTTAATTATTGCCTAATGAACGTCAAAAATGAGATCCAGGTACGTTAGTCGTACGATTTTTGCTACAGCAAGTATGCTAGAGTAACAAATTTAAGATTATGGTTCCCGTTCACCGAGTACTATTTGAGTATCGGTTGGCTCCAGTTATTTAATTATTTTAATTAATTATTTTTAATTAATTTAGTTATAAGGTTTAGACGCGCATCATTTAGATGCCAAGTTGCCGTTCGGATTTACTGGATCGTTGTATTTTTCGGATTCAGTATTTTGTTATAGAGAGTAAGATTATTTGTATTATGTTCTAGTATTTGATTTATTTTATTGTTAAATAAAAATTGCAAATCATTTAATAATTTACACGAGTTTGGGATGATTTAACCCGGACCACTCCCTCTCTCCATAAACCTACACACTGAGCGACACCACGGCATACCGTAACTCTGTTTTTAGTGCTCCAGTCTCTGTCTTGTTTTGCTATTAAGTTTGAGCATTTTAGTTTAAGTTTTGAATTTTATTTTATGCGTGGTTTTGTTGATAATTCCACAGATCAAAAATTATCCACCTCATTTATGCGTGGTTTATGAAATAATTCCACAGATCAAAAATTATTAAAATTTTCGTAATTTACTGGTTTGGTGATTCCAGTGATAAAAATTACCTGGCGCCCTATTAGTATCGAGACTGGAGGCTAAGGACAGAGAACGAAGTTGTAGCGCAAAGATTAGCGTATAATTTTTGCGTTATAATACATACATACATACACTCGGACATCATCATGAAATTAGTCAGAATAGCTTTCTAGGACCTCAAAACGTCGACATCTAATGAAATTTCGATTTTCGAAATCGGACCGAAACCAATAACTTCAAAAACTAAAAATATGCACATGTAGAAAGTTTAAAAGACTACAGGTAAAATTTTTTGAAATAATTTTTTTTTTATAGTTTATTGTTTAAAAAAAATTTGTTAAATTATTAGACGGCTGCTAACTTCAGTACCATAAAAAAATGTAGTCAATTAAATTGTCTTTTAAAAATAAAAAAATTATTTATCGAAATAATTAAAATTTATTAAATAATGAATTTAAATAAATCGTGTAATTTGTAATTTGTAATGATTATTTATAAACGATCCCTTGTAATGAAATTCATTCTAAAACAATTTAAAAATCGTTCGAGCTGTAGAATTTTGTAATTTTCGACGCAAGTCGCCGTAAAATTTGAAGTGAAATTTTAGAAAATGATAGTAATGTAATGGAAATGTATTTCTAGTTTTATATAAATTTTGTTTCTTATTATTCTCATAATTTTATTTCGAGAAATTTTTTTTGTCGACAAATTTCAATATTTGTTAATTTTGACGAATGAATAAATGAAAATTTGAGAACAAAAAAAAAACCACTAAAAGTTTAAAAATACTGACATTTAGTTATAAACAGCAACAAGTTTTTGTTTTACATCAATTTTCTATGGGTTTTCTATCGATTTTCTATGACAGCAACTAGTTTTTGTTTTCTGTCAATTTTCTATGGGTTTTCTATCGATTTTCTATGAGAGCAACAAGTTTTTGTTTTCTGTCAATTTTCTATGGGTTTTCTAACGATTTTCTATGACAGCAACAAGTTTTTGTTTTATATCAATTTTCTATGGGTTTTCTGTCGATTCTCTATGACAGCAACAAGTTTTTGTTTTATGTCAATTTTCTATGGGTTTTCTATCGATTCTCTATGACAGCAACTAGTTTTTGTTTTCTGTCAATTTTCTATGGGTTTTCTATCGATATTCTATGACAGCAACAAGTTTTTGTTTTCTGTCAATTTTCTATGGGTTTTCTATCGATTTTCTATGAGAGCAACAAGTTTTTGTTTTCTGTCAATTTTCTATGGGTTTTCTATCGATTTTCTATGACAGCAACAAGTTTTTGTTCTCTGTCTATTTTCTATGGGTTTTTCATCGATTTTCTATGACAGCAACAAGTTTTTGTTTTATATCAATTTTCTATGAGTTTGCTATCGATTTTCTATGACAGCAACAAGTTTTTGTTTTATATCAATTTTCTATGGGTTTTCTATCGATTTCCTATGACAGCAACAATTTTTTGTTTTATATCAATTTTTTATGGGTTTTCTATCGATTTCCTATGACAGCAACAAGTTTTTGTTTTATATCAATTTTCTATGGGTTTTCTATCGATTTTCTATGATAAATCACGAATATTTATTTTTGAATTTTCTAAAGTTTAAAAAAAGTTTCACTGTCTTAAATTCTTAACTTCTGTATGATAAACTGTTTTTGAATTCTTTTAGACTGAATTAGGGGAAGGGGCGGGGTAAAAGGGGGTAGGGTAGGCAAACCGGGGTACCCCCAAAATTTTATGAAAAAAAAAATTTTATTTTCGTCTAATTAGTATAAATCCGATATATATTCGCGCACTTTTAGCCCTACGCATGAAACTTGGGGCAAAATAGACCAGCCGAAAACCTTGAAGAACTGAATCTTCCAAATTTTTATCGTTAAATTAAAAGAAATTTGATGTTTCCGCAAATTCAGCCCTCCCTATAATACCTAGGGCAAAACGGACCAGACGAAAATTTTTAAAAAATGTTTCTTTTATAATTTTATCGTCCAATTGAAAAAAATATAATACACTAATCCATTTTTCGGCTGATTTGTTATAGCTTGGGCAAATTTGGCCACTTAAAATATTCGAAAATAATATTTAACTCTTTTATTGATAAAATATTATAAATAATGCAATATAATCTGCAATCTAAAAAATCAAAAAACACGTTTTTTGGGTTCAAAATGATGACAAATAAAAAATACAAAATCGTTTTTTTTTATTAAATAGCAATTAGTAATTAAGCTAATCGAGGGGAAACGATTTATTACACTTAAAAAAATTTCTCTTGAGTATTATAAATCCAAAAATAGTTTTCAAGAGAAAGAATTACATTCTTAATAATGAAAACAATTTAAGAAAAAAAAAAAAAAATATCATTTTTTGGAGGGAGGCCTCTTTGCCTCACAAAAATTTTTTTTTTTGCCTTGGTGTCCACCAATGATGTGAAATGGAATTTTTTTTTATGTATATTACATATAAAAGATTCAAGTAATAAAATTCGATCAATTTTCCGAAATTTTTTTTTTTCAACTTCTTTTAAGGGTACCCCGTTTTGCCCGCCAAAAATAAAAATTTTATTTCTTAACGGCAGCTAAAAATTTTGTCTATTTAACTCGAATATCACTAAAAACAAAAAGATTTAGCGTATTTTAGTCCTCGAAAACTTAGTATTTCCTTAGGTACCCCCCCTTCCCCTATATTTTTTCAGAGGGATTGAGTATATATATTATTGTATAGAAAGCTGTAATGACACAAAAAAAATTAATGTATAAGAGTACGATCACAAAATTAATAATGTAATCAATATAAAATAGAAATAAATGTAACGCGTTGATTATATTTTACCAAAAAAGCCATACGTCCATGATTTTTATAATTATAGTAACGATAAATGCTAGCACGAGATTAGTAGAAAGTAAAAAAGTATATAAATGTTTGCGGCTTTGATGATTGTAATGATTGATACTTAGTTTTGAAACTTTTTTGAAGGTATAAATTCTTCATTGGAATGTATAACAGTAGTCAGCGATTGCATCCAAAAAATAATAATCTGTCATAGTTTGGTATTCTTTTTTTTTATGCTCATTGCTTATTAAAAAAAAAATTGGCATTTAATGAACACAAAGTCCACTTGAGTCAATAAATTCTGGTTGAAAAAAATTGCGGTAAATTTTCAAAATAATTTCTCAATAATTATTTTATAATTTCTGAATATTAACCCTGATAGCCAAGTTGGCGAGAAACTGGCGACAAACTAACAGCCGCAGCTAAACGCCAAGTTGGCCGCAAAAGTTGATATTTCCATAGTTGATAGACACTTTCTGAAAAAGTTAGAAATCCGATAAGCTGACAGTCAATTTCTGAGAAAGTTGGTGGCCATAAATTGGCAATCCATAAGTTGACGGAAAGTTGCCTTCAATTTTCTCAGAAACCTGCTTTCGAATTGCGGCTCTTCCTTGGCGCCAACTTTCTCAGAAAGTTGGTGGTAACTTGTAGCCAAAAGTTGCAAAAGCTAGAGTTGTCGACAACTTGTCGTCAAGTTGGTCGCCAACTAATGAATACCAACTTTTTGACGAGCAACTCGTGCTATCAGAGAAATTATTGTTGATGCATTTTAATTGCTGATGGAAACCCATAAGAATCCATATAGAAAGTATAAGTTTATGTCAGAATTAATAGGAATTAATATAAGAGCGTATAGATTTATATAAAAATTCATGTTGGATTTATTAGACAATTTACAATTTTCGGATATTTATTTTAACAAATCAATTAAAGAAAAAAAAAAAAATATGCGGATGTATACAATTAATAAAGCTATTGGTGCAATTTTCTAAATACATTTTTTTTAATGATTTACCGTTTTTAAAAAAAATCAAAAATTATCAGGCTACGGCTAATTTCACGTTTTTGAAAAATAATTTTCTAATTAATAATAATTATGTCGACTATTTCCGTGAAGTCAATTTTTAAATAAACGTTTTTTTACCCGTCAGCCGGTTGTCAAATTTGTGAAAAATATTAAAAATACTTATGGTTGGATTAGCGAGACTTTGCGTTTCAGATATTTTCGGTTTTTCACCCTCATTATCTAAATTTAATACTTAAGGCATGTGCCTTGATGGTGGGGATAAAAAACCGAAAATTTCAAAAACTCAAAGTTTCGCTAATCCAACTATAACTAATGGTCATTAATTACAGTTTGATTTGTCCGAACAAACCCTGTGGAAAAGCTCTCATAAATTCTGATAAAATATTGAATATTTTTTATGAGAATCTATGAGCTTCGAAAATATCTATGAGATTTAAAAAAATTCTCATATGAATTTTTATGAGAATCTATGAGTCAAAGCTTTTGATGTTTTCCTATCATGATTTCCGTACTAGATTTTTAAAAGAATGAGTAAGATTTTTTAATTTATGAGATTTTGTGACTCGAATTCCGCCAACGATTATGAGATTCAATAAGTACTTTCATTTCTATAAGATTGTTACAGTTTATTCTAATGTATTTTCAATAAGAATTGATCAGGCGAATTCCGATGTTATAATACTTACAAAATCTCAATAAGATTATTTTTTTATACGAAATTTTCAGAATTTATAAGTTTTAGTAAGAGTTATCCTAGGAGATAATATCTTATTGAATATCATAAAATATTTGTCATATTTTATGAGAAAATATTTAACATGTATTTCTTCGAAATTTTATGAGATTGAATCAGGAATCACATGGACAAATGCAGACCTTTTTCTCATAAAAATTTTATGAGAATTAGTAAGAAAATCTATAATCGAATTAACTTGTAAAAACTTAAAAGATTTAATTTTAATTTAAAAGCTATGTGATTTATGAGTTTTTGTAAGTTTTAGTTAGAAGGCTATTACTTATAAAATATTATGGAGTACTTATGAGATTTTATAAATAATTTCCATTCACATAAAATATTAATTTTATCAGATTCATTCAAAAATAATTGCTCAACTTCATTTTTGTTTTATAAGAATTTACACCCAAAATACTAATATTATCACTATTTCTTGTACTTTAAGTATTTTAACTGTTCGGAGATGAGTGAAAATATAAGTTTATATGTGATTTTTTACAAACCCAGTTATGTATCTTGCCCCATTTTTTTTTTTTTTTTGGTGCAAGATACATTATTTTTTTGTAGTGATATTGCATTTTTTTGGTTCAACAGAATAAAATTTCTCGGAACAAGTACTATTCTTTTCACGCAAGTTTTTTTGTATTCTCCGACCAAAATAACAAAAGTTGTTTAAGCCAAGAGAAAAAATTTCTCGGGAGAAAAGATCGATATGGAGAAGGGGAAAGTCACCGGTGCTAGGCAGCAGCAGCGGGAGTAGTTCGGTGCTCGCCACGAGATCGCACCTACGATTTGTAGTGTCCCTGGTAAGACATTTATTTCAGAAGTGTTATATTCCAAATTTCAATACGATTTTATTCGAGTACTCCTGTCATTTGACAGACCAACAAGTACCTGTTTGGGTTGTACTATGGTATATCCCATAATACATCATGACTTTAATATTTAATATTAATGTTTACTTGAGTAAATTTGATGAATAAATAAACGGACTCAATTTCATAGATTTTTCGTGAATAGATTGCTAAAGATTTTCCGCGTAAATACTCATACAAATATTCTTGAGTATACATAATAGAAACTTTTTGAATTCATGCTAAAAAATTCAATAATTTAGCATATAAACTATATGGAAAATAACTGTACTCACATTGATTAATCAGTATCAAATCTTGTATGATTACTTTAGAAATCGTCTCATACGATCTTATTCATTTCCAAAATCTACTCAATTGTAAACTTTACATTTTTCGAAAACTTATAAATACTTATAATTACAATATTACAGCTTCTGTTTCTTATAGATTCTGATAATTTATATGAGAATTTTAAGAAAAAAATTTTTTTGATGCACCATCTATGAGAAAATAATTGTATCAGAATTTTTGAGATTTTTCGTGGACAAATACTGATCGTTTTCTCATAGCCAATTTTTTTTTATGAGATTTTATAAGACCTTTTCCACAGGGAAGAAAATCGCCGTTGGATGTCTGAAGTCAGCATCGCTTAGTCAGAGTTATAAAATAATGTACTCTTTTATTATTAAAAAATATTTCTTCTCTATGGAATAATTTGAATAATTTGTTAAATACTATTCACTTGATAAACTGAATTAATTAGTCAATATCATTAGGATGCTTTGGGTTCAATATTCCGTCAGATTGCTATCTATCGAGCCGTGGAAGTATTGCTTGTTTAAAAGCTTCATTATTCAAAGCATTTAAATTACCATCACTACAAGTCGTTTGTTTTTCAGGTCCTTCGGCTTTACTCTTGTCGATTAACACATTTGGTAATGCTGTGCACGCTGTCAGTACACCGATTAATTCGGTGTTTGCTAACATTTTATTAATATAGTCGACACTGGGAGGACGAGTCCTGCAACCAGTGTCGATCATAGTTGAAGCAAGTACTTCTTGATATTCTTTCATCAGTGCCACTTTATGTTCTTGCAACACTTTGTATGATATACTTGTGTTGAAGAAATATTGCAAATCTATTCCAGGCGTTCCATACCTGGACATCTGGAAATCGACCTAAAAAGTTTCAATTCAAACTATTAGTCTTTAACTTTATCCCGAGTCGAAAAGTTTTAGCATTATTTCAAACTGATTAGGCTTAACTGAACCTTAAATGAAGCTGACTGCGCTGAATTGAACCTTACTTGAAACTGACTACGCTTAATTCAGCCTTAAATTAAACTGTTCAGCCTTTTAGTTAAAATTATTTCAAACTGATCAGCCTGCTAGTGGAATTAAGTTAAAGCTGGATTCAACCTGAATAAGCTTAAGCATCAAACTGACGTGAAATTTTCAGGCTGTTTTAAAACTGAACAGCCTACTATATAATTGACACTGAATTCAAGCTGAATAACCTGTCGGTTTAGCTTAACTTTTGAGCTTATTTTCGAACTGAATAAACTGCTATTTAACAAAATTTAGACTTGAATTGAAACTGCCACACTGTCATTATAGAGCAAAATTTCGAACTGAAGAACCTCAATTCTGCACTTATTTGAAGCTGGTCACACTGCTACAATTGAACATATTTTTAACCTAAAGAGCCTGATTTGACGCTTTTGTCAAACTGAATAGCCTGACTAATTGATTTTATTTTCAAGCTTAATTTCAGCCTGATGGTCCTGAAAAGTAAAATATGACGACCTTTCAGTCTGAGTTCAGACTCATTTTTTAATGTATTTCAGATAGCCACTTTATTTTTTTCTACTGTTGGTTAGCAGTTTATTCAGTCTGAATTAATGCTGAAACTTTTCGACTTGGGAGTTACCACGAAAACAAACTTTAGTTACTACGAAAACAAACTTACAAAAACATGATCTATGACGTTCCCTTGCTCGTCATATTTAAACATCATGTTGTTGATCCAGCAATCTCCGTGGTTGATTACGCTGAACTCTGTCTCCATCTGTTCGACTATTTTACACACTCGGGGGAAAATAGTATGTGACAACTCTCTCAATTTTGTTATGCACGATGATGTTAGCTCTCGCCAGGTCTCAGCTGTATTAATGAACGAATCCATTAAGTCCTTGTAAAATTGAGCGTCTTGTGGCGTATGGTCACTTGAAAACAATCCCATTTTATGTTCTTTTTTGCAATTTGGCGTCTAAATAAAAACAAACATAAACATTACCCTATTTTTAACTTTCCGCTATAAAAATTTAAAATTTAAAAAAAAAAAAGGAAGTTATTGGTTTCGGTCCGATTACCATAAAATTCTCAGCGTGTATACGGAAAAAAAAGAACTGTTGCTGCAACAGGACCTGGCCCTGTGGCAGCAGCAGGACTTACTCCTGTTGCAGCAACAGGAAAGTCCTGTTACAGCCACAGAAATATTCCTGTTGCAGCCACAGGAATAGTCTTGAATTCATAATGGGTATAATATATATATTTAATTATATGTATCAATAGCGGAAGGGGGGAGGGGCAAAATGGGTCCCTCAAAATTCTTAACATGAAAAGTTTTTGGGGCAGGGGGAGAGGCGAAATGGGACACTAAGGCAAAATGGTTCCCCTATAATTTTGAACATGAAAAGTGTTGGGGGGGGGGGGTAAAATGGGCTGCCTAGACTTCGAAAACCTACGAATATTTTTTAGCCAAACGGATTTCTAAAATGTTTTTAACAGAAATGATCAAAGAATTATGATAAGGGGCAAGCTAGGTCACGACTTCAACAGCATTACTAGCTAGAATTCAATTTTTTCGAATTAATCGAATAGTAATCCAACAGAAAACTTTGAATCAAGTTATTTTAAGGTCCAAATCTTCACTGTCAACTCTTTTTTATACTAAATACATAGCAAAAAGTTTAAAAATATAAAACGAGTGAGAAACATACATTGAGTTTTGTTGGGGGCCCGTTTTACCCAACTATTCAGGATTTTTCATTTTGATAGACACAGCAAGATAATACTAAAAACTCAGCAGAACGAAAAAAAAAGTTAAATAAACTGAAAAACTTGCATTATGAAATTTTTTTGAGAGGGCCCATTTTGCCCCGCATATATTAATTTTTTATTTTTGAAAGACAGAATAAATTGAAGTCAAATACTTGGCAAGGAAGTAAAAAAGAAGTAAAACAAGTAAAAAATACTGAGGTTTGAAAATTTTTTTTCTTAAGCAGCCCATGTTGCCTCCCCCCCCCCCCTTTCCCCTATTGATATATATAATTAAATATATATATTATACTCAGTATGAATTCAAGACTATTCCTGTGGATGCAACAGGAATAATCCTGTGGCTGCAACAGGAATATTCCTGTGGCTGTAACATGACTAAGTCCTGTTGCTGTAACAGCAACAAATAAATAATACAAATAAATAATACTCACATTTTCAATTATATAAACAGAGCTGGCATGAAATTGCGCCAGCCTAATTAGAGCCAGTCTGAAACATTTAAGATCCAAGCCGAGCAGACGATCAGCCATTTGGTATCCCAATGGGGCCAAGTCTTCTAATATCAGCACGGTAAGATCTTCGATCTGAGAAAAATAGCATCTTCCTGCGAGTTTTATCTTCTTTAAAGCTGACTCCATTTGTTTGAGGGTGGAGTTCATCAATTTGATTTCTTTTTTGAAGAGCTTAGCTTTCTTGATCTAAAAATAGTTGAAATTGAAGGATTAAATTAAATGAATAACAATTTTTCATTATGTTCACGAAGAGAATAATTACCATTCTACATGGTAAACAGTCCTATTTTTAAAAGCATAGGAATCATTACTATATAGCATGAGAATAATTACCATTATTCTAGTAATATTTACCATACAACATAGTAATCATGCTACTGGTAGATATTACTTTGTAGCATAGTAGTCAAAGCCATGCTAGAATGGTACTGAGTCCCATGCTGAATAGCATGAACGCAGTTTCAATATTAAGCGCTGCTATATAGTATATAGGGGAAGGAGGGCCAAAGGGGGAGGGTAAGCTAAACGGGGTACCCCCAAAATTGTATAAAAAAAAACTTATATTTCAAATGGTTTTTGAACATTCCAGAATCATTTTTGTAAATTTAATTAAGCATTATTTTGAACTTTTTTTGTTAAACGTTTCACAAATTAATTCTCAGTTCAAAAATATTTATAACATTTGTTTTATGATAGAAACTATTGAAAATTTTTAACTTCCCGCTAAGAAAATTGTGAATTTTCAAAAATTCAGGAAGTGATTGGTTTCGGTCCAATTTACGAAAATCAAATTTCTAAGAAATATTGACGTTTTAAGCTTCTAGGAAGCTATTTTGACTAATTTCAAGATGATGTCCGAATGTATGCATGTATGTATGTACGTACGCAAGCACGTATGTAAATACCTGTATCTTTTGAACGGATGAACCGATTTTGAACTTTAAAGTGTCATTCGACGCAGCTTGTCAATATCTTGAAGCTGTAAAAAATTGAGCTTGATCGGTACGGTTCGTTTGGAGATATTCCAAAAATAAAAATTTTTGAAAAATTTTTTTTTTTGAATAACTTTTTATGTGCTGGACGGATTGATTTCAAAATCAACTTTGCCTGTAGCAGACAACAATAGCTGTACTCGTATTTTATCGGGTAATAAGGTAAAAGACCCTACACCCGCTCAGTACCATTAGTCGCTCACTTCAACTGATTAAGGAGTTTTTTTATCATTTTTATTAAAACAAATTTCAACTAAAAATATTACTATTGTTAAATAATTATTTGTGAATCTAAATATATTTAAATATGATGTATCAAATTATTTTATAATAGATTATAGATTTAAATTAAGTGGCTGTTTCCAAAATCGCGCTCAGCCGGGCATTTTTTACTTTAACGTTCATTCGTTAGATTTAATTTAGGTTACGTCAAATTTTTTAAGAATTGTTATATCTTATTAAATATATTTTTAAAATTCATGAAATTTTATATTATGAAAGAATAAAGTACACGAAAAGAAAATTATGGGAAGTTTTGCTATGCGTTATAGGAATGGTTCCCATAATGGTATGGGAATAGTACCTATTGGCAAGGTGCGCGACGGAAACGACATCTGTCGACCGCATTAAATCATCCTCTAAAAGCGCAGAGATAATACGGCAAATTGATATAAACAAATAATTAAAATTTATAAAAATCGTGAAATATATGTGCAATACCACACTTGAAAGGTGGAAAAAATAAATAAGATTATGTTAAAAAAAGTAAGTATAAAAAATTTAAATAAATACTAAATAAATATTCTTTCGCACTGCATAAGGTTAGCTTCTGATAATAATAATAACAACAACAATAATAGTCATAATAACGAAAGAGTTCAAATAATTATAATTATTTTAAATTTGAAAACATTAATTTGCATTAAGTAAAGAAATCAAAATGATTTCAATTATTTGTAATTTTAAATTTTGAAACTCTAAAATTTAAAAAACTTTGTGTTAAAAATTTTTAACAACTATTTGTTCTCATTTTTTAACACTGCTTTCATGTAACAATTCACAACATAAGTGCGATTTAACGCGTATTTCGTTCACTGTGGGCGCTGTAGTAGATTCGGTTGTCCCTACCCTATACCCCACACCTTGCCAATACTATTATAGGGATCGTTCCTATAATTTATGGGAATAGTTCCCATAATAGTATGAGAATAGTTCCCATACCATTATGGGAACCATTCCCATAATGGTATGGGAATACATCTTATACCAATATGGGAACCATTCCCATAATATGATGGGAACTATTCCCATAATGGTGTGGGAACTATTCCTATAGGGGAAGGGGGGGGGGCAAAATGGGCCCCCTAAAATTTTGGATGCCTCGAAATATTAGGGGGCAAAATGGGCCCCCAAAGTTTTTAACATGAAAAGTGTTTGGGGCGGGGAAGGGGCAAAATGGAACATTCAGGCAAAATGGGCCACTGAGGCAAAATGGTCCCCTCAAAATTTTTAACATGAAAAGTGTTGGGGGGAGGGGGTAAAATGGGCTGTCTAGACTTTGAAAACCTACGAATATTTTTTAGCCAAACGGGTTCCTAAAATTTTTTTAACAGATATGATTAAACGTAAGTATATTAACTCTACTTTTCTAAATGATATCTGTATTCAAAAATTTTTAATCTTCGCCCTATAAATATTTTTTAAATTTTTATTTCAGAACATACAGAAATTTTGATGCTAAAAAAAGTAGCACTGATGTATTTGTATCAAATATATTAGTAAGGAAATTTCGTAATGCGAATTGTAAAAAAATGTAAACTTAAGAATTCAATTTGTAACATTTATTATAAATATTCTTATCAATAAATTTGTATGCATTTCCGAGATCACCAACAGTCGTGAGTCATTAAATTACTTTTGTTTGAAGTGCTTACATTACAAGTCGCGAATACAAAAAGTGTACTTTTCAAGTTTAAAAAAAAAAAAATTGTAAGCATTACGTTTAATAAAATGTATATGGCTTGAAGATAAACAATAGTTTTGTTTACTGAATTGTAATATAAGATATAAAGAATACTCTCGTAACATTTTTTTCATTTAAATGGGAAATTTTTTCACACAATTTAATAATAAAAATATTATATAAGTGTTCTGTTATTTTTAGATTTTACTAAATAATGCTAGACTACGTAATAGTAAAACTAAAAGAAAGAAATGAAGATCCTTGGAAGGTAATCCCTAAGAAATGGCTTAAGCGCGACGATGAGAGAATGATCTGGTGGCCTGTCAATGATGTTAATTACCAAATGGAATATAAAATAACGTTTAATAGGAATTCTCGTAATTGGAGTATGCATCCTATTACTGCAGTAGACCCAGCAAGTTATGGTTTGGAAATAATTTTAATTAATTAATTTTGTTTTTATCATTTCACTTAAAGTTTTGGTGTTTTCCAGCCGAAAGAAGATAATTTTAGTCCAATGCCGCTAATTAATATTATAGTCCGTCCCATAACCAAAAAGTTTTCGTCCCACTACCATTACTTACCATTACAAATCAATTTAAAAAAGAAAAAACAAAAAAAATTATTATGCGCATGTAGAAAATTAAAAAAGCTATAGGTGCAATTTTCTATACATATTAGGGTGGCCCAAAAAACCCGACTATTTTTTTTTCTTGAGTCTCTTATGAAAATTTGTTAGTTCAAGATGTTTTAAGAAGCCTCTCCAAAAATCAGCTCGATAAAAAATTTTCAAGAGGTCACTCACGAATTTCGAAAATATAAAAAATGATCAAAATTCGGATTTTTTTGTTCTAAATTCCTTTTTTCTCGTGGCAGCTATTGTTTATATTTATGAAATCATTACGCTAAAAATTTCAGCCCAAAATTAAAATATTCAAACGTCGCTCAAGAATTTTTAATGTTTCCGAGAGTACTGTCTCTTGGATGTTTTCGAGCGACCCTTGGATGTTAATAATAAACTTTCTCAATATTTTTATCATCAATTTATATCATACTGAATAAAAATACAACCCGAGAAAGATAAATAATAAGTTATTTATGTACTTTTTTATTTTTTAATTCAATTTTTAGGTTTTTTTGCTTATTCAAAACTTACGTAAGTTTTAATTTTTTTTTTTCTTATTTTTTTATAGTTTTATTAAATTATTTTTTATGATACAAGTATAAATTGACATTAAATATTTATTTTTATAAATAAAAGATCATATTTAGATCTTGAAAGTATGTTTTTGGAGTGATAAAATGGAGGAAAAAAAAATAAACCACAGTAGTTTTATCAAATGATTTTAATTTTTCATTTATTGTTTTATAGCATGACTAATTTTTTATATTTTAAATATTAAAAAAAAATATGTATATGTTATAAAAAACTTTTTTCCAGTCACGCTTAAAAAAATTTTGACTTCGCTTACAGCACTTAAAAAGTTTTATGAAAATGGGACTTAGAACAAAATTTTTGGTGTAAACTTGGTGTATACTCAGTGCATATACGCCGCGTATACACCATGTATATTTGGTATATACTTAGTGGATAGCGACCCAATTTTATTATTTAAAACTGTCCTGTATATTTTGGTTATGCAAAAGTTATATTTAAGTGGAATGACAATAATTGAGTTATAAAAAAATATAAAAACTAATTCAAACTATTAGTTACATATTATCAGTTAATATTCAAAATACTTGAGCGCCGTTTAAATATTTAAACATTGGGCTGAGATTTTCAGCATAGTCATCATTTTATAAAATATTGCTGCCATGAGGAAGAAAAAATTTAGAAACAAAAAATCCGAATTCCAATCATTTTTAATATTTTTAAAATTCGTGAGCGACCTCGTGAAAATTTTTTATAGAGCTGATTTTTGAAGTGGCCTCTTAAAATATCTTAAACCAACAAATCTTCATAAGAGACTCGAAAAAAAAAAATAGTTGGTTTTTTTGGGCCACCCCAGATAGCAACATGACGTCTTGATGAGTTCTGAATGAGTTCCTATTTATGATTTGAACTTTATGTTAACAATTAATTACACTCTAACAAATTGTTGCCTTAAACTTAACAAAAAGTCAACAATTTTTTTTGTGCCGCCTGGGCTTTAGCAAAAAGTTGAACGTTGAATTCAGTGATACGCAGTAGCGTCATCTTGGCGCGAAATTTCAAAATTCAAATTTAATAATTTTATTAAAATTTATTTGTGTCAATAATCATATTAATTAGACTAAAGAGTATACTAGAATTTTTTTATTTTCATCAATAATTTATTAATTGTTCTTGTTACTTGCGCGGTAAATTTAGATATTCGAAAAATAACTTATTAGAAATAAGAGAAATGCACCCAAACAAACATTTTTTTTATCCGCCAGCTGATTGTCAAATTTTTTTAAAATATTAAAAATTTTAACCTTCAGTTTAGCTTCGCTGTCACTAAGCAACCGTTTTGTTTTTAATTTCTCTCAATAATTTTTAATATTAACACCTGTCATTCTTTAATAATAATAAAAAAATTAATAGCATATTTAAATGTTTCGTTATTTATTTTTTTTCTTTCTCTGCATGATACAATTAATGTTAATAATCGTTCAACAAACAGAAATGATTTTGATTAAAAATTTTCTATACTTCATTGAAAGATTATTTTAATAAAAGTTTTTCAAATTTTTTAATTAATAATTAACATAAATAATTATTTTATCGCAAAATAAATAACCAGTGACTAAAGCGCGTAGACGTCAGAATTTTGAACTAAACTTGTTATGATTTTTCTAGAACAAAAAAACTGAACCTCACATCAAGGAAATATAAATCTGACTTTTAGGATTTACTCCAGATTTCAGTGACTTGCAATTCATAAATGAATTTAAACTTAACATATTTTTAATTTAAAAAAATCTCGTTAATTTAAAAAATCGATTTGCAAATAAGGAATAAACATTTAAAATGGCGAGCGAAGCAGAAGTAATAAACAATCAAGTGAGTAAAATTTATTATAAAGTAACGTAGGTAATTTTAAACAGTAAAAAAAAAATAATTACATTCATATCTGTCATCTTAAATTTCATGTTTAATTATTTTTTCCTAAACAATATTTTAAATTAATTTTTACTGTCAATATTCTAGATGCCAACTCCAAAAATAAATCATGACTGGTATCAAACAGAAGCTTTCGTTATTGTGACAGTGCTGGCTAAGAATACGAGTAACGTTAAAGTTCAATACAGTGAAAGAACTGTAAGTATTTAAATATTTATTATTTTATTAATTGAAGTAAAAAACCCATACTCGCTCACTTTTCATTATGATCCTGAAGTTAGTAGACAATTAAAAATTTTTTAATTTTTTTTTCACCAAATCAATTACAAAAAAAAAAAAAACTAAAAATATGCACATGTAGGAAATTTAAAAAACTACAGGTGCAATTTTTTCAAATATTTTTTTTTTTATAATTTATTGTTTAAAAAAACATCTAAAAATTATTAGATCTCGGCTAACTCCAGTATCATCTTTTCATTAGAGTGAAAATGACAATAAAGTTAGCAGACATTTATTAATTTTTTGATTTTTTTTAACAAAAAAATAAATATTAGAAAAATAATTTGAAAAATTGTACGTATAGTTTATGAAATTTTCGACATGTGCATTTTTTTAGAAATATTTTTTTTTCATTATTTATGTGTTAAAAAAAACTTTTTAATTTCAAATGTCTGCTAACTTATGATACTAAAGTTAGCCGAGTCTAATAATTTTTAGATTTTTTTTTAGACGATAAATTATTAAAAAAAAATATTTGAAAAAACTTCACTTATAGTTTTTCAAATTTTCTGCCTGTGTATATTTTTGGTTTATTTTTTTTTTCAACAATTTATCGTTTTTCAAAGAATCCTAAAATTATTAGACGTCGGTTAACTTCTGGACCATTGCTAACTTTACCATCAGAAATTGAAATCAAACCAATCAATATAAATTGGTGAATTAAATAAATAATCACATATTTATATACATGTTATATTTTACTATATTTAGATTTACAAATGATTATTTATCATGTACCTGAAGATCAGAACGTTTTTGTGCAACAAAAAAAAAAATTGGACATTAAAAAATCAACTGGATGACAAGATTTCTGAAATGTTTCGCATATAAATGCTCGTATATCAGCCGAAAACCTTAGGTCACCCCCAAGCTCAGGAACTACCCCTTAATCAGTCGATCTATGAGTATGAATGTAGCAGATATCAGACAAATTTAAAATTATAAATATATAGAGTGAATAATTAAAAAAAAAACATTTCTAAAAAATTCACTTATTAATTTTAAAATTTTTTAAATGCTCATTTTTTTAATTTTATTTTTTTAATTATTTACTCTATTTATTTATAATTTTAAATTTGTCTGATGTCTGATACATTCACACTCATGTAAAATTACATTTTCGTTGCGCGAAAAACGTTCTGATCTTCAGGTGCATTATTAATCAATGATAACTTTTATACTTGAAATTTTTTTCTATAAAATTATAAAAGCGTATTAATCAGTTTCAGTGAGCGACTAGTGTTACTGATCGGGTTAAGGGTCTTTTACCCCATTGTAAAAATAAATAATTATGATTTTTTCAGTTAAGTGTGAGCGCTAAATTACCATCCGGGAATGAGTATAGTTTGGAATTGGATTTAGCCCATGAAATAGTTCCAGATCAGTGTTCATATAAAGTTATACCGTCTAAAATAGAAATAAAATTAAAGAAACGTGACGGCCTTAGATGGAATTTATTAGAAGGCAATCCAGCAGTTAAAGAAGATATCAAACCTATACCTCAAGGTTATTATTTGTGAAACTATTTTTACTCTGACTACTAAAAGGCTTGGAAAATATTACTTATATTTTTATTTTACAGAAATACTCGTCTCAAACCAGCCACCAAAATATCCAAGCTCAAGTAAAAAATCAAAAGATTGGGACAAAGTTGAAAAAGAAATAGAAAAACAAGAGGCTGAAGAAAAACCCGAAGGCGATGCAGCACTTAATTCTTTATTCCAACAAATTTATGGCACTGGATCTGATGAAGTTCGCAAGGCCATGAATAAATCATTCGTAAGTACTTTCGATACTCAATAGTACGTAATGTAAAGTAAAAGCCCCTATACCGGCTCACTTTTCATTGGAGTGAGATTAAATCACTCAATATAAATTAGTAAATAAAATGACAAACCACATTTTTTTTATAGTTATTTTTTGAAGTTTCGAGTATTAGAATAAAATTTAAATTTGAAGAATAATGTTGATAATTAATTATTATTAATTTTTTAAATAAGGTCTTTGAGTGTATCCATAGTCGCTCACTAAAAGTTGTCATGTACCATTACTCGATCAACACATGACCCTATAGTCGCTCAAAGACAATATCAATTAAACTATGATAAGTTTATTGATTTGGACAAATAATTTATAAATTATACTACTTTATTCTTTGATAATATAAAATTTCATGAATTTTCAAAATGTATTTATTAAGATATAGTTACAACAATTCTTAAAAAATTTGACGTAACCAAAATTTAATCTAACGAATGAACGTTAAAGTAAAAAATGCCCGGCTGAGCGCGATTTTGAAAACAGTAATTTAATTTAAATTTATAATCTATTATAAAATAATTCGATACATCATATTTTAATATATTTAGATTTACAAATAATTATTTATCAGTAATAACATTTTTAGTTGCAATTTTTTTTTATAAAAATTATAAAAAAACGTCTTAAACAGTTAAAGTGAGCGACTAATGGTACTGAGCGCGTATAGAGGCTTTTACCTCACGGAAAAAAAAATAGTAGTGGCTACTCTCTGGGATAGTACTGAGTACTTTCTGTAAAAAAAAATTTCAGACAGTACTGTATGCTATCTAGACTATATCCACTACTCTCTGGATAGTACTGACTACTATCTCGGGCAGTAGTGGATATCGTCTAGATAGTAGTGGACACAGTCTAGATAGCATACAGTACTGTCTAAAATTTTTTTTTTACCGACAGCACTTAGTACTATCCCATAGAGTAGCCACTACTAATTTGTTTTCCGTGCTTAGAGTAGTCTTTTAAAACTTATAAATAAATTTGTTTCAATAGATCGAATCTGGCGGCACTGTCTTGAGCACGAATTGGTCCGAGGTCGGCAAAGGCACCGTCGAAAAACGTCCACCCGACGGCCTTGAATGGAAACCCTGGGAATGAACTTAATTTTTTTATAAACTAAATACTCTATCTATACAAATATTAATATCAAAATTAACCAGTAATTAATTTAAAAATCATCGATTTCTGTTTTACCAACTAACCAAATTTACATGTCCATTATTATTTTGTAACATACATTTAATTTTTTATTTTAATCATTTTTTAAATGAAAAATAGTTTGAGTTGTAAATAAAAAAATTTAATAAGTATAAATTATTTTTTTTTATTAATTATATACATATTTATAGTTTTCATAAATATTTCAATCACCAGATTTCAAATTAATTTCATTTTATTCTTAAATTATAAATATTAATATTTAATTATAAATGCAATTAATTCATATATTTATCTAAAATTTAACTAATGGCCGAATTATTTTATTAATTATTAGTCTAGTATTTATTAAATGTCCTAAGAGTATAAATCTAAACTCTTTTTATTTACAAACCATTTAATTATAAAATACTAAGACGATATCCGATTTAAAATAATTAAAAGAAAGACAAGCGCACTGCCAAGTATTATTTTTCTATCTACACCAACATTTTTAATTTGTGGGTCAACAGATGGAATATCACTAGGACTCTGATTACTTTGATATTTAATATCCGGTGCTTTATTCCAATCAATAAAAACTTTTTTATTCTTAAACTCTCTAATGCTTTCCTCCAGCGTAGAAAAATAATTTTTGAACATAACTTCGTTCTTACTCTGTCCCTCGGCAATTATTTTATGGACATCGGCTATTCGTTTATTGTTATAAATCATCGACCCGCCTAGAGAAAGTATCGCGATGACAGCGGACGCTAGAATAGACAGATATTTATATTTTTGCGCGTTAATATTCTGGCTGTCATGATACTCTTTTATGGCAGTGGCCAACTGGGTAAAGTGGTCGCGTTCCTCATTTTCCAGTAGATTTAAGTGAGATATTATTCTGCTCTGATCTTGCAGAGCTTTATTTTCCAAGATTGTCAACTGCACGTACTTTGGATCTTCCCGCCTGGTTTGAATCAACTCGCCGTAGACTTGTTTCAATTTATCGGCGATCACAGATGCCTGGTTGTTGAGATCTCGCCGGCGGTTCTGGCAGTCGAATAATTTGTCTTGGACGGTTATCATCTGTTGTCTTGCTACTTCAACATCTTCGAGACCTGTTAGCTGCTGGTACCATTTCCACCAGATTACCAGCTGCTTTGGCATCGGTGCTGGCTCTAATGCTGCTAATTTTAAATCCTGGATGATTGTCGCTCCATTGACTTGCTATTAATTAAAAAAATAACTCTTAAGTGCATCAATAATTATTTTAATATTAATAATAATTTTGAATAAATTTTATTTTTAATCGAAAGGAATATGACACCAGTAGAATTTAATTAAAAAATAAAAACAATTAAATTCAAATAATCAAAATACTCAAATATGTAAAATGGGTTTTTTTCTAAAAGAGTTCTTAAGAAATATAAAAGCTATGATTAAAAAAAATTAATTATATAGGTTTCAAAATTTTGAAATTTTTAATGAGTGTGAATGTAGCAGATATCAGACAAATTTAAAATTATAAATAAATAGAGTAAATAATTAAAAAAATAATATTTATAAAAAATGCACTTATTGATTTTTAAAGTTTTTAAATGCGCATTTTTTAAAAATATTATTTTTTTGGGCCAGTTTTTCAAACCAGGTTTATTTTTTAACCGGGTTTAATTATCATTGCTGGTATATCATTAATATATAGATATACCAGCAATATTAATTAAAACCCGGATAAATATAAACTCGGTTGGAAAAACTGGCCCTTAATTATTTACTCTATTTATTTATAATTTTAAATTTGTCTGCTACATTCACACTCATAATTTTTTTCATTGATTCAAGAATAATTCAATTTTATTATTATACTTATAATTATTGGCAAAATATATGAAAAAATAAAACAATAAAAATTTATAAATTTTTAGTAAAATACCAGTAGCCAATTAATTTCTATTTGTCCATAAAAATAACAATTTACTTAAAATAAATAATTAGTTATTTATGATATGGAAAGTAGCAGATGTTAAAGAAAGTTATTTCTTTTAAATGAAAAAATAAAATACGTATAGAAAAAACTTTTAAAAATTATATATGGAAATCTTATCGTGTCCGAAAAATAATTTTAAGTGACATTAAAACCGCAGGGAGGTCAATAAAACATTAGAATTTATGAGTGTAGATGTAGCAGACAATTGCCCATTTTTTTAATTTTAGAATAAATGAATAAAATGTACGCAGAATAAAAATTCAAAAATGCATATTTAGACAAATGCAAAATCCGTACGCGCATTTTATTCAACTTCATTATTTCAATTATTTGATTTATTTCTTTGAAATTTAATAATTACCTAATGTCTGCTAAATTCATATTCATTAGAATCTAATTATTGATAAATGTTGGACGTTGCGTCACTTTTATTGTTATTTCATCAGCAACTAAAAACATATCGAACAGAGGTGCTGATTTGGCCACGTAGCCAGTTTTGGACGCTTGAAAAATTTTAATAAAATAATTTGTAAAAGATGCAATGAGATAATTATTTTTAAAATGCGTATTAATGAATCAAGAATAAACTAATGAACAATAATGTAACGATTGAACAGCTTTTATAATTTTAAACATTTTAAAAACAAGTTTTTGTACCCATACCTCAATCACTCAAATTCTGTAGTCTCAATAATATGATAGCAATAATTCATTTTAAATAATAATTATTACAATTTATCAACAATTAGATTTTAAGATTTTTTGTCCTTTTCCCTGGGATTTTAATGATATATAAAAATTATATTTGCGTATGATCTGAAAATTGAATTTTACTTACAAATAACTTGTTTATCAAAATTACAAAATTATCTGATGTCTGCTGCTTTCAGTATCTCAGTTATTTTTAAATAATTTTGCTAATTAAATATATAGAGGAGTAGGTAATCAAGTTCATCATCCAAATAAATAAATAAAAAATAAATTACCTTGACAATAGTGTCATATTTTTTGTTGGCAATATTTTGAAAATGAGTTAATTGTACATGAGCTCTTTCAGTTGCTGATTCAATAGCGTTTGTTAAAACTGGTGACTTATTAAATCTTGATGTTACTATTTCAATTAATTTCCTTGAACGACTTGACATCATTTATTTTTTTATAAAATTAATTTACAAATATTTATAAATATGAGTGTTTACTTTATTCCTGGCATTTGAAGGTTAGAATTTTCTACATTGAGTGCACTCCGAAATTCGCTGCAGCGGCTGTAGCGTAGTGCAGCATTAGACCGTGCAAGTGCAGGTAGTAACAGCACGATTTTTGCACGAAACACTTGTGCTTTTTTAAAATATTTTAAATATTTCTATCATATTCCGCTGCCATTTTATTTAAATTTACAATTTTTAGTTTTTCTCCCATTTGTAATCAATTATTTTTCGAATATCTAAATTTACCGCGCATTTGATTAGAATAATTAATGAATTTTAAATGAAAACGAAAAATTTCGAATATACTTTTTAGTCTAATTAATATAATTGTTGACACAAATAAATTTTTTAATAAAATTATTAAACTTCAATTTTGAAATTTCGCGCCAAGTTGGCGCTGCTGCGCGTCACTGTATTCAACGTTCAAATTTTAGCTAGAGTGGGGGTGGTCTATGGAGACTATATACATATATGTATATAGTCTCCATAGGGTGGTCGATGAATCGCAAAATCGATTGTTTTGTATCAACTGACGGTTCGATAGCGACAGTCAGTATCATCGACAACAGCAGTAGTGGTCCAGATCCTTCTTTGTTCTTTACGTTTGAATTGAAACACAGTATTGTAGTTAAATCGTATAAAATTGTGCAGTGATTGGAAAATTGATCTCTTATTAATATTAATTGTGCAAAGGATCTGTGGTGTAGTTAAACGTTCAGTGTTCAGTGTTAGTGTAAAGTGTTGAGCGTTCAGTGCTAGTGTAAAGAGTTGCTGATGGCTGATCCTGATAGCTTCCAGGTTCCTGATCAAAATCATCTGGCATCGTCTGGTGGGAAATAGCAGTTAAGTGACGTTTTTTTAGCTGCAATACACTTGGAGCAATTTAATTCAAATCTCCAAGTGTATTAGGACACCCTTCTGCATATTATTTCCCCACCAAGGTTTGTTCAAAAACTTGCGTGTTTTTTTTTTTTTAATTTTTTAAATATTTTTCTATCATATTCCACCGCCATTTTATTTTGTCGCATGATTTTTAATTTTTCTGCAATTTCTAATAATTTACTTTTCAAATATTTAAATTTACCGCGCAAGTAATGAGAATAATTAATAAATTATTGATGAAAATAAAAATTTTAAAGTATATTTTGTAGTCTAATTAATATAATTATTGATGCATATATATTTCAATGAAATTATTAAATTTCAATTTTGAAAATTCGCGCCAAGATGTCGCTACTGCACGTCACGGTACTCAATGTTCAAATTTTTGCTCAATTTAATTTAGGAGCTCAAAAATTCGAACTCAAAGGGTTAAATGAAACAAAAAGCCTTGAGACAGCTTCAGGATACTGAAAACTTTTAATTAAAAACTACTATAAAAATTCATCTCACATATTAATATATATTTATTTTTATAGTAATACATAAATGACTTTGTTCTCTTATTAAACGACGATCGCGTTAACGTCATACACCATTAGACAATGAGCATATTTATTTATAAAAAAAAACAACGCAGCTTATGTAGATAGCGTGAAAATTGAAAAAAAAAAAATTTTTTTAATTATATAAATTCAATGATATAAGTATGCCTACTCTAAGAATCACAGGATGCCAAAAAATTTTGTGAGACTGAAGTCTCACAGTGTGTAGTGGACATCAACACAACGCTGTGCTGGTCCTTCTGTCGTAGCTACACTTCTACATTTGCCGGGCTGTGATTATGTGATTTAGCGGCGAAAAGTGAGGGTAAAAAACTTTTATATATACTCTTTAACTATGAGAAGGAGTATTTGCGAGAAAACTAAAATTTTCTGCCACCTAGTGGTAGTGTCCAACAAATTTATCATTTTTCAATTTCCGATTACATTCCGAAATTCGGATTCTTAAATCAACATTAAAAATTTATTTCAAATGTAAATAATAAATCATCTATACATTTTTTTAAGATAAAAAATAAAAAATGATATTTCTCGTTGGAAAAAAAAAATTTATTTTTATTTTTATTTATTCGAGAGAGTATGTAAACATAATATTATAAACGTGTGCATATATTTTCGCAATAAGAAATTTATTTTCGAAAAATAGAATATAAATAAATGTTTTCATTTTTTTTTAATTACAATATTTTTCATAGTTCAACGACATCTTTGACAGTGAAAAATCGAAAAATCAATATTGTGTTTTTTCAATTAAAGCTTTAACCTTTTACTATACAGTAGACTGGCATATATTGCACGCCCCTGATTAAAAATATTCATTGAAAAGTATTAAAAAAAATGAGAATTGAATCCTTATTATAACTTTACTCTCAATTTATAAAATTTCAAGATTTATTTTGATCTTACTTTCATAGCATAACTTATTTTATATTTGTTAGTTATTGAAAATCAAAAGCTTCAAAGCGTTTGAAGCGAGAGTTTTAAATAAACGGTCTTTAATTCCCAACTGGCAGACTGTAAAACAAGCGTGGTGGGGAAAAGCACAGTACAGGGTGCTTTATCAAGTAGTTAAAACAATGAGATGTCACCTGTGGTCGCAGTGGCGAAATTGGTAACGCGCTTGGACAGTTTTCCTGGGGGTCTAGCCCTCTTGTGATCTGTTGTCTGTGTCGCAGGGGAGAGAAGCGATCCTTTGATCCGCTGGGCTGTGTATTACCTGATTTAGCGGAGATGAGGGTTGTGGACCGAACCTGTGGGCCTTAGTGAGACTAGTATTAAAGTCGAGGACGCATGTTTCCCCCTAAGGGCTGCCATTCAAGAATTTCTGGTTCGAATCCAGGCTGCGACATTTTTTTTTTTTTTTTTTTTTTTTTTTTCTCCATGTTGATAATGATATTTTTTACATTTAAAAGAAAAAAAAAATTTATACTTATTCTTTTTTTATTTTCCATTGATAAAAAAAATGTTGGAAACTGGCTTTCAGAGAGTCCAGATCTTTCTTTGTTCTTTACGTTTGAATTGAAACACAGTATTGTAGTTAAATCGTGTAAAATTATGCAGTGATTGGAAAATTTATCTTTTGTTAATTTAAATTGTGCAAAGTATATGTGGTGTAGTTAAATGTTCAGTGGTAGTGTAAAGTTTTCAGTGTTCAGTGCTAGTGTAAAGTGTTGCTGATGGCTGATGCTGATAACTTCCAAGTTCCTGAGCAAAATCATCTGGCATCGTCTGGTGACAGTTAAGTGACGTTTTTTAGCTGCAGTGCATTTGGAGTAATTTAAATTAAATCTCCAAGTGTATTAGGACACCCTTCTGCATATTATTTCCCCGCCAAGGTTTGTTCAAATACTTACGTGTTTTTTTTTTCAATTTTTAAAATATTTTTCCATCATATTCTGCCGCCATTTTATTTCGTCTTATGATTTTAAATTTTTCTCCAATTTCTAATCATTTATTTTTCAAATATTTAAATTTACCGCGCAACTAATAAGGATGCATTCCGAAGTGCGCTACGCTACAGATGCTCGCAGCGCATTCCGAAATGCACCCAATAATATAAATTTCAAACTTACCGACCCAGGAACACATGTATTCATATATTATATATATATAGGTATTTTATTTTCGTGTTTACAGTTTACTTTTACATTGCGCTCTTTTCATAAACGTTTAATTTAATAATTGAGTTAATATTTATTCAATAAATACTTCTATATTCTATAAAGTTAATGTTTATAAATATATGAATAACAAATATATAGACTGAGTTTATATATTCAGTGGGATTTAAAAATTTAATGGTAAGGAATCATAACCTATAACTTTTATTTATTTTTAAAAATATCAATAATTGATTTTTAAAAACACAGACAATTATGGAGGTTAATTCTGACGAGATTAAAAAATCTGACAATCCTGATAAAATCAGTGAAGAAATGGAGGCTGACAAAGTGATTCCGTCAGATTCAAACCAAGATTCCAAGTCTGCAGAATCAGAATCAAATACAGTTCCAATGTCAGTTGATGAATCAAAGCCAGATCATGTTTCAGAAACTGAAGATCATTCGGAACTGAACCAGGATAGAAATCTTGATGAGTCTAAAGTGGACCCAGAAGTGTCAAAGTCAACAGATGAATTACCTGGTCAAGAAGCATTTAAAAAGCCAGCGCTATTAATTGGTCCTCGTCGAGGTAAAACAGGATCGATACGTATACTATCGAATGGAAAAGTATCTCACGTAGCTCCGGTAGCAGTTCAATCCACATCCGACAGCTCTGATGAACCAGAAATAATATCAGAGTCAATAGAACCACCGAAATTATCATCTCAGGATCACAAGCAACAACTACCGTTGCCTTACAAAGAACCAGCATGGGGAGGAAGTCCCTCCGGTGACTACAAAGTTGAAGTATTAAAGTCTGGAGTAATACTGGACACAATAGATCTAACAAAAAAAAGTTTCCACGTCATCGGACGTCTTCCGGTCTGCGATATCCCACTCGCGCACCCGACAATCTCGCGGTACCACGCGATTCTCCAGTACCGAGTCAACGGGGATGAAAAAAACGGCCCGGGGTTTTATCTTTACGACCTCGAAAGCACCCACGGAACTTTCTGGAACGGCTGCCGCATAAGACCCAAGACCTACGTCAAGCTGCAAGGTGGACACATGCTAAGATTCGGGTGCAGTCAGCGTAAATTTATTGTGCAGACGCCCGTTGAGGAGGAAGAGCAGGAGTCCGAGTACACGGTGACGCAGTTGAAGGAGATGCGCCGCCAGGAGTTGATGGAACGAGAGAAAGAAGAACGAGAACGCCAGCAGATGTTCGAAGAAATGGAACGGCTGAGAAAAGAAAAAGAAGAAGCTGAGGGAATAGACTGGGGGATGGGGGAAGATGCTGACGAAGAGACTGACATGACTGAGAATCCTTATGCTATGACTAATAATGAGGAATTGTTCCTTGACGACCCCAAGAAAACGCTCAGAGGATGGTTCGAGCGCGAAGGCTTTGACTTGCAGTACCAGACTGAGGAGAGAGGGATCGGGCAGTTTATATGCTGGGTCGACTTGCCCATTGAACCGGCGGTAGGTCGCAATGTACGTGCGGAAGCTTTGGTCAAGGGCAAGAAGAAGGAGTCAGTTATCCAGTGCGCTATTGAGGCCTGCAGAGTTTTAGACAGATACGGATTGTTAAGACAGGCCACGCACGAAGGCCGCAAACGCAAGTCACGTAATTGGGAGGAGGAAGATTTTTATGACTCTGATGAAGACAATTACCTAGACAGGACTGGTACCGTTGAACGCAAACGCGAACAGAGGATGCGCAATGCTGGTAAACTGGAGACCAAGGCTGAAACTTACGCGACGTTGGTGGAAAAATTGTCTGGAGTTACTAAAGAAATAAAGGAGATCGAAGTAAAGCTGAAGAAACATCAGGACACCAAACGTGGGGTTGATTCAGATTCAAATGAAGACGCTCTCGATGCTTTCATGTCGAATTTGAGCTCTGCTGTCTTAAATAAGAGTGACATTTTGAAAATGAAGTCCCAGTTGCAGCAATTGAAGAAAGAAGAAGAGAACCTGAAGAAGTTGGTTGATTTTGCTAAACCAGCAAACTTGCCGTCGTTGGTGTCTAGTTCAGCAGTGGAAGACCAGACAGAGAAGCCAGAGAAAGAAAAACGACGCAGAACTGATGATGACGACGGCTTGGTTTGTAAGTTGGTGGAAGATGAAGAGAGGAAAGTGTCCAAGAGTCGGTACGGGCTGATCAAGAGCGAAGAGATTGCTGTCATTCAGAAAGAGCTTAAGCAGGGTGATGAGGTTGATGAGCAAGAGAGTGTTGAAGGAAAAAAGACTGAGGAGAACGAAGGATTCGAAGGAAAAATTGAGCAAGAAGGAAGCAAAAAGACGGAGAAAAAAAATGAGGAATTATCGGAAGCTGAGCTCCTGAAAAGAAAGAAGAAAAATATGAAGCGCACGCAGAAGAGGGCTGAGAAGGCGGCTAAAGAAAGTAAGAAATCTTATGACGAAGATATTCATAGCGTTGATTATTCCACTTGGGTACCGCCTTCCAATCAATCTGGCGATGGACGGACTAGTTTAAATGACAAGTTTGGTTACTAGGCTACGATTTATAATTAAGGGCATTCTCAGACAGTGTCCCCACTTTTTAAAAATTTTCAATGACAACTGTCATACGCGTTTCTAAATTTTATCAATTAATTAAAAAAAAATTAAAACATTAATGGAAAAAAGGACAATTTCGCTGATGTATATTTTTAAAAAATCACTTACAGTTGATGTCAATTGGGAGTTAAACGAAATTTAGAAAATAAATTTCAGTGAAATCTTCATGTCAATTTTATAATTCGAATTTTCAAATTTTATAGACTGAAATTTATTTACCAAATTTCGTTTAACTCCTAATTGATAACAACTATGAGTAATTTTTTTAAAATTCTGTCTCAGAAAAATTACAACTACGTTGTCCTTTTTTCAACTGAGGTTTTAATTTCTTTTAATTAATCAAATTAATTTGAACATGCTTATGACAATTAAAAGTCATTGCGTATTTTAAAAAAATGGGAGACACTGTCTGAGAATGCCTTTAAAAATAATGAATAATTATCGTTTTTTAGATAATAGTTTAAAGGCATTCTCAGATAGCGCCCTCACTTTTTTAAAATATTCAATAACTTTCAATTGAAAGACCGTATTAAAATTCTGACAATTAATTCAAAAAAAAAAAATAAAACCTTAATTGAAAAAAGGGCAACGCAATTTCATTTCCGCCGAGACATAGATTTAAAAAAAAATAACTTACAGTTATCATCAATTAGGAGTTAAACGAAATTTGGTAAATAGATTTTGGTTCCATGACAACTGATCCAGACAAGTAATCACACGATAATGGATCCCACAGACAACTGATTCCACTGACAAATTCATAAAATAATTAATTATTAATTAATTACTATGACATGAGTAATTAAAATTTACTGTTGTAAATATAAAAAGTTAAATTAGTTGTTGATAAAAATCAATTGACGATCAATTGTTGATGAGATTAATTTATAGGGATCACTTGTTGTGGTATAAAATTGTTGGGATCAGTTGACGGCACACCATAAATTTTAGCTTAAAACATTTTTAAATTCAAATTATAAAATTTACATGAAGATTTTACTGAAATTTATTTTCCAAATTTCGTTTAACTCCTAATTGATATAAACTATAAATAATTTTTTTTTAAATAAATTATCAAAATTTTACTACGGTCATTACAATTGAAAGTCATTGAATATTTAAAAAAAGTGGGGGCACTGTCTGAGAATGCCCTTGAAAATAACTGTACAGTAATGTAAATATATTACATATGTTGACTTGCTCATTGACAGAATATGTAATTTATAGAATAACTATTTTCATATTACATTTGTAATTTAAGTTTATTTATTAATAGTTTCAATCACCATTGACTTACAAGTTTAATAATTTATTTATTAATTAATAAACATATATTATGATAGTGCGATATATTAGATTAATGCTTTAATCGAGATTTAAATTAAATTTATTGTTCAACAATTATTATTATTTTTTTTTTTTATAGAAACGATTGAAATTAATGTTCAATAAAATTATCTTTGTATAAAAAGTTAATGAAATTTAGTTTGAAATTTTTTTTTATCCACATTTTTTACCACAGCAACTGCGTTTTGGAGCCCGATATCCACGGCTGGATTCTCCCATCAGTGGATTGTATTCTGTAAATTAAATAGTTGGCTTAGATGTTAATTAATTAAAAATTGATTTTAGGGCATTGAGAAAATAATCGGTACCGTCACGGAAACTTGATTTGGATGAAGAGGGTTGGTCACTAGTTCCTAGTCTATTTCCGCCTTCAGCATCTTTTAGTAATTTCATCACTTGTTCTTGTTTTAATCTTTTCTTCTACAACATAAAAATCATAATTTAATTTAAATATTTTCATTAATATTTATATATTTAAATTTGTAAATTAAACAGTAACCTCTTCTTCTTGCTGCTTGGCAAGCTCAGCTCGCTCAAGATATTGTTGCTGCATTCGTTGTCGTGCAGCTTCAATGGCTCTCGTTCGCTCTTCAAATATATCTGGATCTAGAGTTATCAGTAATATTAATTGATATTTTATTTTAAAGTATTTTGTGTGACAAGGGATGAAACAACGATTTCAGACCAGGGTGAAGGTGGCTGACATCATCCGCAGTGAAATCGTGTTTCATCCTGAGTTACACACTAGATTTGTCATGATTATCGGCATCGGAACTTCGAGTTTCAGTGTCAGCAGCCAGTCAGAAATAAGTTAATTTAAGACAAATGGTGTGATCAACTATTAGCGCAAGCGTAAATTGTCATTAAGCAGAAACTATAAATACTAATTATTATTCACACTAATTTTTATAAAACTTGATCCCAGACAGAATTGTCATTTACGCAAATATAATTAAGGGTCTGAAATTACTATCAAATAAATGACAAGTATCAGAGTTGAGATTACGAATGCCTTTAGTCAGCGAGCAGAAAGAGTATTTTTCACCGTACTTGTACCTGAAAGTTTAAATTCCGGTTCAATTTAAAGGGAAGAAAGCGCCATTCTTCCCACAGTCACGCGGGTATATTTAAAAGGGTTAGGAAATGGCCTCCTGTAAAAAGGAGGCAAACTTCGGTCTCGTTACATTAATCTGTCCACAATCAGAGGTACAAATTTAAAGTTTCAGGTACAGATCTAATGAAAAATCGTATACATAGGAGGTCGCAAGTCGTGTGTTTTCCAGAATTACACACGTGGGTTGGAATGTCTTACTTTCCTTCCTAGGTATATAATATACTTTTTCTTACAAAGGGACGAAACAACTTTGTTTTTGCCCGTTGACTGAAACCATTTGTAATCCTATCCAAAAGTCCCCATAAAATCCACGCAAATGGGTCAAAAACTGCATAGAATCCAATAGACTTTTTTTTATTGGTTTCTATATGTACCTGAAGATCGGAACGTTTTTCGTGAAACGCAAATAAAAAAATGAAATGAAAAGTAAAAAATCTACTGGATCGAGATTTTAGAAATTTTTCGCACGCCAGCCAAAAATTACAGACCACCCCCCAACTACCCGTTAAGTCAAGTTACATAAATTTTTTTCATTTTCATTGGGCGAAAAACGTTTCGATCATCAGCTACATGTTTCTATGCTGTTTCTGACCCACTTGAGTTGATGTTATGAGGACTTTTGAATAGGAAATTTACGCATTTTATAATTTTTGGTTGTAAAGACACTGAAACTTTAAGTTTCAATACTGATATCATGAAAAAATATTTAATACTTTTGTGGTATTTAGCAGAATATTCTTCATCATCTTTCTTTTGCTTCCAAGATTTATATTTCTCTTTAATGTATGGTGATGCCCAAACTGAAACTACAATTGCAGCGATAATGTACCAACCCACTGATGCAATTGCTCCCCATACTGTAATTAAATTTACTCATTTAATACAAAATTTTTATTATTTAACAATTAATTAAAAATAGTCAATTATTAAAAAACAAATTCTATAATCTGTTTCAGTGAAAACAATAAATTACACGACTAATAATTATAATTAATTACTAATAATAACAGCAATGCTGATAACTAACTAAGGAAATGACAAAATAGTTTAGAGATAACTAATAACCTAAACTACCGTATGAATATATATATAAAATATATTATAGACATAGATTATATATATTTATATTTATGGATACATATTTAATATAAAAATATCTTACTCATTGATAAATATGACGGTGAATTTGAAATTATAGATTCGCCTTCCATTTTAAAAATTTAAATAATTAAAAACTTATCATTGACAACGTTATGTTTATTATCACTCTATACATATATGTCATATATATTTATAAATATATACATATGACTATGACACTGACGACTAAGTTTCTGTTGCTGTTTTACTGGCAGCAAGTAAGGCTTCAATTTTTGAAGTAAAAATAGTTTTTTTTCTTTTATTTCGTTCGCACAAAAAAATTTTCATATTTAATTATAATTAGCAGTTGATAAAAATTAAATAATTATTTAAAAATTTTATTTTACACATCGCATGATATATTTTTAATAACAATCTCTCTATTATCATTTGTAGTCAATGTTGATAGAATTTTAGTTTAAACTTCGGTTTATAGATCCCAGCATCATTCACTATTTCATCAAATCATTTATTCATAATTTTTGTATACTTCCATAAAAATTTAAATATAACCCAGCCATTGAAAAAATAATAAATTTTTATATTCTAAAAATTAAAAATATGGGAAAATTCACCCTGTTTTAAAAAATTTGAATTTTTTTTCAATCGTTTATTAAAAAAATTCAAAAAGATGTAGGGTAACTTGACCAATTATTAAATGACTCCCAATAATTGGATAAAAAATATTTTAATAAATTTCCATAAAAATATTTTATGTTATGATAAAAAGTACCGAATTTCCGATTAATTCTGACAAAAAAAAACTTAACTCTTAATAAGAATTTAACGTAAAGAAAATTCTTCATTGTTGTTTGATTGACAACTTTTAGAACTTCAATTCTAATTTTGTTGCGTCCTTCTATATTAGAATATTGAAAAATACGATCGTTAATTCAGTGGCTTAGTTACCAGACAATGTAAAAAATTGGGAGAGAATTCGGAGTAATTACGGATTTTATTTAAATCCGAATTCACTTTGTCACTCGGAGTTCCGGAGTTTAAAAAAAATCATTCCGCATACGGAGTAAATTGGGAGTTTGTCTTTTCAGTGGAGTGATTTCGGAGTGGAGCGGATTTTATTTAAATCCGTATTCACTCTGATTTGCAAATTCACTCCGAATTTAATCCACGTTTACTCCGTAAATTTTTGACAGTTAATTATTAGCTTTTTTTTCTACTACCAATTTTTCATAATATTTTTAGGAATTAGAACAAGTAACATAATATAACAAAATTTATCAATATTTTTTTATATTATTTCTTTCAAAAAACCATGAGAAAAATTATTTATGACCAATAAATGGTCGACTTACACAGAAAAAAATGATTGACAATAATTATAGTTCAACTTCTAATTATTTATGTTATGTTCAATCACTAGTGTCGTTTCAATCAGTAAAATTATGATTTTAATGTTTAAACTGCTATAACTAACAGTTAACCGTTGAAATATACTGCTTGACTATTTAAAATTACTAGTTAAACCTTAAACAACTACAAGACACTTGTCAAAAAAATGCATCTGTTATTAATTTCTTACGTTCTACTCCGTAATATTTACTAATAGTAAGTCGCTGTTGACGAGAATCTCAGTAATATTTACTAATATTGTTTTTCCGTGTACCCTATGATTGAGTTGAAACATCCAAAAAAATTAATTTAGTATTTTTTAAAATATTTATTTAATCAGCAAAAAAAAAAAATTAAACCCATATTTTTAAGGATAATAATGAAATTAAAAAAAAACTAATTATAATTTTTAATGAGGCATTAAGACATGATTTTTCTAAAATTAAAATACTGTGATAAGTAAATTTAAATCATCAATTTAATTAAGAATTACAATGTCGTAGTTTGAGGCCTTAAAGGAGTAAAAGGGTAAAAATAAAAGGGTAGCCGATTGTTAAAGATATGCATGAGCAGATAAGCTGGGGTGTACACAGGGGGTCCATTATGCCGTAGGTTTCAAGGTCTATACAGATCGATTAACAAACCAATTTGCATTTAAGCGTAACTAACTTAATGCGGGCTACCCGGTACTTATGCAAACCCGGCGTTGCATTTAACAAATAGCCATTTCACCTGAGTCTATTTAGCTTACAACGCACATTTCTATTCAGTCTCTCAAATTTTATTACTCAATTCCTAAGAGCCGAGCTAATTATCCCAGCATACTTACAACCTGATTACTGTTTGTTAATACTCGGATAATATCATTACCCGATACCTTGCGCAAACAATCGCTCCTTAATTATTATTTATAGTAAATATATATAAATATATATATATAAATATTAATGCATCAAATATTTGAAGTAGATATTAAATTTTATCAAAGTATTGGATTTAATTAATTGAGAGTTTTAGGAGCATAGGTGTCGATAATTAATCTTTTTTGGAGTTAATTAGTTAGCTAAGGTGAGATGAGTCTGTCGTGACATACAACCGAGTTACTTGTTCGTCTTCTTCGTCTTCGTCTTCATCTTAGTCTTCTTCACAAAGAGTTGAGTTGAGTTCAGAGCTCAGAGCTCACAGAAAGTTCAATTCAGTAGCTTAGCAGCTTAACTTTAACGTCACGCCTCTTTTTACTCGTTAGTGTGCACGACTTGTGATATGTATTAATATATACACTAGTATAAGTGTTTATGTTTATAATGTTTATTATTAATTTAATGTCATAATTTTTGGTTGAGGAATTTTGTGTCCATTAGGGCGGCGGTCCCTCATTGCCACTGCATCGTATATCATCTGAGAATTCATGGCGACCCTGATGCTTAATTTAGTCTTGACATTTATCACACTTAGGCTGACAAAATTATTTTCAAACTATATATATTTAAAAAAATTGTTTTTAAATTAATAAATGTAAAAGTTTAATCATTTCCGTAACTTTAGTCCTATTGACCTACTTAACTAATTTTATTATTAGGGTCATAAAAAATTCTTATCAGCATAAACATTTTATCTTTCATTCTTAAACTTATGAGATAAATTTTATTCGTCTAAGAAAATATATTACTTAGCTATAAATTTATCACAATAATAATAATAATAATAAAATAATAATATACTGTAAACAGAGCGGTGTTAAAATTAAATAACGCCGGTGTAGTTTGGCGGTGTTAAATCGGTGTAAAAAAAAAATTCCACGGATAGAAATTAGAAAAAAAATGTATTACATATAAAAAAAATATAAAAATTTAATGAATATTATCTGGAGGAAATAATGATCCAGAAGTTAACAGACAACTGAAAATTTTTGGATTTTTTTTTCACCAAATGAATTACAAAAATATAAAAAAGTAAAAATATGCGCATGTAGAAAATTTAAAAAACTGTAGGTGCAATTTTTTCAAATATTTTTTTTTTTATGATTCACTATAAAAAAAAAAATTTCAAAATTATTAGACGTCGGCTAATTTCAGTATCATAGGAAATTACAATTTTTCTATGTACTTATTCAAATGATTATTTATGTTATACGTCATTTATTTAAAAATTACATACTCTCTAAACATGAATAAGTAAAATCAATGAATATTCACTAATTCTGAGTGCCAACCGAACCACTTTTTGAAATTAGTGGTTCGGTTTGCACTTGGAATTAGTGAATATTCACTTATTTTCACTAATTCATGTTTAGAGAGTGATTTTACGCCCAGCATTTCAATCATCTATAATTTTATTAATTAATAAAAAAACTGTTTAACTGTAGTAATCGAGTAAGCAAAAATATTATGATCCTGAAGTTAGCAGACAATTAACAATTTTCTAATTTTGTTTTCAACAAATCAATTATGAAAAAAAAAAAAAACTAAAAATATGCGCATGTAGAAAATTAAAAAAGCTACAGGTGCAATTTTTTAAATAGTTTTTTTCTTCTTATTTATCATTTTTAAAAAAATTCAAAAATTATTAGACGTCAGCAACCTTCAGTATCATAAAATATTTTAATACCACTTTCGGTTTTGAAATTTAACACCGAAAATTTTAGTACTTACATCGCCTGGACTTACCCTGTTTTTTTTTTTACTGTGTAATAATAATAATAACAATGATCATAATAATAATAAAAATAGTAATATAAATTTTCACGGGTCATATTTATTTAAAAATAATATGATACGGATAATTAAATAATTAAATGTTTGTTATTAATTTTTATAACGCAAAATACAGCAAGCTAGTAATATATAATAAAATATCAAATGGTAATAAACTATCAAGTATTAAAGAGTACTGTACGGATTATATTATACTGCAGTACCGGCAGTAGTGGTAGCCATCGGGCAGCAGAGATTGATCCGCGGGCAGTTTACTCCAGGCTCCAGATGCGTGTTTCGCACGGAAGAGAGATATACTTTCGCACGGTGGTACCACATTACTAATATCATACTACAGATACATATCAATATCTATATATATGTGTATATATAGACAATTCTATGAGCTAAGTGAACAGTTTATGCTTTCACCAGACAGAATCATCAAATAGATAAATGATTACTGTGATTACATATTTACTACTAACTATTAAGTCCAATGTATTCCCGTATAAACTTTTAATTCTCTATATACATATAACACATAAATATTTTTTATTATCATTATTATATTTATTTATTTATTTTTAACTTCTTGGGTAGTCCGAGTCCAAGTTTCACGGGCGTGCTTGTATAATATTTATTCTCACGTTATACTTAAAAAAAAAAAAGAAAGAAAAAGACTAGGAAGTAGATAAGGAAGATTTAAAATCAAGCTCAAAGTGAAAATTTATTTAAAAGAGGATTAAAAAGCACTTTGGAGTATCGTCAATGTTGAGAGACACGAGTATGTAGACTTTAGACGATGCGTAATGTTTTTTTACTATTATTTTTTTTTAAATTCTTGTGGCTCGTAAAGCGATTGGTATATGAGGAGAGATCGCGGTCTTGAAGTCGTAGCTTTATTTTTTTGACTAATAAATATACTGATGTGAGTGTGTATATATTGTATATTTATGTTACTATACTCTTCAAAGTCATACGCTGTGAGTTGTTTAACTTTTATCCAGAGATAATCCGGTATATCCGAGGGTAGATTAGGCCTGAGCAATCTCCATTAGCGTATCGCTTTGATTGAGGTGACGATACTCTGAGGTCTAGTTTGTCGCTTATTTCTTTTCTTTTTTTAATTTGTTGTGGTAACTGGGATTCTGTAGATGTTTTGTACTTTTTCATAGAAAATTTTTTTTTTGTATATTTACTTCCATAAATTTTGTTGGCTGCGAAAAGCCCAGCTGTTATTTTTAAAACCCAGTAGGAGCCAATTTTCAAATTTATATTACAAAATAAATCAACTTTACTAGATTTAAAAAACAAAAAAAATTAATTTGCAACAAAAGATAGGGTAGAAGTAGCAATTGTGGCCACTGCTCCATTTTTGGACATTTAATACTTTATTTTAATTAATAAAAAAGTATAGAATAAAATTTCAATTTTAATAGTGGGTTAGAAGTACCTTTGAACACATTTTGAAAACTAATTATGTCATTGCGTCTTTGACGAATTATTTTATTTCAATTTTTCAAGTGTCCAAAACTGGCCCTAAAGTGGCCAAAAACGGTACCTCTACCCTTGAATTAGAAAAATTGAATGAGATAAAGTGCAAATAAGCCGGGTTTTGAAAATTTGACTTTGACACTGTAAAAAATTTGTGAACCGAACGCGGATTAAATCAAGGATGAATGCGGAGCGGATGACTATGTATTTATTTAATCCCCTTGTAGTGAAATTTACTCCAAAAGGGAGATTATTTTAATGTTGAAACTCTGAATCAAAGTTAATGTGGGTTAAGATAAAATCCGCGACACTCCGCTGAAAAGATAAATTCCCTATTTACTCCTTATCCCTTATAGAAAAAAACAATAGGCGCAAGCGTGGCCGAGGCTTGGCGCAAGACTTAACTCTGGGGGAAGCTTGAAATCCAAGTTTGGTCCAAGTCTGTCCGTATCGAAATGATAACACCGAGCCAAGCTTGAGTGGCAGTGTTGTGCCAAGACTGTTGCTAAATATGCAAATTAAAAATAAATAAAAAAAAAAAAATATTAGTAGACATGTGCGTGATGGTAACATATGGAAATAAATTTGTACACAGAGAAATCAGGTAGATCGATGAAACTAATTTTTTTACTGGCAATAACTCTATCGCATAGTTAGAAGTCCAAAGAAGACCTGCGAATTTATTCAGATTTTTCCTTACAGAATAACATACTTAAATAAGCAGTAGCCGCTGATGACCCATGTTCAACGTTTACGGGTGTTGAAAACAGCGACACAGGATTAGGGTTAAATTTGAAATAGTAAAAATAGTGACTAGTGTATGTCCCTAATTCAAATAGTGCACTGTGAAAAATTCCCAACAAATTTTACTATGGTGCATAGCAACACCGGACTATAAGAAAACTGGTACAAAATTTTCAAGTGTCCCATAGTAAAAGTATGCGCAGACTACACGATTGTGGCCTATGCGCATACGTTTACTATGGGACACTTGTAAATTTTGTACCAGTTTTCTTATAGTCCGGTGTTACTATGCACCCATAGTAATATTTATTGGGAACTTTTCACAGTGTATACTTTTCACTGACAAAGTCACCATTCGCTGCCAAATCGTGATTGTCACGTGTTCACTAATTCGTTTTTATAGAGCAGATTTTCATGCAATAATTTAAATACAATAACTCTAAAATTATTTTTGCCATTATCTCGATAAAGTAGAAAAATAAAAAAAATACTTACGCGTATATTTTTCTAGTAACCTTGATCCAGGCAAATAATACTACACATAGTAAAGTAAATAATCCAGTTACGCGCCGCGCCCGATATTATAACGAATGTCACTTGTATCCTTTCTACCACCACTGTATTCCCATATTCTTATTACTATTGCTGCTATCATTATTATTGTTATTATTATTATAGTATAGAAATTATCTAAGTGTGTACTCGTGCCAGTGAACTGATTCCTAGCGTATTGTGCAATTTAATTTGTAGTGCAACCTTGGACGCGATAAAACTCGTAAACGCCTCACCGTTAATTGCCTTTTCCGCCCCTCTGTGTTCATATATACATCCATATATATGAACTTATATTAAAACATAAAATGAAAGATCGATAGCGAATTACTCCTTGGGAATAATAACTTTTATAAATTCTATTCTTTCAATCAATCCAACAGATTAAATTCACTCAGACTATAATTATAAAAATCCAGTTATTGAATTAATAAAATAACTACAATAGTATTCAACTCATTAATTGGATAAATAATTCAAGGTTTTTAAATAGTTTCTCTTAATCTCCACATCTTTACTTTTTTTACGACCGACTCATTGTTTAAGTTGTCTGCTGACATTGTCGGCATAATTGTTATCATGAGGCGTAAAAAATATAAAAAATTTAGCTAAATGTATTGTGAGAAATATGACACGGTTATTGTCTTTGAATTCAATGCCGTGTACTCAGTAATAACAATATAAATTGGATGTCTTTGTGATTCTCTAGTCTCCAGTTTACTCAACATTTTTTTATTATTTCATTATTTTTGCGTGTTTATTTAACGGTACTATAATAGAGAGATTATAAAAGATGTTTTCACCTACATTTAGTGTTGATGATTTTTAATTGCAAACTCATACACTCTAAAAAAAAAAACCGGGGTAAGTCTACACGGAGAAAAATGTTGGCTCGAAACTTAGCAATTTTTATTATGCTGTCGACCAAACTTGAAACAGGAAGGGAAGCATCCAAAAAATTATTATGCTCATACGAAAAATTATTATGCTGTATTATAATACTTACGCGCGAGACACTTATCGATAAGATTAAATAACAATTACTTCCATACATTATAATAGTTGTGATGCGCCATAATAATTTTTTGGATGCTTCCCTTCCTGTTTCAAGTTTGGTCGACAACATAATAAAAATTGGTAGGTTTTGAGCCAAAATTTTTCTCAGTGTAGGCGGTCTAGATGTTAAATTTCAACGCCGAAAGCGGTGTTAAAATAACTGCCAGTGGTGTTAAATATTTTTCGGTGTTGAAAATATTTTACTCTGTGAATATTTTTCCTTACTCGATCACTACAGTTATAGAGTATTTTCATTAATTAATTAAACTATTGTTGGTTGAAGTGGTGTGTAAAATTTTGCAATTTTTAAATAAATTACGTATAACATAAATAATTACAGTCGGACCTCGTTATAAGACTAGTTCGGGGCTGTAGGGGAAAAAATTCTTAGAATTAAGGTTCTCCCACTATTGTCCTAAACAGTGTTTGCGCTTAAGCCTCGTTATAAGACTATCGTCATTTTGCGTTTTATTTGTGTATTCGGTTGAACTCTGCTCTATTATACAGTGAATCTACTTTATGTATAATTATAAATGTACAAAATTTTGTCGTTTTTTTCTCTTAATTTACTATGTGAAACTACAAATTTTAAGTATCCTTTATGAAAATAAATTACTTAATCTACAATCTAGATGTATGTACATTTTATCTCAATTTTAGTCGTACTGTTCGTTAGACTTATAGCGAGGTTTCGGTGCAAAATTTTCATTGAGTTGTTGGTAGGGGAAACGTTCCGTGCGAGTTTTAATAAATTGAGGGAAAGAGTCTTATAACGCGTAACCTTATAACGAGGTCCGATTGTACATAGAAAAATTAAAATTTCCTCCGGATAATATTCATTAAGTTTTTATATTTTTTTATATGTACATTTTTCTTCTAATTTCTATCTGTGGAATTTTTTTTGCACCGATTTAACACTGCAAAATTACACCGCCTATACCGGTGTTAAATTGAGTCTGTTTTTAACACCGCTCTTTTTACAGTGTACGTGTTTAAATTAAAAAAAAAAAATACTTTTTAATATAAATATATAAATTAGTGAGAAAGTACGAGAGCAGAGAATACGCAACGGTAATGAGTAATGAGAGATATTAAATTGTGAAGGGAAATCTTGGATTGATTTGTTGATTTACAAACGTTTAATGCAAATTGTTAAATGTAAAATATAATGCAAGTTATAGAATTGAGTTATGATCGGTAACTAAACTCTTTAAGTGGCGTAATTTGTGCTCGTGCGATATTTATTGATGGCTAAATTTCTCTTCCATAAATATATTACGGGCTGATGTGTGATGCTACTATTAAAATATACTGTGTCAGCTTTTATTTTCCCACCGGAAAATAACGATACTTATTATTTAATTGCTATTTAATTACTCACTCGTATATATTTATTGATCAATTTCATGCTAAAAATAAAAATAGAAAAAAATATTTTTATGCTTTCATTTCAGTTATTACAGAAAATTTATTAGTCTATAACTATAAATAAAAAAAAATATTATTCGTGAGAAAAATTATTATTTTATTTTAGTTCGAAGTAAATATTTTATGTTACTATACAAAAAATTACTTTTTTAATAAGACAATAAAATTATTTTTTATTCAAATTACAAAATTTATGTGGACAATAATTATTTCAATAGAAAATTTAATCGAGTTATAATGACAGTAAGTACACGGGAGAACTATCTTATGAATTTTCTTCGTTAATTGTGAGTAAAATTGAACCTGGATGAATAATTACTCTTCCGTTTTTAGATAGTGTTCAATTATGGGATAAAAAAGCCAATTTTAAGTTATCCCGGGTCAAAAAAAATAACGATTTGGCGTAATTTTAAAAATTTAAAATCCCGTACAGGGTTTTATGAATGGCCAACTATGGGGCCATGATTGGGTGCCAAGCATACTAGCCTGGCACAGTAATGGCAACTAAGATTGGCCGTTCAACGGGTAACAGCTGGAACCTAACTTGGGCCCAGCCATGACAAACTATTATTCATCCACTTATAATATAGCGTGAAAATTGTGATCAAAATACTGTCAGCCTTCTGTAGCTTACGACTGGGTTAAGAATGTTTTTTAATCATCAGCGAACCATCGATAATCATTGATCGGTCTACCATCGGCTGGATGACTGGCCGATTGTCTAACCAGTGCCTTTGATACGAAATCCATGGGCCGGTATCGAATATTATTGGCCCATTAATGTAATTCGATCATCGGCCAACCAAAGTTACGTATTGATCGGCCAACCATTGGCTGAATGACTGGCCAAGTGTATCACTGGTGATTTCGATACAAGATCCATGGGTCACTCATCAACCATTAATGGCCCAAT
This sequence comes from Microplitis mediator, assembly GCF_029852145.1. NCBI lineage: Eukaryota > Metazoa > Arthropoda > Insecta > Hymenoptera > Braconidae > Microplitis > Microplitis mediator. The sequence continues at coordinate 5,969,450 of NC_079970.1, read as the reverse complement.
ACTAGTATTTTGATCATCTGTCAATGATTGCAAGCCATTAATAGGCCAGTCATCTGCATTGTTGTATGCCTGGTGGTTCCTACACGGGATAACGCAAGACAAAGTTAAGTTAAGTTTAATTTATTTTTTTAATAAATAAAAAACACATTTTTAGGTATGAAAACTGTTGAAAATGCAACGATAAAGAGTGAGTAGAGTTACCGAAAGTAGGGTTTTATGATCTTTTTGTGTGTCCTCTGAACTCAGAGGCCCAGCAGAGAGACCCGGACTCATCAGTATCCTTCCGACAATTGTTCCGACCACTACTTTAATATACAGTGTTCATAATAATCATATTCCTTCATAATATTCATATACAGTACATTAGTTATATCTTTTGTCATATTGTAAACCTCTATTTAATTACTGCATATTATTAATAAAGTGACATTACTTAATAGTTAATAAACTAAAACCTTAATATCCTATATTCTCTGTTCCACATACTCCTGCTTTCAACAAAAACACATTTGGTTCTGACTCGCCTTCGACTAAGTTGTCGTACTTAGTTTCGATTTACGACAACTAAGTTAAATTGAAGTCACGTTATCTTGGATTTGACTTGAATTTGTGAGTCAAATAGATCAAATTCAAGTCAAACTTGACTTAGTTAACTTAAATTTTTAAGTTAAAAGTCGTATTGAAGTCAAAAAATTATAGCAGTCAAAATCGTTATTTTTTTGACCCGGGATTTTTAAATAAAAAAAGAGTAAAAAAATAAAACAAAAGGAATCTATTTTTATTCTTTGCGTATTTATTTTATTTTGGCCCAGGGTTACTATAAATTGTAGAGTAAATCTTATCAAAAAATTCTTTCCGTGTAACACAATGAACATACATAAAAAGAAATGACTGATATGACCGTGTCTTATTCATAGGAATAATAGTTTATATTTACATCCAAGTTGATTACATGGAAATAATGCGTTAGAAGCGAATATTGCCGGTTCGTGCCGCGTTAATTTGCATAAGATAACGCGGTGTATGTTTTAACATATATATATAAAGAGAGGACAGGGATAAAAATATGTCCGAGGACCACCATATCGTAAAGATCGAATGCGCCGATATTGTACAAAGTTACATGCAGGTCATCAAGAACAAGAGAGTAAAAGACGAATCTGCTAGTCCTCTTACTTTACTCTTTACTTCGCCATTATGTATACATATATACGTATTACTAAATATATTACAGTGTGTACTGTTACAAAGTAAAAAGTAATGAGAATAGTACGTAATAAAAAAAAAAAAAAAAAAAAAAAAAAAAAAAAAAACAAGTACAGAAGGTGAAGGAGAAACGTCCAATCTGAAATGAAAAAATCTATGTTATTTTTTTTGCTGGATTTTATACTGCGGTGAAGACATCTTAGACCCGATGAAACTGTAAAGTACCTTGTCCCGACTTCCTCAATCCTCACGTAAGCTCAAGTAAACCCACAAGATACAGATGAGAGTACGAAGGGATTCGTGACAACGTAGACGTCTACAGCGACTGGTGTCCTGGTGTGTATAGATGTATAGACATATATATAGATGTTGTAAATAGAGTGTATTAGAAGATTAAACTAAACTTTTCCATTCACTCGCTCTGTCTCTATCCATTAAAAAGAGTACACTAACTACTCGCAAGCGAAGTAATTTCTGGGTAATAAACAAGATAAAACCAACTTTAGATTTTTTTAAAATTTTAATTTCATGACCCTGCCAAATACAGTAATAATAGTAATCATGATAGCAATAATATAGTAATGATAATAATAATAATAATTAAAAAAAATATTATTTAATAATAATTATAATAGTAATAGTAACATAAGTATTATAATTAATAATAGTAATAATAATAATAATAATAATGATGATAAAAATAATAATAAGTAATATCTAAAAAATATGTAACCATCTTGATAAAATTATTAACAGCTACCGGTGCGTCGTTGTGCAACATGATATATGTGACGTATGTACACACTGATATACGCGTTTTTTATTTTATTTTTACTTTTTCTTGTATAACTGAATAAAAAATCTGTCGTCAGATTTTTTATTTTACATTTTTCATACAAGACTTTTTTTTTTTTTTATCAATTAATCAATTATACGACACTGTCAACACATACGTATATATATATGGATATTATTTTTGTATTTTCATATAAATATATATATTAGTGCGTATTTATATTTTATTCACTATTTCGTCATTTTTATTCCGCTTACGGATACGTCATTTTTTTACTTAATTATATAATTATTTTATGCCATTAATATGTAGGTTTTTTTTTTTTTAAATATAATTTGTAATAAATAAATTAACCAGAATGATTACAACGAATCGTTACACGATAACAAATGTGTTACAACCACAATTTACAATAAACATATACTTAAATATAATAGTAGTAATTATTAATAATATTATATATATTATTAATAAAAAAAAAATTAATAATAATTATAAACCTTCCCTTAAACTCGTGGCGCGCGTAAAAAATATAAGCAACAAAATTATAATTATTAGTCTTGTATAAAAAGTTAATATAATGCCTTTTTTATACAGCGTTTTATTTATTTTTTTTTTATTTATTCTTTACTAATTTCTTATAAATAAAGACTACAGCTAAATATATTATTGCGTATTAATTAAATATTAAATCTTATAATAAAAATTGCAGCGCGCCGATGATAAAAAACAACAGTTTAACAATATTTAAATCAATATTTAACAACAAACAAATCAATTGAGAGGTCTAATTAATTTACAAAGCAAATAATTGTCAATGTGACAAAGAAAATATATATAAAATTTTTTATCACAATTCCGTAGACACAAATGTGTCATAAATACTTAATAATAAGTCGAATAAATATGAAAAACTTTTAATGAGCATAAATTTTCCTCTCGTTTTTAAAATTAAAATCGCGCGCCGCACAGCAAACATATATATATAAATTATATATATATATATATATAAATCCGTGCGAGATCCGAGAGATAATTACTGGCCCCCATTGGTTATCAAAGAGAAATTTCTTACGCATTACGTGATAGTTGCGACTAAGAATATTCTCATTTAAACTTGTAAGGATACATTTTATAACTTTTTGTTCTTGATATAAATCTTATAAATTTACAAACTATGTACAGTGATATTTTTATTTAAATGCTTAGGGTCTATATTTTTTTTTTTATTATTTTTTATCTAAATTTTATTTGTAACTAAACTGTAATTTTTCTAACCATGCCCACTGATAACATTATTATTATTTATTTAGTTTTTTTTTTTTTACATTTAATTGTAAAAAAAAGTGCACTGTCTACTGGCTATTTTTTTTTGACTACAGATACAAATTTAAAAATTAAATCCTTAGCTTTTGAAAATTAATTTTATTTGTCACTTGCAAAAAGGTGATTAATAACAAATAGGAAGCGTTGAAGGAAAGAAAGTTTTGAATTTCAAAAATTTTTGTTCGACTAATCATTGAAATTTAACCGATTTTTCAAAATTAATTATTGAAATTTAAAATTACTATTGAATTGACCGTAAAATTTGAATTAATAGACAATTTTATTATCAAGGCACTTGAAATGCGAAAATCTAAGAGGGTGGGGTTGCAAAGAAAACCGTCTGAGTTATTTCTTAAACTGCTTCCTATATCCATTCATGAATCACCTTCTAAGGAATATTCAATGGGACTGCATGAGAAATTAGTCTTAATTTATTTTGTCTCCGACGTTACACGATTCCTAATCGTTTTTCTATTTGTAATGCTCTATACAAATGTATAACAGCATCCAAGCATTTACATGACAACATATTCAAAGAAAAAAAAATAAATAAGAAGTATTTGCTAAAAAAATTCCCTCGGTTAAAGTAGAATGCTAATGGACGGAATCGAGGGTTTTTTAAATTTTATTTCTATAATTGATTCGAATTTTGTTTCACGAAGAAAAAAAAATTTCTATATCATTGCGAATTCTCTAATCTCATACATTTAAAATAATATATGAGTAAATTGAAATTCTGTAGCATTTTTTCTGTGAATAAATTCTAGATACATAACACTAGAAAATTTGTTCAAAATTGTTTTTAATTGTGCGTGACCCGATTTATGTTAAAAAAATTTTCTAATTTCGAAATTTCAATTTTTTCCCGCGTATTTGACAGTTAATTTAACAATAAAATATAAATTTTACTATGCTTCAAAATTTACCATTAAATGAAAATTTTTTAAAATTTAAGTCTCGCATAATTTTAAAATTTACCATTAACTAGAAATTTAAAAAAATTAGCAGTCTCGTATAATCAGCAAAATTTAAAAAACAGATTTTTTAACGCAACCGATTAATTTTGTCGAGTCAATTAAATTTAACTGCCAATTAAATTTAAAAAGTGCCGCAAAAACGGAATTAAAATCCGAAAAAAATTGAGCAGATTCAAATTCTAAAAAATTAAATCCTTATATTAATGATCCAAAATATAATTTCACAATTATGTGATAGTATCTGCTACAAGTAATGAAACGGAAGTAAGTAAACAAGCATTAAATAAATTAACCATGATAATTATTCAAGGCACTATAGGCGACTTATATAATTAGAATACCAAGATGATTATAATTATTAATAATAATAATAATAATATTCTATAATAATAAAAATAATAATGATAATAACGCACAGACGTTATACATACGTCGTAACGATCAAAGGCACTATTATCTAATCAAGTGTAACGGCGTAATAATTAATTAATTAATTTATTTATTTATAAATAATAATATTTGTTAAATATTTTATTAAACTGGCTCTAGCATATACTGGCATCTCGTTGTGCATCTCAATGTTAATATTAAATTATTTATAAAACCATTAAAATTACTCTCTCTACATATTTGTTGCATAATTACTCTGTGCATTGTCATTATGATGGCGAAAGTTTTCGGTTCCTCACTTTTTATTAAATAAAATATTCAACTATTCTCCGAAACCATTGTGCTAAACAATTATTTAACTCAACAATACCAAGTCTGGTTACTTTAATTACTAATTACCTCCAATTAATTTTTAATTTTAATTTATTATTGCTATTGAAATTATTTTTAATAAAATCTGCTCGTGTTAAAGTGCTTTATAAATAATAATCATAGTCTACGGCAGTGATTTAATTTTGTTAAATTACTTTTTTTTTTTAAAGCGATTTCTAGTAGGACGGTAATTATTAAATAGTCCCGATTCAAAAAAATAACTTGATTTTGACTTAATTAACTCGATTGTGGCTGCTATAATTTTTGTGACTTGCATTTGATCAAGTTAACTTCATTTTGGCTATACCTACTTTTGTTAACGTTAATATGAATTCTTTAACCTTTAAACGATAACTCCGGTCTGGTAGACCGCTAATCAAATTTAAAACCGATAAAACCTCTTTGAATATGTTTATGTTAAAATGTTAATTAATGTGAAGTTTCAAAATATATCAAATTTATATTATCATCAAATCATGTCTTTTTCATGGATATAGTTTTATTCGTGTAATTGATAAAATCCCCTTCTCAAAAGTGAAAAAATCGAATGTACTTCTATTAGCGGTCTTTAAGACCGGCATTACCTGTAACGTGCAAATTTTTAGGCTTACCGTTAAAAGGTTAACTTAAAAATTTAATCCAACTCAGTAAAGTTTGACTTGGATTCGATTCAAAAATTCAAGTCGACTAAGGCAAATTAAAGTCACGTTGACTTGGATTTGACTTTAATTAAAGTCAACTAAATCAAATCTACTCTCTTAAATTAGAAATAGTAAAAAAAAGTGACTATTCACTGTTTACTAGTGAAAAGTATGTCACTAATTCAAATAGTGGTATACTTTTCACTGCCGAATAGATAAAGCTGAAGCTAGCGGCCGTAATAAATAGCGACCAGGCAAAAATTGTTGGCCGTTACTTATTACTGCCGCTACACAGAGAAAAATGTTGGCTCAAAGTCTACTAATTTTTATTATGCTGACGACCAAACCTGAAACAGGAAGTGAAGCATCCAAAAAATTATTGTTCTTATAAAAAATTACTATGCCGCATCACAATTATTATAAGGTATGAAAATAATTGGTATAAAAACTTATCGATAAGTTTCTCGCGCGTAGTAAGTATTGTGATACAGCATAATCATTTTTCGTATGAGTATAATAATTTTTTGGATGCTTCACTTCTTGTTTCAAATTTGGTCGACAGCATAACAAAAAAATTGGTAAGTTTCGAGCCATCACTTTTCTCCGTGTAGTTTCAGCTTCATGCTAAATAGTGATTGTCACGTGACTTTCACTAATTCGATTTTACAGAGTAAGATAACGTGATTTCAATTTGACTTAGTTGGCGTAAATCGGTACTAAGTAAGACAACTCAGTCAAAAACAAGTAAAAAACAAATGTGTTTTCATATCTTAAAATATTTTCCATTTATAAAAAAAAAATAACTGAAATTTGACTTGATTTTGTCTTGCTAGATTTGCTTTTTTTACAATTTTTAAAATTACGCCAAAATCAAATTATTTTTTTGACCCGGGGTGACACTATAAAGCATTTTTATAAATTAATTTTTTTTTTTTAATATTATTGTACAGCCTTAACTGCCAGCCTGCACTTTGGCACCTTTCACACAACATAAATTCACGACAAATAGGTACAAGTTTAATTTATTTATATATTATACTTTATATATATTTATATATTCAATTAAATATTATTGCTTCAATTTACCTATTAGAATTATTACTAGTTTTTTTTTTATTTCATTTATCTATTTTTTTTAGATTATATAATTATATTATTAAATAGACCGGAATTAATACTTGACTATTTAAATATTAAAAAAAAAAAAAACTTATTTATGATTGTCCGTTTTATATAAACGCGGAATTCTTCTTTTATAATTTTTTAAAAAATTTTTATTAATTACTACCGATAGTTAAATAATTTTTTTTTTTATTTTAATAATTATTCACAATCACGATTGTATTTATTTAACTGAGCATGCTAAGTCCCAAGCTCCATCAAAGGAGTTGTCATTTTCTCTTTAATAACATTTTTATTTTATTTATTTAATTACTTTTATAATTAACTATATAAACTTATTATTATACTTTTACTGGCTCCATTTATTATTATGATAGTAAATCAACATTGCTCTAGACTAGTTGAGCTGGCCTTAATAAAAAAACGTTCATTTGTAATAAAATAACCGAATTAATAATAACATTTTTTAAAATTCAAACTAATTCGCGCCCGAATTTAAATCATTCAAGTCTGCGCGGGCATTATATATTTTCGCTATTTATTTAACAAAGACGTTTTTGCTTGATTTTATAATTTTTTTTACTTATTAATCGTAAAAATAATAATAATTATAATAATAACTAATGAAAAAAAAAACGTGTTACGTTATTGGCCCGCAGTCCCGCGCGAAATAGCGCGCACCTCGAGGGAAAGGGTTGTCTCAGGTCCCGAATGTATGTGTAGTTAAATCGTCAACTTGGTCTAGGATTTTATTTATTTATTATTCAAGATTCCATATATTTAGGCTCTCATATTTGTCAGTGCCTCTTCATGTGCAGTGACAGGTGATCGCTCCGTGAGAACGACCGCTGACAAAGATGGCACTTGAATGGTTTTTGTCCCGTGTGCTTGCGATAGTGCCGCGTCAGCTCGTCCGAGCGGGCAAATTTCCACGTACATCCTTCCCACGTACATTGATATGGTTTTTCTCCTGAAAAAATCATTTAAAAAAATAATTATTAACATGACACTGTCATTAATTTTTTATAATTTTTTAACCTCTAATGTAAAAAAATCGGTGTTCAAAATGGACTCAATTTAATACCACGCGGTGTTAAAATGAAATAATACAAGTGTAGGCGGAGTAATTTGGCGGTGTTAAATCGGTGTGAAAAAAATTCCACGTATAGAAATTAAAAAAAAAATTTATTACATATAAAAAATATAAAAATTTAAGAATATTATCTGGAGGAATTTTCAATTTTGTTAAGGTCTTATTTAAATAATTATTTATGTTACACGGAATTTATTAAAAAATTACACAATTTTACGCCCAGCATGTCAATCAATAATAATTTAATTAATTAATTAAAATGCTGTTTAATTGTACACTGTAAAAGATTTAGGTGTAAAAATGGACCCGGAGGACTTTACACGTTCATATCGTGTGAAACATCGGTGTAAAAATTCTCTCGGTGTAAATTTTCCATCCGTAATATTAACACGGTGTAGTCTACTTTTTTTACACCGTTCCGTGTTACTCGGTGTGTTTTTGTTGGATGATCAACAGTTGACCATTGAATATTTTTAGTTACTTAATTTTAACCCTTAATTAATAAGTATATTAATATTATTTATACATTAAATAGTTTTCACCCGGAATTCGGTGTAATTTTCACTCTAAAATTTTTACACCGGGTCCATCAAATTTTTTACAGTATAGTGATCGAGTAAGTAAAAATATTCACAAAGTAAAACATTTTCACCGAAAAATATTTTAACACCGGGAAATTTTTTTAATACCGCTTTTGGTGTTGAAATTGACCACCAGGAAATTTTTCCAACACCGTTTTTGGTGTCGAAATTTAACACCGAAAATTTTAACACCTACACCGCTAATCTCAGGGATATGATCAGACCTTTTATTCAATACCCGGGATATAAATTTGTACAAAAAAAATTATAACAAATCTCGGAAAAAATATAGAAATAAATTTCTTAAAAAATTTAGATTTTTTTCGGGTCCGGAAAAATAAATTTTATTTTAAATTACTTGCCTACTAATTTATAAGTGGATTATAATTTTTAGTACAAATATTTATTATAAATTATTATTGCAAGAGAAAGCATTAATTTATGATTAGTATTAATTACGTCAATTTATTGACGATTAAATTTTATGTTTGTATTTTATCAAACATAAAAATTTTTAAATTTTCATTTATATTTGCATAACATTGTAATTACATTTCTGATGTAATAGAATTAGACAGTAATCGTAAAAAGTAATGACTAATAAGTAATAACTCTAATTGTATTAAAGAAAAACGATATCTTCGTTAAGTATTTTCGTGCAATAAATATAAATTTATTAAATAAAAAATGAAATAAATTCGATCGATCTCACGATCATGAAGAAGCCTGAGGATAAAACAAGTCACGAGGTCCCCAGCGATACGATCGACCAAGAAAACGGAGTTGGTTGTCTCAAAGTCTTTTCACACCCAATTATTGGCTCGTCAGAGAGTAGTTGGATCAGAGATCGGCATTTGTGAGATTGCCGTGTGTGTGATCGGACATAAGGTCGTCAATGTCGTTGGTATCAATTCCTCAGAGCTGAGACTTCAGTCTGAGTGTACAGAAGTATATCAATCCTAAAACTCATTGACAGTCTGTCGTAATTTTTACTGATCACAACCCATCAATACTTTTTTTACTTTATATATAGATATATCTATACACTGAAACCTTTTGTTTGTCTTTAAAATCGTGATTCGCCAAGTAAAGTGGTCAGTAGAATCCTCAGATGCAATCAAACTTGTAAGTTTTAAGAGTAAGTAAGAAGACTAAGTATTTAAGTTGGCAATCGTTGGGTCGTCTACCTGATCCTATTACCCAGCTAAAAGACTGCTCGGGACTTGACGAGGTGAAGGATATAATGGGATCTTTGGATCAAGACGGATAAAACCTGAGTACTGAGTACTGAGTATGAGCGGACAAGTGCCTCATCTATAGTGAAGAGTTCCCGTGTTTGATCACCGAGGATCGAGCTTAGATTAATTCAGCCTCATTCATTCTTCCTCTTTCTTCATCTCACTATTCTTCCTCTTTTACTATTTACCCATCTAACCTATTCAAACTGATTATACTTGAGTTTCACCGGAGTTTATTCTTCATTGCTAATTGTGTTTGACTGGTTTTACCCGCGATCGTCCATGGTTTTATTACTTGCTCAATTTATTCACAAAACCAAAATCTTCCTTTTCATTTTCATACATTTTCTATCATTTTTATTTCTTATATAAATATTTTATATTTGTTTTCACAACTGTTAGCATTAAAAAAATTGATTTGGTGACAATAGAGCACTACCTCCGCTTCGCGTTCGAGGTGTGCAATTATTGTAATAAATTTTTTGAATGGCTGTGTTGTGTAATTTAAATTTATAACTTCAGTCTTGACATTTCACGCTCAAAACTATACAAATAAATTATTAAATTTTTTTTTTATATATAATTTATCAAAACTCATAACAATGATTTAAAAATTGTAGTTACATTTATTTACAATCCAATAAATAAAACAGGTGTAACTACTTATTATCCCACAGTATGACCTTTAGAGTATTTAAATATTGAATATACAAATCACTGGTAATTATATCAGAACTCGCAATATTTAATTATAAAACCTTCTAATAGAATTATTGAAAGGTAACTTGAGGGTAAATGAGAATTTAAAAAATATATAAATGAGCCAGATATAAACATATCAGGAAATTAAATTCTAAATAGCTGCCCAACTATATATATATATAAACTGATAGAAATCGATCATCATAGGTCGCAGAGGATTGGGTTTGTAGTAGCGATTGCTCGACATTGTATTGCGCAAGACGTCCGTCCGGTAATCGCAAACTAATGACGACCATAAGAAATCAACAGCCAAGAGTTGCGTAATTCTGAGTAATTAGTCCATTTACGAGCTCGGGGCTAAGACTCGGGATGCATATATACCAACAAATATATATATATATATATATATATATCTTTTCCTATGTATCTAGCCATACCCATACCCATACCCACTCATACTTATGGACTTAGGTCTATGGGATAGTCAGATATTATTGCTGGCACATGGTAACGGAGCATTAATATCGCCGTTATTAATGCATTTTCATATTTATTTTAAAAGAACCGACCAACCGTAAGCTTATTGCGCCATATATTAACGCCGCTATTGCTCCAGCTCCAATCCACTCATTAGTCTATACTATTATGTCTATTATACATTTATATATTTAATGTTCTTCTATTGAATTCGTTTATCAAGCTTTTCGTTGAGGAAATTATTCACTCTGCATCATCAAGTTCATATTTATTTATATGCACTGGTCACAAAAATTAAAAGGTATTTAAAAATCCTAAATTTTTTGGTCAACTTCAAAAGGCTGCTTTATTTTACGACAATTTTTCAATAAGTAACAGCCTTTTGAAAATGACCTAGAATTTTTTTTTCTCGAATATTCAGCTTATAAAAATATATATGAATTTGACGATGCAGTGTGAATAATTTTCTGAACGAAATAATGCTTGATATCACGAAATCAATTTGATCAAAATTTTTTTAACTATGCAGTAATTCGACTTATGTTAAAGTAAATTTTTTCAAGGCTTTAAAAGTCTCAATTTTTTCGAGCTTATTTGACAATTAATTTAATCAAAAAATATATACTTTTAGGGTGCGTCATTTCGGTGCAACATTTTTTTTAGGCACATGGGGAAAAAAATTATAGTTCAACACAAAAAAAAAAATTTTCGCGCAAGAAAAAAAATTCTATGTCGATTACAGACCTAGCTCATTGAAAAAATCGATTTCCCATTTAAATAACACGGGAAATTTTTTTTTAACTTTGAATATTTTGAACTCGTTAACAAATCAATAGATCGAATAGAATAATACATATTTGTGTAGGAAATTGAACGATTTACAAAAAAGGACTCTTATCATTTTTTGATAAATCCATCTATTCAAAAGTTATTAGAGCTCGAAGTAAAGTTGGAGATCTTTTTACTTTTCCGGTGAAACTATCAGACTTATCACAAAATGTTACAGGATCTTTTTTGTTGGCAATTTTATTCTCTACAAATTATTATCAGTAAAGTTTTTTAAAATTCCGCATTGTTTTCTAGTTATTATCATTTCAATGTCGAGCTCTTTAAACCGATCTGAACACAACTTTTCTTACCATCAAATTAAAATTTTTTAAAATTATCAGTCTTTTGCATAATCATCAAAATTTCAAATCCGATTTTTTAACGCAACTGATTAATTTTTTCTAGTCAATGAAATTTAACTGAATCACGAAATTTAATTTTAGGTGATCTTCAAAAGGCTGTTACTCTGTTCTACGACCATTTTTTGCCAAGTAACAGTCTTCGGAAATGCCCCGGAAAAAAGTTATAAAATGATGATAGATTCGCTCTGTTGTGCCCTGGTCTCGTATATATGTATGTATATATAAAGTATGAGTATATTAAGTGTACAATTGAGAGGGGAAATGGTTTAAAGTCTGTTCACTTGAATAAATCTTGAGCGAAACAAATGAAAATATATTAAAAAAGTTAAATGTCTGATTAAATTGGAGCATAATATATTTCTTGGTATGACTGTTGAATACTTTTGTGTAATTGGACTCAATAAAGCGATGATGCATGTAATGTTTGGGAAGTATTAAAGATACTCGTAAATTCTGGTAATACTTTGTAGTGGGTCAATAAATAATTCGTGTTAATTTAATACTAAACAATAAATTGACTTTTGATTTTATATTTTTGAGATAATAATTGGATAAAAAATTAATATCTGTGATTTATTTATCAATTATCGCAAAATGATTCGAGAGCTTGTTAAATTAATTTGGTTGTAATAACGAAAAGAAAGATGACATGAGAGGTTTGAGAAATTTAAAAACCCTGGGGAGTAAGAGAAACGAAAAATAAAATAAAGTGATATGAAGAAGTGAATCAGGTGGTTTGGAGAATGAGAATCACGTTAATCGAGTGGGCATAATATATTCGAATAAAGTTTACGAGGACGTAGTTACATATACATTTGCAGATATTTATCCCGGGGCGTTTATGAGTCGGTCGTCATTTAACTGCTCGGTGCATCAGCGATGAGATGTAGCCTCTCGTTCAATGGCTTTAATTAACGTCTTAAGTAGAACTTTATTATAGAGCTTTCTCAGCTCGGTGCTCAAGATAAATATGACGATGCGACACGCCCAGGATTTGTTAAAGTATTTCATTGTATGTAGGGGAGACCGGACACCACGCGATATCTCAGTAATGTGATAAAAAAAAATTCTATTTTTTTTTTCATTCTTACGATTTTATAGGATTTATGTATACGTAAATTCAAAGCGATACAAAGCCAGGGTAAAACGGAGAATATAAAAAGTAAAAAAAATAGTTTTTTTTGTTATAAAAAATTATTAAAAAATGTTGAAAAGTTTCCCGGGTCAAAAATAAAACTTGATTCAGGCTCGTTTCAAATTATTTCCTTTTGAAATTATCGATTTGCCGACGATTTTTCGATAAGATCACGACTTTTTCGACTTGAATTAAATTTTTTTCAACTTTTTGAACTTTTTTCATCTTAGTTTCAACTTATTTTAACTCATTCGTGTTTTTTGATCTTAGTTTCGACTTATTCGTCTTTACTTCGAGCACGATAGTCATTCACCTTACTTTTGACTTGCTGAATCAAATCGAAAAAAAGTTATTTATTCGTCTTACTTTCGCCTTAATATATAAAAATTATTTCACCTTAGTTTTGACTTTTTCGCCTTATAATTTAAGTCGAATAAGTCTAAAGCAAGTCAATTTCGACTTGATTTCAACTTTTCCGTCTTAAATTGTTACTAAGTAAGCTAGTTAAGTCTAAACCAAGGCAAAAACTTAATATATTTCATATCTCCGTAAAAAAAGTCGAGTTTGTCTTGTGAAGAACGGCTCCAAATTTCGACTTGGTAAACAAGTTTTATTTTTGACCCGGGTTGTTAGATATAAATAAAAAAATTAATTATTCACTCAAGCAATCCCTCGTGCGCAGTTTTCTCTACAGAAAAATTCACATCCATTTAAATTTTTGAGATCTGCAATTACAGTTGACCAACAACTGACCTTGCTTACCTCTTTACATAAACTTAGTCCCCTATTACCTCAATAACATTTGACATAACATGCAAATAACAAATAAAATAAAATGAAATCCTGATATGAGGTCTCTCGATGAGTCCCAGAGCGTACGCGTGAGATCATCTCATCTCCAAGACGATAGACCATCTGAGGTCAGCCGCACGGGAAACCGTTGACCTCACAAGGAATGTGTACGTTATGTTGCATAGCCTGTGGCCCGAGGGTTTACGCGGGGGTGCATTGTTCATGTCAGAGTACATCCCGTCTGGTCGCGTCCCACGGCGGCAGTTGGAAAGATAATTCAGGTTAATTCATATGTAAAATCCCTTCCTCCTGTCTATCAACCGTCACGCTACCTTTCATATTTGCTATTTATATTATTTTTTAATGTATAATAAATAAATATATAAATATATGCTGTGCTATATTTCCCTATTATAAATTTATCAGCGCGAAAAATTAAATATTCCCGGTAAAATATCAATAATAGCTGCTGAGAGGGATAAAAAATGACTCGAATGAATGGGTGTCGTGTATACTAGACGGACATACGGAGAATATAAAACGTGTGTTAACACACGTAATAAAGTAAGAGTAAGAGTGTTAAAGTATACGTTGTATAAAATAATTAAGACCGATTTAAAATAGATATTTAAGCTGTGAGAGTGTTAGACACGCTGCGTAGTTTAAGATAATAGGTGCTATCTCCTCGACTAATGGATCCCATGGGTGTCGCTTAAAACGCTCCCAGTGTGGGTAATGATGTTTTATCGATTCGCGGATCCTCGTAACTTAAGCCCCCTATAGCAACACAAATACACTATAGCCACTTTGCTGTTGCACTCTCTACATTTTAAAACTACGATACAATATAGTGTCCAGTGTGTCGAACGTGTACACACTGTCTGAGTATAACCGACCTCTAACAGTATATTACTGGCTGGCTAACTATCGTTTCCTATCCCAGAGTCCAGAGACCAACAGACCAGAGGTAACCCATGTTTTCCTCCCTCGCAATAAGAAACAACTATAGTTATAGACAATCAATAAATCCTTTATTTTATTTTACCTATTGGTTAAATTACTTCCGTATCAATAAAAATATTTTATTTACTATCTTTGCATGAAAAAAAAAAAAAATCTCTTGAGTGAATGATTACCCATTAAATTTTTCTTACTAAATCCGAAAGGGATAAATTATTTTTGTGGTATTGTACTGTACAAAATTTACGGAGTGAACCCGGATTAAATCGGGAGTGAGTGCGCAGTAGATGACTGAGTACTTATTTAAACCCCTTGGAGTAACCCCACTTCGAAAGGAAGTTTATTTTGATATTGAAACTCTGAATCGGAGTGAATGCGAATTTAAATAAAATCTAGATCACTCCGAAATCACTCATCTGAAAAAAAAACTTTCTACCCGAGTCGAAATTTAGAGCCTACATAGGCCGCTCTAACCCGAAATAGATCCGATTGAGAGCCCTGTAGTCCTTTCGCTCCGACTTTGAACCCAGAGATCCGAACATTCACTGAGAGATCCGATTTTGAACCTTCAAGTCCGACAATATTAGTCCCGTAATAAATTTCGATTCATTATAATTTAATTATTTATGATGATATAAAAAAATTAAAGATTTTAAAAAATTACTTGTAAGCATTATTTTTATGCCATGCAACGAAATTTATATGAAATTAATTATTATTGTTATTATTATTATTATTAATTTATTATAAAAAATTGAACTATTAACAGCATTTGCTATATATTTTGATAATTTTGATTGAAATTATTGTAACCATTGTGAATGAAAATAAAATCCAGAGTAACATAGATTATTATTTATCATAATATTAATAATGCTAATGATATTAATAATATGAATATTATAATTATTACAATAAAATAGGGCTCAGAGGTTCAAAATAGGACCTAATTTTAATTTTCATCAGATCCTATAATATTGAACCCTAAAGTGCTGAAAACGTAAATTTGTAGCACTTCAGGACCAAAATCGGACCTAATTTAACTAGGAAACAGACTCTATTTTGAGCCTCCAAGTCCGAAATAGATCCGACTTTAGAAGGTTCAAAATAGGCTCTAAATGACGACTCGGGTATATTTACTCCGTATGCGAAGTGATTTTTTCTAAAACTCCAAAACTCCGCGTGAATTTAAATTCAAATAAAATCCGTAGCCACTTTGAATTCACTCCCGATTTTTCAAGTGTAATTTTATTTTACGACATTAATGTCGACAATATTTATTTAAATGATATATTGTAATTTGTGTAATTGGTTTTTTTTTATTATAAATTTTTCAGCCCCATTTTTCCGTGTGCGCTATTTTTATTCACTCAATTAAATGACTGATTTTATTATTCAGGAGTTAATTAAATAATTAAATTTTTTTTCATGTAATTGAATAATGTGTTTTAGTTGGAAAAGTATAAAAACGGTATATGCGTAACAGTACAATTGAATAAAATAAGTAAAATATTTCCCCACTGCAATGACATTATAATACAGGAAGTAAAATAATAAATTATATTCCTCAGGATTTTAATTACTAGAAATAGTTTTATTCGCACCTCTGACGTCTTCACTCGCTGACACGCCGGTTGATTAACGAGTGTGTCGGTACGATTAATCCAATTACGCGGTTCTCTCCACGGCGCTTAAAGACTAAACTATTTTCCACGCGCCTGCTCTCCCTTATAGAGCTCACCCGCTTACAATATACGTTTTTTTTCTTTTTTTTTTTTCCCTCGAGAAGTCGAAGAAAATAATAACACTTGGATTGTATTAATATAATCCCGCACAAAGGGGCGCAAAAAGCTCGCGGTTATTTATGAGGATCGTGAAGCGCCACACTGTCTAAACGTTTTTTTTAGTTATTAAACAATAATCCGGCTTATTATCATAATCATAAAGATAACAAGTAAAACAACCTGGGAGCTGGAATAATAACATAATGTAATTAAAGTATAATTGTTTAAAAGCTGTATTAACATAAAATTATGGCAGCAGTGGCGACGTCTCGCGTTACAAAAAGCATATTTCCTCAGATATATATTATATATGTTTGCTATATTATATATGTAGACATGTAATGGACAGGAGGAAACCGAGGCCACGAGGCCGTGAAATCATCCGTGAGCGCGAGCCTATTGTCCGCGTAATTAATTCCTTTTTAGGATAAAGTAGCGTCAATGTTGAACATAACGTCGACGTCCATCAACATCAACAGAAATGTTAACAGGAGTTTTGAAAAAAATTTATGAATTTAATTATTTAAACTTACCGGTGTGCGTTCGCTTGTGTGCCTTAAGGTGGGAACTCTTGGTGTAGACTTTGTCGCATCCCGCGACGTCGCATCGATGGACTTTACGTCGCTTGAGGGCATCCCCGCAATCACTATCGACGTTATTGAGACTACCACCGTGTCCACCGACTCCGTGTCCGCTGTTTCCTCGGCCGCTGAGGCCGATCCCAGGCGTGAGCGCTGGTCGCTTGTGGAATACACTAAGAAATGAAATAAATAATATTATTTATATATAGATATTTATATATATATGAGCTTACAATAATGTATGGTCATAATAACCTTACACACATAAATGCCGAGTACAACGGTACAAGGTTATAAAGCAACAAGAAGTGGATGACAATGAATGATCAAGATCGATGATGGAAACATAAAGCTGGCTGTTAAGGTTTTTTATCCGCGATCGTGCCTGTTTTGGCGATGAGCCTCGAGAGTAGCTAATGTAATAATTTTTTATATATTTTTATGTCTTGGATAATATTGAGAATTATGACGAGTGAGTAAGAGATCAAGAGAGATTAAGAGCGACGATAGAAAAAGGGAGCAACCGAAGGAATAAGAGATAGCAAGAAATTTGACGGCATCATATAACGATAACCTTGGGGATTTATTTAAGATATAGATATATTAATTCGCAACATCTTCATTTCTTTAAAGTTAGTATATGATGGCTGATGGAAAAACTTGCTGGTAATATCCTTTCTCGGCACGACGGCAGCCTACCGATTGTCTACTCGGACATACATCAATAAACTCTTAATAATACATATCTATCGATCGTTATTCTCACCGTACACCAACAATTCAAAGTAATCGAATATAGAAATTGCGTTCGTGACCGCATATACACCGGGATATATACCTATCTCTGTATTACAACAATCCCGTTCTTCGTCCATCACTATTACATTTATACCCATATCCATATCCATATTTATGTACCCTCCCCTCTTTGCATTATGCATAATTCCATTTTCCAATGCCCGACCTAAACCAGGATGAGTTTCGTTTAAAATAGCACGTGGTCAGTTTCATTTTATCAGTTTTTAAGACCCCCCGCGAACTCGTCTTGCTTCAACACCTCTCAACATTGCCTTATATTACTCGCTTTGGCTCTTTTTACTTTTTACTGGCTATAAGAATAAGAACAAGAAATAATTTAAAAAAAAATATATATATATATATATATACAGACTCTGTTAAGCGAAACAACTGTGGGTGATCTCGGTAATTGATATAAGGGCTTACAGGTTCTCTTCGCTTCACGGAAGTTGATATTTTATTTAATATCCTTAATTATTTCATTCAAATTAATATTTTATCAGAAGTTATTAGAGATGGAAAAGTTGTAAACTAGATCCAAGTACACGGAAAAAAAACTGTTCCCGAGTCAAAAAACAAATTTTATTTTAGTCCTCAAAAGTCTCAATTCCTTTGATATTTTATTTACTGCCCAGAAAGTAACTCTACTTTAGTACTCAAAATCCTCAATGAGAACTATGAGGTTTAAATGCGAATAATTTATCGATTTTTAATTGTAACTAAGACCTCAAAATCCTCAACAAATGAAAAGTTATACTTCGGACTTTGAGAAATTTTAGATAGGAAAGGGAAGGGAGAGAATACGTCGAATGAGACTTTTGAGGTTCAAATGCAGATTAAATTATTCCTGTATGTTCTGAGTATTTTGAGGCTCTTATCTAGATTATGTTATTCCAGTTTAGTCTTCAAAGTGGTAAAATGGGTCGCAACTACTACTTTGAGGGCTAAACTAGGATAACTTTCTATACTGTCGTCAATCTTAAAATTTTAAATTGATCCTCAAAAACTTCATTGAGAACTTTGAGACTTAAATCTGAATTTGTTTTTTGACTTGGGTTGCTGCAACAAGACATTATCGTGTAGCAGCTACAGGACTTAGTTCTGTTATAGTTGCAGGACTTGCCCTGTAGTATTTAAAAGATCAGTCCTGTTGTAGTCACAGATTTATTCCTGTTGCAGTCACAGGAATAGTTTTGAATTCGTAATAAGTATAATAATGTCAATTACTAGAGTTGAGAATCAACGCCATTAAAAAATATGATTTTACTATATATATACATATAGTAAAGTGTATATTTACTAAATATGACTACAAGAGGAATAAACCTGTGGCTGTAACAGGACTGATCTTGAAGCTGTAATAAGGCAAGTCCTGTAAGAACTTTCTTGCAGCAACAAACTCGTGCTACAGGACCTATTGTTATTGCAGTAACAGTTATTTTTTGTGTGGTATATAAAGTTTTTAATATGAATCCATTTGCTTCAATTCATGTATAAGTTTAAACGGATGTATACTCATGTGTTTAAATTTCTTTACGGTACGAGTATTACTCATGCGTGTATGCGTGTGAATATATGAAACGAAGGAATAAGGAACCTAAGAGTAAGAGTCAGGAATATGGTATATCGAGATCGAGAGCCGTTTCCCACCGTGAAATGACTCCCAGCGGAATCGATCGGGTTATACTACACGTCGATTCTACTGGACGGCCGCGTGCGACTCGATTGGACGCACGTCGTGATGAAATCCCTTAGCGTATTGAGTAGTCTATATATAAATATATACGTGTATATAGTTGGTAACTCTTAATAACGACTCGTATGTTGGTTACGTTCAAAGGCATACGTTGGTCAATCTATGAGTATAACTCGTCCTTCGAAAACACGAATTATTTTCCCATAATTTACGTACAACAACAACAACAACAACAACAACAACAACATCAACAGCAGCAATATCAGATATTTTTACAATAATCACAACATTTTTATTATCAGTTGACGTTTTAATAGCCGGTATAAAAGTATCTTTTTAATTAATATCGATTTCTGATTTAATGTTTTGTGCAGTAAAATAAAAATCAAAATAATTGCTAATTGGAAATAAGATTTTATTATAAAAAATTTGTGTTATGGATAATTCGTTATAAACATACAGTAATGGAAATAGTGGATATATAAAAAATAAATATATTTTCTAGCGGTACTTTGAAGTTTATCTGCTGGGAGTTGCGGACGATTATAAGAGAGATATTTACCAATATATTAATAAAATGTTTGTAATTTATATAAATATTTAAAAATAAAATAAAAATAGTTTAAATTGTGATTTAATAAACTGTAGACTCTATAGGCTGTACACGGGCTTAGATTTTCTCGTAAAGTATGCACTCGAGTAAGAGTACGGATGTACGGGAATTC
Organism: Microplitis mediator; assembly: GCF_029852145.1. Lineage (NCBI taxonomy): Eukaryota > Metazoa > Arthropoda > Insecta > Hymenoptera > Braconidae > Microplitis > Microplitis mediator. Next base: position 5,948,868 of record NC_079970.1, on the reverse strand, counting down.
ACCGCGGGAGGGTGTCTGTGGTATGAATATGCGGGCGACTGTCCGCACAAGTTATCATATTATATATCTATCTATCTATCTTGACTATTTATTTACGAGCTACGAAATAATCAAAATATCATAAGTGATGCATTAATAAATTAAACCCATCGCAATTATAAATAACTAAATAACTTGAATAAATATTTATATTTATTATTTACAAAATAATAATTCAAACTTTTATCGTATTATGCCGTCTAATGCAATAATTTCGCGCTAATTTATCAGCTTCCTGCTCGAAAGAGGTCAATCGAAATTTCTCTTCTCGAAACAAAAAATATATTCACGAGCTAAAACTTTCACGAGTTAAATGCTAAATAAATATTTAATTGTTTTTTTTTTTTTAATTTTACTTTTGTTAGTTATCTTGTGTACAAAGTACTTTATAGAGTCTCAGGTGGACATGAACACACCCTGAGCTCTCAGAAGAGCCGCAAGGATTTTTGGGAACCGAAAGAGCCGATGAAAAAAAACAAGACGAATCGACACGAAATAAAACAGGATTGTGTACTTACAGTGAGGCCTCTTTTATCCTTTGTAGAGCGAGGAGGGCCGCTGAGGAGGATACGAAAACAGGATCAGGTGGTTCAATACCACAGACTGATACTTCTCTCTCCCTGACGCGGTCCCGTTGCCTCTCGCGGTGCTCTCGATCTCGTTCCCGGTGTTCTCGCTCACGTTCTTTATTTCTGCTCGCGTCTCTCGGTTCCCTCTTCCGGTCTCGTTCCTGTTCGCGTTCCCTCACTATGTCCACTAGTGGTAATGCCGGTGACACTGTAACAAATTAATTAAAACAATAAATAAATAAATAAATAAATAATTTAATGAAAGAAGAAAAAAAATTGGCTGCATTTAATTTTTATCTCAAACTGGCGCCCAATACATGTGCGGTAAATACATAAATGTTTTCATACATAATGTTAAGTAGACAAGGCTGTGTATCATGTTTTAGTTTCTGGCAAAAAACGCGGAATACCGATTTACTCTCGATACGTCTGAGAGATGGATCGGTCGGACGATAGATCGATCGATTAATGCCGATGATACGCACGCATTAACGTCCTTGTCGTGTTTACTCGTCCTAAGTACATGACATGTTCATGTAAGTAAATAATATTCTGTGCAATATGATAAAGGCTTTCCGGATGCTCTAGATTTCCCGATTCGCAATAACACTGTTCTCAGTAATCACACGTTCTTGTCTCTAATCCATCAAATCAAGGACTACGCCTTACTTTTTTTCTCTCTGCTACTAACTGGGTCATGATTTTGGCTCCGAGGTCAACAGTTACTATTTATTGACACACGTCTCAATGTGAAATGTCTGAATGCCCATAAATATACAACCGCTAAGATTAATTATTGTAGTTGGAGAAAAAAGGATAATTGACATGAAAGATTAACTTTTGTAGACGCATGTATGTTAATAAAGTTTTGAATTTATTTGACATTTTAGTTGTAAACAAATAATAGCTTTCATACCGAGCACCGAGTCCATACTTTCTTTTAACGAGTAAGAGACACATGAAGAGATAACGATATTAAAGCAATTTCCTTGTACTTGAGAGCCCACGAGACCCGGCCACCAGCCATCAACCGCTTAATTAACTGACTACACACTGAACTCTGTTGTTATTGGTTTTTTTTTCTTTTTTATTAAAAACTATCCCCGGCTCTTTTTTTCTCTCTCTTGCACTTGTTCCCCATATATTTATATTTTATGCTTGTTAACTTTTCTCGGGACTGGGACCGGGACCGGGACTTGGTCAGCGGAAGGCTAAGGTCTGTGATCTTCGACATGTAATGACGTCGAGTGATCATGAAGATACCAACTGACAGGTCGCTCGGCAGACTCATTGGGATCCGTGACCCTCTACTCCGCGTATATGTATTATACTATTCTTAATGCTGCGGCTAACCCCGCGAGCATTTACCAGTAATAGCCGCAGCAACAACCCAGCTTAACTTAAAGTTACTGAGTTGATGCATATATTCCATGTTTGTTGGTTTCATCCAGTCTCGCTACTCTTGTTCATTTTATTGAGCTTACCGGCAAGTGAACCGTAGATGTAATATCCATACTGGAGATAGAATGAGAGAGAGTAGGTAATTGATAATGTTTAACTCGGAGGTTAATCCGTCGATTTATGGCCCAAGTGTGTAGCGAACATTTTTTGAGATGAGCCAAATTGAGGGATAATCGGCAGACGCTAATGCCTCGCTGTCGAGCGGATGAGATAGCTGCCCAGTGGGGTTAAAGTGTACGTTTAGCAATACATTCAAACTAGCTTATGCTGCGTGGGCAACGTGTTTGATTTAATGCGTTTAACAATTGCCTGCATCCATCCCAGCAATATAGACACGTACATCCAATTCATCGCTATATACCTACATCCATCGGCTAACTACATCATAGCTAAATTACTAAATTATTAGACAGCGTAATGCTGCTATCACTATAACTATCAATTACTATTATTATTTTTATAATTATTTATTATCATTATTGAATAAGACCCACAATTTAAAAATTTTACAAGTTCGATTTTGAATTGCACGAATTTTTTTAAGTCCCATAATTTTAGTTAAAAAAAAATCTATGGCCGAAAAAAGGCCGATTCAATTGTCAGTCAAATATCGGCCTATTTAATCAAAACCAAATTTTGAGCCCGATACCTTTCTGGGGCCGATTCGGTATTCTTATCGTCCCATGGTCTTTTTTGTTGTATTTTCGGCCAAATATTTTTACCCGAGGTGTCGCAAAAATTTTTTATTTTTAATACACAGAAAAAAAAGTTCTTAAGACAAGAAAATATTTTGGAAGACAAACGTTTTCGGGAACCAAGTCAAGATTTTCTTGAGCCGAAAGAATTTGTCTTGGTTAAAAAAAATTCGTCTTGGTCGGAGAAGATTTCTACATTATCTGAGAACATTTAGGCTTCCAAAAAAATTTTTTTTAATCAACAATATTTACCTTCAGTCGAGAATTTTTTTTTTCTGTGTAGATACCAAGTGTTTGGAAAATCAAAATGTCTATGCCTTAAGCACTCATGTTATATTAAAGATATTAAAGTGAATTAGAAGATTTTATTGCAGACACAATAATTTGTCATTGAAAACCTTCATATTATTTTTCGTGATGCGAACGGTCTGGCCACTGAAAATTTTGATGGTCGCGTGACTGTCATGATAATTATAATTAAACCATAAGATATTGAACTGCGATTTTCAAAAGGGTTTAAATATGAAGGAATTAACACAAATTAAGTTGAAAAATTGTATTTTTCAAAAGTTATAGTGATTTCAAGCTCTTAACGAAATCGACGTCATAAGTCACTAAAAACAGTATTTTTTTTATACAGCTTAAAATGTATCAAATTTGTGTGCTGTAGACATGCAATGTCTTTATGAAAGTAAATGTATGCAGACTTTGTCAAAAGTAAACACCGCGAATTAAACTGAGATAATTGTTTCGTTTGTTTGTTTGTTTGTTTGAATGTGTATTGTGCTAATCAACATCTACAGACGTCTTTTTCGCTTTACTTGGTTCTTAGTAAATTACTGCTGAGTGTTAATTGCAGAGACGGGTGAAAGTGACGCGTGCCAATCTCTGTCACGATTGTGCTACTAATTTATACACTTTAATAAGTTTATGCTATTGCGACAGTAGTAATAGTTTATGTTGGTTTTTTTAGACATTAAAAAAAAAAATAGTTGGGTAATTGGATTTATTATTAAGTTTTAACAGACAGCTGATAAATTTAACTTCAATAGACTTGCATTTTTCAGATTGACCTTAAGTATTTTTGCCGTGAGTATTAAATGACGGAATTTACTATTTTTAAATTTAGTTGTATATTTAAATTCAAAAGATAGGCTGATAAATTGTCTTTAATCTATGGACTCTTTAGTTTTATAACGAACTTTTGAACAATTTTGATGACTTGATGATGGTTTTATAAATTCATAAGTGAAATAAATTCACAGTTATTTCATTTTCCTGAACAGGAAAAGCGACATGACAACTCTACAAACGAGGATATGATTTTGACCGGGTTTATTAGTCATTTATCTAAGGGATACATATAGTGGATTTTGATGTTCAACAATTATTGAGATCCAACAATAATGATTGATATTGTCGATGGAATATTAATAGGCCGAGATGATGGATTGAAAATATGCATCGGCAACAGACATTGCAGTATTTGAGCGCATCCTCTGTAATCTGTCATGCTTATCAATGACATTTCGGGATTCCCATCATTCCCATTTCCGGTTCATTTAGAATTAACCCTCTGCTCTTATAAATTTGTACTTCATCAGTACACGGAGAAAATGAAATAATAGGAATTACTATCTAGTTATGGTAAAGTTTTTTACCATCAATAGATAGTAGTGAATACATACATTTTCTTCGTGTACAGTAACGATACTTTCCAAATTTTTATTTTTTAATCGACTTATGAATTGCAGTAAAACCATCGCTGTCTCGATAGTTCACTTCTTCCACAGTCAATTTTTTTACTAGATCCGTGACTATTTGCAAACAATTTGCATCAATGACAGCTGAGTTTTCCGTGAATTACCGGTTTTAAGTTTTTTATTGCTTACAATTAACCAAAAAGAATTTGGATATTGATTTCAAAAAAGTATTCTTGTCACAAAAAATAAAAATTAGAATAACGTGAGTGAGTCACTCGAAAAAATCATTTCGATCGAAATGAACACACAGCGCGTTCGCGCTTGAGGTGCGCAATACCGTAGTATTAAAAATAAATGAAAATAATTTTTGAATATTAGATAAAATAAATATAGCAAAATAAAAATAAATTCATTGGCTCGGGTATCATAAAAATTTGAAATCGTTATAGCAAAAATTTAAAAATATTATTCGTGTTATAAGATAAGGTAACAGGGCTATTAGTACTCGATGGTGGGCTCAGTATCTTCTCGAGACGATATCGCGAATCCTCGATATAATACATACAAACGAGAGCTAAACCCGTGCGGTATTTATACAAGTAGCAACTTCCTTACAACACCAGAAATATATGTATACATATATTAAAGGAGGTATGTGAGTATGCCAGTAGAATCGTGAAAACACAACCAGGGTTTCATTTTTCCGATCAATCATTATTTACAGTCATCGATTTGAGGATAAGATAAAACCCAGAGAGCGATACCGCAACAATATGTAACCCGCATCTCTTGTTGTGGTGTTGTATGCGCTACAAAGGCGTGAGAACATCGATACTAATGGCCGACGGTCAGCTCGTCGTGTTTCAGTATTGCCGATAGCATCTTCGCTAAGTGCGATATAATGTCATAACTTTAGAAAAGGACCAGTTGTACCAGTAGTGCACTAGAGTAGAGAGGGTAATATTCATTCTTTCTTTCTTTCTTTCCTTCTTTCTTTGAAGAAGCTCATATATGTTGGTACAGATCCAACCATACCAGCTTATAAAATCGATTTAAGAATAAACACGCGCGTTGGTGTGTCTTTTACTGCACGTGCTGTTGAGGCTGCCGATGCTAGAGAATTCTTAAATCCAAGTACACCAGGAAGCTCAGCCAAAGCCACTCCCGTAAATCTTCTTTACTCCAACGGGAGTATACACAATCTACCAAGAGTTTAAAACAATCCTACGCTATATCTGACGTTTGTTTTATCTTTTTAACTTTTATTTTAAGAGTTTATATATACTTATATATATATATATATATATATATATATATATATATATATATATATATATATATATATATATATATATATATATATATATATATATATATATATATATATATATATATATATATATATATATATATATATATATATATATATATATATATATATATATATATATATATATATATATATATATATATTACTCCCATTAAAATTAACAAAAATAGTTATTGAACTTAATAAAGCGGTTACGTCTGATAAATTGTGAATTATTATTATTTTTTCCGGGCAATGATTGATCGATAAGTTGTGTGCTGGCGGTTTTCAACCGAGCGTGAGAACCGACGATGGGTTATCGATTATCGCATGAGAGCGAAGCCCTTACAGTCAGTCGTATTTCCCGAAAGCAAGATGAGCAATATAAGGTACTTGTTGGCTGTTACTTGTACACTTGTGCCTCCACCATATAAAACATTTTATATATATTTATAATCATAGTATTTACGATATTCACTCACAAACTCTCCACGAACCCGATAGCCTCTCAGTAATTTTATTTACTTATTTACAAATAAATAAATATTAAAATTAATACAACAGCTTCCGAGTCTCTCCGCTGATTCAACGAATATATATATAAAAATTTACAACACCATAAAATTTGAATTAATTAGACAATAAATTTTTTCGTAAATGTATTTAAAAAGCTGTTATCAATTTATCAGTTTTGCATTGCGTGCGAGGAATCTATTTTAAAAATGAATGAATAAATTTATAATGATAATTATTAAATAAACTGGGAAATTAAAAGCCCGATAATTTTAATTGTGTCGAATCATGAGTATTAAGAGAATTTAAATTTAAAAGTATTTATTATGGATTTTATTTTTTATTTTTCTGACGCTTAAACCCAGAGGGTTATCGGTCCAGAGCCCGGAAGGACCAGATCGTAAAGCAGGAGCAGGATTGCCGAATGCGTTTTTGGCTCTGTAATTATATATTACAGGCCGCCCTCACTCTTTTATTATACATATCTGATATTTTATACATACACACTCACACACACACATGGTGGACACACACACATGGCGGACACACACACATGGCGGACACACACGCACACAGTTATTTTATTCTTTGGGCGTCGCTGTTTGAATTTCCACAGCGAATCTCACTTTATACTCTCAGCTCTTAAATATATTTATACATGTATATATATGTATATATATAAGCAAAACAACACGAGCAGTACAAGAGGGAGTGAAAAGACAGGCGATGAGTGCCAGAGTGCCGCGTGGGTGTATTACTCCAAGAATTGCCGGAGGAGAGGTTCTGGAATGCAAAATAACGCGAGTGCTGAATCCTGGTTATCGACTCAACGTCAATTACTCCATATCAATAGCCTTTTTTTATCCTACACCTCCAACAAATTTTTTATTCTCTTATTACTCGTCTCTTCTCCATTTAATTCAATAATTATTACCATAAATTTTTAAAATCTCTATTTCAGAAGTAAAATCGTCACCATCAATCATTTTTGAATTTTCAAAATAAGAATTTATTTACTAAATTTTTAAAGGCAACTAAACAAATTGAACACGAAAAATAGTTATTCAAAAAAAAAAAAAAATAACAGCTAATTTATTATAGAATTGAAACATTTAAATGACGCGTAGTATAAATTGTAGATGAATAATGGATTAATAATTGAAAGTTTGTTGTGATTGGATTGATTTCAATGAATCGAGGGTTGAAATAAATGGCTTATACCCGACAGAGGAGGGGGAAGAAAGGGGAAAGAGGAAAGAAGACGATGGATTCGAAGGATCGCAATGTGCCGATACACGATAAATCTATCGAGAGGTGATAGATGAGCCGAGGTGGCTGTAGGTCGCGGCTTAGCCTCGGACGAGAGGTGAATAGTATCACCCTACCTCTGACTATTCACTGCACACTTTTATATCCTTTTTATAAATATACATAAATAGTGGCATGTGTGATGTAGACTTGGCTTACGTCTACACATTTAAACATTCACCTGTAAGAAACCATGAGTTACTCTTATGTACCCGACCACACATACATGTTTATACGCACGTATAAAATATAAATAAATATATATATAAATGCGTGTATATGAGACTGAGTATTTTTCGTTGTAGTTATTTAAAATGTCGAGATTGTGCCAAGGATTCTCATATATATGTACACATAAACTCTTTAGCAGCGAGGTACAGAGTATTAAAAATATATGAGAAGATGAATGGAGTTTCGATAAAATGTCTTGGCTTGTCCGATTAAATCCAAAGAGACATATTATTTTTTTTATTAAATTCATTATTTAAATAAATGTTATTGTCCCAAGTATTTAAACACAACGTATTTTATTAATAATTTATTGTTGCTGTAATGAGAATATAAAAACATAAATGTGATATTGAATTTTCTGTGATGAAAGTCTGCACGAAGATCTAAGTATTATAAGGAGAGAAGTGGCGATTATGGGAATAATAAATTAACGCTTACGACCTTATCGGGGTTTATAATTCATCAACCCGTTACGAGGATGTATGAATTTTTATATTTTATTTTTTTACTACTCTTTAGTGTATAATATATTTAAATTTTTCATTCCGGTCTTTTGTCAGCTCTCTCTAGGTTACAGTAACCTCGTAAAACTCTAACGGCAATTCGCGAGCCCAAAGACTGGTATAGTATGAGTGCATTAATAAACGCATGGCGACGAAATGCGTGACGAGGCACGAGAAAGTCGGTGGTACTTTGTCGTATGTACATCAACTGTAATGCAATACAATAATAATAACAATGATTAATGTACTATGCAATAAGGCAGAGACGCGAAAGATCACGAGGCCGCTTCCCGAGTCGAAATATTAGACGTAAATTGAACGTTTTTAACGTTTTAAACGTAATTTGAACGTTTTGAACGTAAATTGAACGTTTTGGACATTAAAAACTCAATTTGACAAGTTTCAACCTATTCAAAACGTAGATTAGAGTATCGTAAATCGAAAACGTAACTAAAACCAATTTGGACTTACAATAAGAAAACATAAGCATACACTGTAAAAAGAGCGGTATTAAAAATGGACTCATTTTAACTCCGCCCGGTGTAAAAATGGAATTACACCGGTGTAGGCGGAGTAATTCACCGGTGTTAAAAATACCGGTATTAAATTAGGGTAACCGGAGTAAAATCGGTGTAAAAGCGGGGTAACCGGTGTAAAAGCGGAATAATACCGGTGTAAAAGCAGGGTAAACTGCGTCCGCTTGGAGTTTTAACTTTAACGATTATAAAATACAAAAAATGTCAATTCTTTATGAAAATAATTAAAGAATATCATTTATTAACAAGTATAGTGATCGAGTAGGTAAAAATATTTACAAAGTGAAATATTTTAACACCAGTCTATAATATTTACACCGATGGCGGCGTTATTTTCACACCGCTTTCGGGGGTAAATTTAACACCGATAATTTTAACACCTACACCGCTTGGGATTACTCCGGTGATTTTTTACAGTGTACCAAATATTTTTTTTCATCGATTTTGTACTCTTGAATTATAAACATGTCAATTCTCTAAAATTTTGTCGTCCGCTTTTCTGGCTCTTAAATAAAAAATTCGTATTTTGAAAAAAAAATTTTTTTAGTTTCATACTTCTTTCTTTAACACTATTATATCTTTTCATATATTATGATATCAAGGTTATGAAAATTGTGATTACAAATATTGAAATAAATTAATTAATGTTATCATTAAACTAAAATCATAACTCATGAAACTACCAATTTTTTACGAACCAAAATACAGAAAAATCGTTCAATTTACCTTCAAAACGTTAAAAACGTTCAATTCACGTTTAAAACGTTAAGAACGTTCAACTTACGTCTAAAATTTCGACTCGGATTTTCAGTTTGACGATTTAAAAAAATTTATTTAAAATAAATAGTCGGGCACTTTGTTGGTATTATTGGGGAAATAAATAATTTTTAAGTGGTAAAAATGTACTTATTGAAAATATAGATTTATAGTTATTGGGTTACGGTAAAAGAAAAAGTAGTTAGGAAAATAGCCAAGCAATTGGTCAGAATACAGAGTTTGTCCTTGATGTTAGTGAGTTTGCATTTAAAATAACGTTTGCTCTCCAGGTATAGTTATCGAGCAAATTGATGTCCTCGCTTCTGTTATATATACTGTACGTTAAGTCAACAGTAAGAGTAAGAACAGCTTCGCGATTAGGTATAGAGTGTAGTACAGGGGGATTTATAAATAAAAATTTAGAGAGAACAGCAACATATATCGTGCAATAACTGCGGCGAAGCACTTACGCACTCGACAAAGGGAAAGGAAACAAAGTTCCATCTTGATTGCAGTGGCAATAACGCCAAAACAGCGGTTACGCATCTGTGAGCGATCGTTGCTGGTATAACGAGCTGCCGCGGTCCCGCAATGGCCGCGAATGCTTGCCCATTATCTCCAAAGACAGAATAAACTCCGTGGGTTGGTTTCGATATGTTTCTGTATCATTGCTTGGTCCAATTCTTAGTCGAAGTCTTAGTCGAAGTCTTTTACTTATATATTTATATACAATTACAGTCTTAGAATTGTTGTAACAACGCACCTCTGTTGATAAAATGTTAAAATGTTCAACAACCAGCTGCGTTGGATCCGGCAACTGGACAGTGAGCTGTTGCATAAAAAGTTGATACGAAATTCGACTTCGGTTAAATGAATTTAATATTTATTATGGTAATTAATAAAAGTTACTTTCTCGAAGGAAAATCTGATTACTTCACTTGACACGGAGGGCGTCACTTGGGTTTTTAAATTCGGAATCCGGATGTGGATGGACATTTTTAGTCCATTAAATAATTATTTATCAGACACTGTCTACTTTCTGTTATTGATTATAAATAATTATTTTTATGATTAATTGCGTGCGTAATTAGCGGCTTGTGAACTGAGTATAGATTTTGGCGTAAATATTGTGACAGGTTGATAAGTGAGGACTTGTGACTTGTTTTTTTTTATCAGAAGAAGTGAGATGCTGATTTGCTAATGGATTATTTTTGTAACGAGTTTGCAAGACTGAGTATTAAACATCACAATTAATTTGATGATGGATTTGAAATAAATAAAGAACGGGAGTAAAATGAATTTGAAGATTTAGATTTGGATTTAAGATTTCGGGATATGGCAGAAAATAATTTATAGTCGGGTTGGGTTGTTTGCAATAGAGCGAGTAATTGGATGATGGATGAGTGAGTACAAGTGGAAAAATTTTGATGTGATCAGGCGATTGGAAAGTGTATTAGAGTTGTACTAGTTAGTAACCAGAGGAACTTGTTGATTATTGAGTATTGAGAATTGAGTATGTTTATTTTATTTCCGCTTAATTATATTTCTATTTTAATTACCTCCAAGTATGTATGGATGTAGAGACAAGTTTTGAATTAAAGCGAGAAACTTAGCGGTCGTTAAAATCCAAATATGGTATCGCTATCACGCACTCCACCTTCGACTGCTCGGTCAATCGATTAATTAATTATCTCCGATTGCGGTAACGGATAAATAGTAAAACCGGTAATTATTTGACGTTGAGGGTGCTCCAGGCACCGGGCGTCGTCGCGTTGACGCCTAGCCAGCCGGCTCCTCGCCAACACACATCATTGTGGTGTTGAGGCTCTTGCGTGTTTCCACAGACAGATTCCGCCTCGAGGACTGCAATTGTTCTTTCTCTCATTTATGCTTTCAATAGACCGCTCGCCGAGATTAAGAGATTTTAAATCTTACTCTTTATTTGTGTGTTACTATAATTTATACTATTACTTAATGATATATATTTTGTTATTTGCAATGATATTTTGTATTCATTTACTAGATGAAGATGTTCCGTTACCTCTGCGCATTTTTTAGGTATATTATTAAATAATTATTTATATATATAAATAATACAACTGAATTTCAAGGGTTCGTTGATGATGGTTACGAAATATATAAATTTATGTTCACTGAGAAAAAAATAACTTTCGTGAAAACAATATTTTTTCAAGTAATAAATCAATACAAATTATTACATTATTAATTTCATGACTAGTGTGAGGATTCATTTTCTTGACAGAAGAAAATCTAAATTTATTTACACAGCTGCCAAAAAAAGAATATCAAAATATCTTGAAATTCACGGAGAGAAAAATATTGTCAGAGTAAGTGTACGTATGGTTATTCTGGCTATACGCTGTATACTCATCTTACTCAATGATACGCCGTATAGCCAATTCAGCTATACAAAGTTTTCTCTCAGTGTATCTTTATTTTAGGCGTTATATGAATCTCTGACATGACTATTGCGCAAATTTCATGATTTACTCTCTAAACATGAATGAGTGAAATAAGTGAATATTCACTAATTCAGAGTGCCAATTGAACCACTTTTTGGAATGAGTGGGTCGATTTGCACTTGGAATTAATGAATATTCACTTATTTTCACTAACTCATGCCCGAGTCAAAATACAAATTCTAGTTTAGTCTTCAAAAGCCTCAATTCCTTTGATGTTTTATTTGCCGTCTAGAAAGTAACTCTATTTTAGTACTCAAAATCTTCAATGAGAACTATGAGGTCTTAGAAAAATTTTAGATAGAAAAAAGGAGGGGAGAGTATACGTCGAATGAGACTTTTGAGGTTTAAATTCGGATAAAATTATTCCTGTATGTTTTCGAGGCTCTAATCCAGATCATGTTACTCCAGTTTAGTCTTCAAAGTGGTAAAAAGGGTCGTAACTACTACTTTAAGGACTAAACTAGGATAACTTTCTGTACTGTTGTCAATCTTAAAATTCTAAATTGATCCTTAAAAACCTCATTGAGAACTTTGAGACATAAATCTGAATTTGTTTTTTGACTCGGGTGTTTAGAGAGTAGGCAACCGAGAAAGATCCATCTTATAGCCAATTTAGCGTTGCGGATCCTCACGCTTGCGCAACAGTTACTTGTATCAATGAAACTACATATGTTTACAAAGGTTATTTGTCGTATTTTCAAATTAAATGAATGAATAATTATCCTAAACCAAATACACATCATTGTTTCAATGATAATATAGACGATGAAATGAACTTGCAAGTATTCATAACTAAGGTTACCGTATCGTTATTCTGATGACACGTTATTTGAAGATACATTGGATAGTGATTCTGACAATATTTTTCTCCGTGCAAAGTTGGGTTTCTTTGATTATGAAAATTATTTTGAATGAAATCTTCAAATTTGTGCCCCAAAAATACATTAGATTGAAAATTTTTAATATCACAATTTCTCGTGGTGAGAATACACAACCATTCGAAAAGATTTTTTTCTCGGTGTATACATAAGATATGATGATAGTCTCTTGTCTATAAATTAACCAAGGCTACGATAGTTATTAACGATGGAATGAGCTTAGTATTAGTTTCTGTAAAAGGTAATATCAGAGCTAGCTGATGCTGACCTCGTCTCTGCGTACTTCCCACGTTTCAAGGGTCCCAGAGATTCTATCAGATGTGAAACAAGAGGTGAAATATGAGACAGCATATGTCGATATAAAAAAAATTAATACATAGAAAAGAAGAGTCAACTGATCACTTCAAGGTCTCTGGATTTTATTTTATCGCGTTAATTACACATTTATCAATAATGAAATAACAACAATAACAATATTTATAAAAATAATAAAAATAATACTAATAAATAATGATAATGACGATGATAAAAATAATGAAAATAATGCAAAGTAATTGGGCGCTGTGAGTTAAATCGTAAATCAATACAATGATTTTTACACTGACCGAGCTCCGCCCATAATGCTCAGCGATTTACACGCATTACACTTGGATTGGAGAAGGTATACAGTACCAGTACATAGAGATCGATTTTCGGGATAAAATTTTCGATCGCTTATTAACTTTCAACGCGACGCGTCGCGATTCACAGAAGCCGCCACACAATAAACTACACCACTACCACCACTACTACATTATGTATTACATACATTTCAACATATAGATGTATAGATATGTACATGTATAGATGGAGATACATTTATAAAGGCTTAAAAATAATGATGGTACACCCCAGTGTAAATTTCAATCGATCATACTGTAATTTAATATCACATCATTTATGTGCCCAAACGAGGTACCTCACCTACTTCTTTTAAAATCGACTTGACTGTATCATCAGTCTGTATCAAGAGTTATGTAGTCAATAACTAATGTCCATTGGTTGTTAAATTGTTCTGACAACCAGAGTCACGATCGATGACTCGGCTAATTTTTATTTTATATTATATTATATTATATTATATCAGCTCTTTAAATTTAAGCCCAGCTAAATAACAGGCTCTGGGTCATGAAATTTGTTTACGTGCTCGGTATTTATGAAAATAATTTAAAAACGTGATGATATAAAAAATGTTATTTATGTATTTAGAACCTGCACACTGTGGTGTTATTTATTATTTTTAATTTAAAAGTTAATGGCGCAAGATGATGTTGTAGAAGCAGATGTTTAAAATGTTTGAGGCGCGGTTTATATTACAGTGACATCTTACAGCTCGTAATGTGGGCTGCTGGATAGAGGAGAGACCGAGGGAGAGAGATGTATACGTTTGTTTTCTCGGGAGTCACTTGCTAATGTAATATAATGTAACGTAACATAAGACTCTTCTTTGAGCTAAGATATAATAAGAGCCAGGTAAGCCGGTGAGTGGCGACGGGTAAAACGCTCTTGAGTCCTTGAAGACGCGCGGGTCGGCTCTAAATAATCCTGGTGTAATGCTCGACCACAACTGCCACAACCGCCTTTGTTAGTCGCGGGCGCCGATGGATTTATAAGCCGCGCCTTGCCTTTTTGCATCTTTTATACCTCACTACTACACACCAACAGAACCTGCTGGTGTCAAGATAGGACACTTTATCATCGCTAAGTCAAAGTCTGATAAAGTTTACGAGTTTCTTGACGGTCAATTTTACAACATCTTGCACTCGGGTTCTAATTTTATCATTCTGATGTTTAATATTCAATAGATAGGGAAGACCAGGGCACGACGAGATGCCCATAAATGAGTAATTAATTCTTGTGGTTTTTGTGCACCGAACAAAGTTCCTTCCTATTCATTTCGAAAACTTCTGTGTAAATTTTTTAATAAAAACTAAGTCTTGTTTTTTTTTTAACAAATTTTCCAAGCTGGTGCTTAGCAAAACTTTTTATTCAAACCGAGAACGTTCACAAAGTTTGCGAAACAATTGCAAGTTTTTAGAATCAAACTCTGGAAATACGCATTTCTGATGCAAATAAGACTGACTAGAGATTCGACATGGTGACAGGGTAGCACATGTGCGTGTTTAGTACAGCATTTAAAATAATTTTTAAGAACTCAGCTAAACTTTACGACCGTGTTCACCACGTGAATAATGTAGATAGTAGGAATAGTAGTACTATATATATGTACATATAGATGGAGATTGGTTTTATGCGAAGAGGTAAAAGCCAAGCTGACCTGAGTCACCTTAAACGCAGTAGGACCCAAGCAACTAAACCAGGAACGAGGATTTCCGTGAACGTGGTAACCAAGACAAGTCGCTTAATCATCTTGTCTATCTTACTTACGCATGACTGGGTATCTCGAGTATGGAGATTAGTACCGGCTCATTGAGGAATGTTAACTTGAGATTGATATTACCATTCGCGTGACTCATTCATCTTTTTCTTACTCTCGAATTTTCTCGCAGAATCTCCTATCCAGAGAGTCAGCTAAAAATAAAATAAAATGTGAGTGGCCATTTATTAGCAGTCTTATTCAATCACAAGATAATTATTAAATGATTAAATGATAAGACTGTGTGCTAATATCTCTGTAGAGACGAGGGTTCAAAGAAAAATGTTCCAGGATTAAGTTAAAAAATAAGACATGATACATTACTCGCGTGACGAAGGATATCGTTCGAACGTGTGGTATAACTTATTTGGAATTAGAAAGCCACGTACACGAGTATGAGTTTTAGCGAAAGAATAAAAGGGTTTCGTTAGCTCGTGCGCGAGTAGACTCGTGTAATATAACGTTAAGTTAAATAAAATAAAATAAGTTATCTGTCTGTATAAAATAAACTGATAGACCTATAAGCGAAAGAAGGCGCAACTGCACGGGATCGCTTATATCGAACACACGTTGGCAACGGTTACTACCTCAGAAGAAAGATCACTCGGCAATGCACCTCCTACATGACGTAACCGACGTTGAGACGTTGAGCCGGTGAGCCGGCTGCATCAATAACCGGCCCGACCTCACCTATTATGCTAATTAATGTTAATTAAAATCAAACACGCGTCCGCATCAATGGGCGGGGGAGTCTCGTGATTAAAGGCCGCTTCAATCCAATCTGTACTTGCGTTCGTTTTCTTATGTCCTACTTGCTTCCGAGTGTTTAATTATTTAATAAACCAACTTTCAGCCTACTTATTTTATTTAATTAATTTTAATTAATTATTATCAATTGATACGCTTATCAAAAATTATAAACTGGAAATTCGCGTCTAAGCATCCTCGGACCACCGGGAAAGAATTTTCGGTGTCGCGGTGAAATCTTTCCTGTTAGATTTCTCTCGGTAAGTTTGTTGGCACGTGGGGGACTAGTCTCTTCAGATGCACATAACATAACACTCGGATCATCGCACAAGATCTTGCATACATAAAATGTACATACACCAGGACGCGTGATACACGAATCACGCTCAACTCGTAGTCCGCACGTGCCTGTTGGATAATATTTTCTCTTTCTCTTTCCCTCTCTTTCTCTCTTTCACTTCATCCTTACTTATTTTATTTTATTCGTTTACGTTTTTTCTCTTATTTCCTCCCTGTCCTATTTGCTCATTTATTTGTCGTGTGCGCTGCACAGAGAATAATAAATGAATACAATAGATAAAATAATAAAATATATACATGTATGAACGTATGTATGTATGCATAGACTGCATGGATGGATAGGGTGAAAAATATAGGATTTGTGGTAGAGCGCACGCGATATCGTAGTGTGTAGCTGTGAAAGCGGGTCGCTCTTATGAGCTTGAGTGTGTCTATATGCACATGAAAGCGACTATGTCTACACAGAAGAGCAACTATAAAACGAACGGAACAATTTACGCGGCAATGAGGCTCTGGATCTCTTTGAGGACGTCGTTATAGGTTGGATGTGCACGGCCGCGACCTCGCGAGTCGCTTATTCACCTTTCTGCATCGGTACAGAGCACAGTGACTGTGGTAGATATGCTGTAGTGGTGATGGTTGACTCAGTGTCTACTCTAAAAGACTATTGCTCTTTTTACATCTCGAGTCGGTTATTCTCTCGGGTTTTATGCCAGAGGAGCACACCTTTTGCATATAGAGGCTTGATTGCGACGATGCATCCTTTCTGGCGCGCCCTTGTTCTTTAATACACTGATCCGTCTATGCTACACCGTCAGCACTTTATAGTGTACTTTATACTGTACGTTTGAGGTTGCTGATCCGCGAAGATTCAGCCTTTGTGGTGGGGTTCAGCATACACGGAAACGGCGAAGTTAAATGCCTTTGACTGTGAAAATAATAATTCCATTAGTACTCAAGCTTTTCTGTTTACCTGCGTGTCTTTAATGCTAGCGCTCAATAAAAAACATTAGGAGTAATCATCATCAGCTAATCGTTCTAGTGTTTCGATGCTTCAGAATTGCTGATGTGAGTTGAAGGGTTTTTGAGAAGTTTATTTTTTACGCTTCATTACTAGACAGGGATTAGATGGGGATGAAGCCAAAAGAAGCTGTTACGGCAGTGCAGAGTCAAGAAAGATCATCTATTGCCAGAATAGCATACCAGATACGCCTATTATTAGCCAGGTAGATTGATGGAATCAAGCAACCAGTCATTTGCTGAGGGAATCAGCGAGAATTAATACCGGGCTATTAATTTCATCTTGCTCGGTTGCTTGCTTTCTGAATGTATGAACCTGTATGATATGAACTTGTGGGTCTTCTTTGTATATAAATATATGTATGCAGACACGCATTTAGCGAGGATATTAATATACAAGGTATAGGTATCTATGTGTGTAGACGATGAGAGAAATCAAACACTGGAAAGGATATTCTTTAACACCGCACAGCTGACTCCGTGATTTAGGTATGGGTTTTTAATTTTTTGTTCTTCAACTTCTTCCTCTTTTAATTTTTAAACCTTACGAGCGTGAACTCGGTGAACCCTTCCCAGGTGGTATAGAAGCTTCTCTAGTTCTCCTCATGACGGGCATCGGGGAAACGGTCAGCGCGAATTAATGCACGAGCATCGATTACGTGGATTTCTTGGCAATATCTCCAGCAGCAGCAGCAACAGCAGCTATAAAATCAGATGTGGGAAAGAGATTTCATGAAGAATATATATTTACTAAGTGTCTGGATACTTCACTCGCTGCTGGATACCTTTTGATGTTAAATCCATCAGTCAGTTTGTATTAATCATAAACTAACTATCGATGTATGTTAATGAATAATAACTGATGATCGTTTTGATAATTAAGATGACTGGAGATTTAGATCTAGGGATCGGATGTTACTCAGTAGTTTTGTAGAGTATCGCGCGATCTTGTTCTCTGAATTGTTGGTGGCACTTACGATGACTTGCTTAAAAGAGCCTGCTGTTGAGTTAGCATTATCGAGCATAAGTACCAGGAGAAGACATCAGCAGCAGTACTAGCATCGTAATGTCAAAAGCCTTGGCAAGTTGTTAGCTGGTTAGTTTGTTGGTTCGCTGGGTGCATACACTCAGTGCCGGTGAGATCTCAAGCGTTATGAAGCCGTTGTACGTTCGCCGCAGGGGTCCTAGTGCCGGGCGTGTTTGTTGCCAGCATAAATTACGCGCGATTTTGCATTTACACTGAAAACTTGAATGACGTAGATTATTTATCATCCGACTGAAAGACCAAGATCAAGACCGAGACCAAGACCGACTTTAAAAGGTCATAAAGTCCAGCGAGAAAAAATACTTTTGAGTTAGCGCTTCTTTTGCTGAAATCTGTTCTGTCATTATCAAGAAATTGTTGATAACTTTTGTATACCCCATTTTGTCCGACTCTCGCTTGTATCGCGGAAATAATGTTTTACATAATGTATCAATTTTAATGGAGTTTCTGTTAAATTAGGATGTAAATAAATACCAATAAAAGTAAATATCCTTTACACTTGTTTCGGTATGATAATTTATAATTCTAATCCTGTGTAAAATCACCTCGTATTTACCACGTGTTACAAAATTACGTAACACAAATATAACGCCTCCGCGGTGATACCAAATACGGCACACGTATGTATAAATATCGTGGAGTGTTGAGTCCAGCATGAGAAGTAGTAGAAATGTATATGAGTATAAGCAGTAGCCTGACTCTGATTCTAAAAAGTTGATGTGAGAAAAAGATAATAGGCATAAGAAATGTAACGTTAATCGCATTTGGACGTTAGCTTATGTATTGTTGAGAAATTACGACTTAAACAAAGCAGCTTAGAACTTCATCCAGAGATAAAGTAATTTAAAATAAATCCCTGGTGATTGAAATCTGCCTCAACTGTCCTTCATCGGATACTTTATATCATTTAGCTACTTTATGTTATTTATCCATTTCGATTAAATTCATTCTCTTGCTCAGTCTACTCTGGATACTGAGACATGAGCATGAGCACAGTCATCGGTGATGAGGGAAAGGTACCAACGAACGCAATACTCACAAGGTATGCATACGTTATCTAGGTGAAAATATTATTCTAGAATATACCTCGAAATCGTTGAAGCGATCACTAATATATTTGTGCACAAACAATAATATAAACCGTGGAAACTCTAACTGGAAATTACATTTTTAACGTTCATGTTATTTATTTATTTGTTCGTTTCTTCGAAGTATTAGATACGCATTCACGTATTGCGCAATACGCGATCGAGGAAACTCTAATGTATTGTTCTGCGTAAAAGGAAGCTTCTCATACATATACAGATATATGGAATCAATCTTTTCATATCTTCAGAACCAATGAAATCGTGTTATAGATTAGTTGCGACACAAAAAAAAAGGATACTAGCATTGTACTAGCTGATACAAATTTTGTATCAGTGCTCGTTTCACATAAAATGACAGCAAATTAGTATCAGTTTCGGATAAAAATTTTGTATCTAATGTATTTTAAATGACGTTCATCATGCTATATATTATATAGATTAGTACACAACAATAGGGGCATGTTCGGAAAGTCACCCTGGAAGAGAAGATGCAACTTCTACGTTCTCAAATATTATCTGGTTGAACCAGAAAGCAATTTGACTGCCATAATGCATTCATGAACTCTGCAGAGAAGGTAAAGGCAGTATCGGGTATTCTTTCGTTCCTCTAGTTTTAATTAAACCACGTGACTTTCTATTTACTAACCGTCTGGTTTGATATTTATCAATCTCCAGACTATTTTTCTGAACACGCCCTAGAGTTTATACATCAATACGGCTATAAGCTAGAACTATTTTTTGATTTCGTTGTTACATTGTATAAAAAATTAAAACGCCCTTAATTTTGCTGTTTATGAAATTTCAAAAATTGTTTTTAAAATAAACAAAAATGAAAATGATACTGATCAATGTGAAAATAAAAAATCTAGTGTGACTTGACCATCACTGTTTACATTCCACGGTTGATTGAAATGCGCGAAAACTGATACATAATTTATATCACTACACTGAGAGAAAAGTGCGTGGTTGGGGTAACTAGAAAGGGATGGCTTTGAAAACATAGTCATCTTAACTAATATTTCTAGTTTCTTGAACTATATCATAGCGCCCGAAACTATTTGAAAGTAGTAGTTTTCACTAAGCATTTGTTTTATTGTGGTGACTATTTAATATTAGTTCTCAGAACTTATACTTCAGCAGAATCACAAATTTTTCAGGAATTGTACGATTATAATTTCATTAATTTAGCATCATTTAAGTCGTCGTCGAATATAATTAAGGATTTTTCTTCATTATTTTTTTGTAGTAAGAATACCATTTTTTACTTAGTTACGTTCGCTATTGTCATTATTCATTTAACTATAACACAGTTAAAACAACTATGATATCACCGTACATTTTACAACTATATATTAGTTATCTAAACTGAGGGTAATAGTGGAGGCTTCATTGAACTATGTGTTTCATAGATCAGAAAACCAGTTTTTTTTTCTCAGTGTACACAGAAAAAAAAGTTTCTTGGCGCAAGAAATTTTCTCTCGCTCCAAAAAATCTTTACTTGGCTCAAGAAAATGTTTGTTTTCAATTCATAATGCAAAAATTTCTTAGGGCAAGTAAAAATTTTTTGTGCCAAGAAATCCTTTTTACTATTTTATATCAGTCATAGTATTATTTTAGCATCACTATTTTTTTCCATATACTTTTCATTGCTCTTTATTATATATATTTATATTTATTATTATTGAAAGTAAATTTAATAAAAAAGGTAATTATAAATACCGATAGGATAAACTAGACATATTTCTCGAGACATTACAAATTCATCAGAGGACTGTAAATACTATTGACTAACCCTGAGCCAGTAATTTTATTTAATGATTATTTGTATTTGTTATTTCCTTTTTTTACAATATTCATAGTTGTGAATTTTTTGTTGGTAGATGTCTCGACAGAGATTTCTTGTGATACACGAGAACATGCGTACGGGAAATTTATTTATTTATATATCTATTTGATCTACACGCGGATACTGGATGGAGTTGAGTAGTGTAGTAGTATAGTAGTATAGTAGTTGACTATGACGATGGATAGGAAAGCTGGAAAGACACATTCCAACAAGACGTGTGTGTAATACTCTCATGGTCGATTCCTTTTTAAGATTTTATAGAATAGACACGTTTGTAAGAATAATGAATTATTAGTTCTCTCTCGACGTATATAACATATTGTAAATGATAATTTTAATCGATAATACAAGCAAGTAAACCTGTAAGATTATGAGTTTATTGTTGAAAAAAAAAAATAAATAAATAAGTAAATAATTACTAAAAAATATGAGTAATAGTAAAATGGATTAAGTTTTTATTAAAAATCCATAAATTGCTAATTAATGTCAAGATTGATTTGTGGTTATTTTTAGTTGTCGAGTAAAATAAATAAATGAATAACATTTTAAATAAGATCAGTGCCTCAAGTGTTAATATAACAAGTCATTAGTGATAACACATATGTAGGATTTAACTTTATCGATGTAGGAACTAATCATAGAACATTATTATTTTTTTTGTTGTTAATATTTTTATTTATTCAGTCTAGCGAGGATGCTCAGGGCCATAATTATGAGATCTCAAATGACTTACCCGGGGTTTTTAACGCTTCGAGGGTGATAGGATATATATATATAACATTCTCATTGCGCACGTGTTATCATACGCGAATATCCAGCGAAACATCCATCATCCGCTGTCTCTATCAAATCCTCATCTAGTCGGTATCTTTAACGCACTAGTGTTGTAATCTACTTCATTACTAGTCTCTTTATATCGTTAAATATAAAACTAGTTCAGTTATAAATTTATATTAAAGTTATAACATCAATCCCATTAGTGGGTAATCTAGTTTATTTTTTATAAATAATGAATAATTTCTCATAATTTACGACTATTAGAGTTGATGTTTCACATGTTACATTTATTACCACGTGGACATAAAAAAATTATTTATTAGTGACTTTAAATTCTAATAAATAAAATTGAATCCTCAGTACTTGAAGAATAAAATTATTATTTTAAGTACTGGAGAATTTAAAATGACTGTAAAGATTTAAAGTGAAAGATTTTAATTTTCCAAGCATATTTATAAGTAATAATAATTATAATAATAAAATAGCTTATGTGCGTTTAGTTCGTGCCCATTGCCGAGGATCATCATCGACACAAACAAATGGCCCCGTGACTTTAACACTAAGTCGTTATTTACATATGCAGATGTTTCGTGCACCCACGCTGCCTCTGCGGTTGCTAACTTATACCAACCTGTGTGTAGTTACTTGGATACTCTTGACGTATACCCAACAAATATATATACACATATGTATGCTGGATAGAAGGCGCAGTAGAGAATATATTTATAAGTTGCAATAAATAATAGCTCATTTATTAATCGACTCCCAGTCTTTTCTCAGCAAAACATTAAAACACTCCCCTTCGAAATATTGATTACGTCTAATAAATTAAGTTTATAGTCTGTACTACCGCAGCAAAGATATAAATATTGGAGTTAGTATATTAAACAAACTGAATAAAATGGTATAATGGATTTACAAAGCAGTTTCCCATTAGGAATACATGATTTTCACAAAAAACTGCCTGGGGATAGGCCTCGGCTGTCTTGGGTGGACTAGGAGGAGTGTAACGCAACATCGAAATACCGTGTCTGGGCTGGTATTTTTAAAACCGGTGGTTTAAAACTGTGGAGGCAAGATAATAGATTTACGAGGCAAGCCAAGGTAAGATCCATGGCAATTATAACCGGTGCCCTGGCATCGAGGTTATCTTTGGCAGGGCGTGCCGGACGTACCGGCTGTGTGAGTGGACGAGTGTAAAAATATTTGAAAGAGTTTTACGAAAAAAGAGAATGAGCGCGTTGACGGGGGCGTCGACACCCACGCGAGCAGGACAATGAAATGCGCGGGGGAGATGAGAGTACTAACCCATACCAAGTCCACGGTCTAAACTTTACTATACCGCCCAGTGATATCTCACGCTCGATGCGAGTCTTTCTTTATACTGTTATAATATCTCTCCGGGGCGAATCGCCTTCTTCATTCAAGGGTCCATGGGTTAGTGATTGCCGTTAACCATCTTAGGGTGTGGATATAAACGCTCAACAATTGCATCTTTTATTATTTTTACTGTAGGTGACTTGTATTGTTTTTGCTTTCGAGTACTATTATATTGCGTTGGCTCTGATAGATTAAATAAATGAGGTGTTAAATGTTTTTTTCTACTTGTCAAAAGTTTTTATTTATTTTAATTTTTTATTTACTTTGATTTATTGAAACTTAGATTTAATAAGAAAAATTCACTTATTTACTAGAGAAGACCGAGGTAAAATGGGACATCATAAAACTTGAAAGTTTCTCAGACAAAACGTGATACTATCCCGAGTCAAAATATTAGACGTAAGTTGAACGTTCTTAACGTTTTGAAAGTAAATTGAACGATTTTTTTGTATTTTGGTTCGTAAAAAATTGGTAATTTCATTAGTCATGATTTTAGTTTAATGATAACATTAATTAATTAATTTCAATATTTGTAATAACAATTTTCATAACCTTGATATCATTATTATGTCCGGATTTAATTAATTAATAATAATTAATTATTGGAAATAGTCGCAAGGGCCTCAAGTGGGAGGCACCGGGTAAACAGGGTGATTTTCCTAGAGGATTAGCTCTAGGTTTTATTTTTATTGTGAGAACTCGAACGATAAATCCCGCAGGGGCCTCTCTGTAGTTTCGATGCAGAATTTGGAATATATAAAAAGATATAATAGTGTTAGATAGAAGTATGAAACTGAAAAATTTTTTTTTTCAAAATACGAATTTTTTATTTAAGAGTCAGAAAGGCGGAGGACAAAATTTTAGAGAATTGACATGATTATAATCCAGGAGTACAAAATCGATAAAAAAAAATTTTTGGTATGCTTATGTTTTCTTATTGTAAGTCTAAATAGGTTTTAGTTACGTTTTCGATTTATGATACTCCAACCTACGTTTTGAATACGTTAAAGCTGTCAAATTGAGTTTTTGATGCCCAAAACGTTCAATTTACGTCTAATATTTCGGCTCGGGATAATTTTAGTAAAAAAAAAAAATTTGAAATTGATTTTGAATTTAAAATTGTTGGGTAGTCATTTTACCCCAGATGGCAAACTCGCTACAGGAATGTACGGTATATAGTGAAAAAAATTTTTCTTCAAATTTTCGATCCATTGTGGCCGTAGCTTCCCGTTAATTGAAATAATTTAAAAAAAATTTCATCCAAAAATAAATATTTGAATAATAAAAAATTGACAATAACAAAGAGTGTTGATGGTTAAGAGCAAATTCTCGCGATGCCACCACTTTCTATCCGAAAGTATAATCGCACCTTTCGAGCATACATCCATTATAACATTTATTATGTGTATATATTATTATCCATATTATATATCCGTTTGTCCGGGTGTGAGAGAAGCGAACCGAGGCCGTGGAGCTTCTTTAAAAAACCGAGACTTTCGGCGCCCGTTGCACCGTAGGCGTCACCGGATCTTCACGCAGCTCGATAATTTAACCCGTTAATGCTGAATTAAGCCGAGATATTTATGCGGGCGTACGACGATGATTTACAGATGTGCCTCTGCCACGAAAGTTGGCGTAGTCACCGCGAGGCCGATATGCGCGACCACCGAGATATCTTCTGCTGATTAACAATATATTCGGTCAGATTTTGTAACGGTTTTAATGCATACACTCCATTCCGTAGCCTACATATATCCTTCGTATGATCGATTTAATCGGATGAAAAGGTACTGAAATTATAAATACAAAAATAATAACGAAAATATTTATCTTGTTTCTTTTTTGTAAATTTTTCATATCATTATTATTATTTAAAATTTTTTTTGCTCTTGAGCAAGAAGTGAAACTATGGTTACTCGGACTGATTTGCGATATAATTATAAGCGCAAACTTGTTCGGCACCTGGGAACATTGAGAGGTAAAAAAGAAGGGAGAGACGGTATACCACAATTTTATATACATATATATATATATATATATATATCTATATATGTATGGATGTATGTACACGACAGAGGATATTAATCGTTGTGGAACGTGCGAGTCGTTTCGCGGGCGCGCGTACAATATAACCAGCATAATAATATCACATAGATGTTATATATATATAGTACATAGAGAGTAGCATAGAGTTTGCTCGCGATCCACTCGACTCTGTTACTTAAATCCTGTATCCAGGTATATAGTGATTCGATGTACACAGGGACGCTCGCAACACTGGTGTATATATGTAGTGCATAGTCGTAATGCGCCTCGAGATATCGAGCATGTACGTTGCATTGAGCATTGAGCCGTGTGTTGTATTACGTAAACACATTGAGGGAGTGAGCGAAGAAGCTAAAAGGTGCAGTCTTCTAACATTTCATAGTCTATTAGCGCACTAAAAAAATTATTTACTGGTTATAAAAGTATTATATTGAGCGTCTAGTCAGTTTGTTATTTTTATTTTTAAAATTACTTTGACTAAACGATCCTTTCACTGTAAAAAAACTATAATTGAATATTTTAATTGGTAAATTTACCAAACGTTTTATTTTTTTAAAAATAAAATAAATTTATTTTAACAAACGAAAAGCAATTACTCGAAGATTTAAACGAACTATTTCGCAATTATAATACTTGCAGGGCGGCAAAGTGGATATAAATGAATCAAGTCTCGTGAAATTGAAGAAGCCGCATGAGGGATGAAATGAGAAAGCCAACATCTCTACAGAAATAAACGCGGGGGTCATAGGTCGGCTTGACGCACTACGAGTTTATATTCAGTCATCATCTCTGGCTCATTTATCGCAATCAGGATTTCCGTATTTGCTAAAATTTAAAAATTATAATAAACATTTTCCTCGGGATAAGTTACTTTTAAAATAATAACCTGCATATAATTAATAAAATTATACAGTCGGAATAAAAATAAATAAGCTCGTGGATGAAAGAGAGATCGAGATCCTCTGGGGATATAAGTCTATATATTTTCCCACTTATTCTGTACTGAGGATTCGAGAGCACGCGCGAGGTGGCAATTCACCAGAATCTCTAGAATCTTAATATAAAGTACGCTCACCGCAGCGTACCCCGGTGAAAGGTGAAATAAACTCGACGCAGTTAGCTCGTTAGCGGGCTCACGTATTGTCGTTTAACGCGGGACGCGGGTCAAGTTAAAAGCTTTATACTCTAATGTATCGGCACTATTATACATAAGTGTCTATATCTGGATATCGATTCTATGCCGTATAATCTCTCCATTGCCGCTCGGCACATTAACGACCTCTAGGAAATAAAGATAAAAATAATAATAATAAAAGACCCAAGGTTTCTTTCATACCAAGAATAATAAAAAGATTTCCAGTATAACATAAGTTAGACACACGCACATTCTCTCTTACGTAAAATAGTTTAAAGCCTAACTGATGTGCAGGCAATATATGTGCAAGTATTTTATCGGGAAAAGGATATTGATGTGGCGTGCATCATTGACTGAGAGACGAGCTTCGGAGATGATTGCCTTGACGTGTAGTCCTATTCCTTTATATTTAGTTAGCATATATTTTATATATACATATATGGATATGTGTATGTGTGTGTTGTTATGTTGGAACTGTCTCGTGACACGCAACAGTATATTACGACAGCATAACGCTTTATAACAGCAGGAAGTTTAGTTAAGTTCATGAGTCCAGTGAAATTTGATATGGTCGTTTTGATACGACCCTTGTTGTGTGGATGATAGTATGCCTTGTGGCTACTTATCATTTGTTAAGACCTTTTTATAATAATCGTTATTATGGCTTAATAAATTACTCCGGTTTTTTACATTAAATTATACCGCTATTATCATTAATATTTTTGTGTGAGTATTTTAGGTCCATGCAGCAAAAAAATAGAGCAAAAAAGAATATTCGTATTGATGAGAAAATTCAAAAGGTCAAAAAATCATGTACCTGAAGATCGGAACGTTTTTTGCGCAACGAAAAAAAAATTGGACAGTCAAAAATCTACTGGATGACTCGATTTCCGAAATGTTTCGGATATAGATGCTGGTATGTCAGTCTAAAATTTTAGGCCACCCCCAGCCTCAGGAACTACTCCTTAAGCAGTCGAATTACATGAGTTTTTTTTATTTTCGTTGCGCAAAAAACGTTCCGATCTTCAGGTACATAAAAAATCTAGTAATTTTTTTTTTAAGCTAAAGTATTACACATAAAAATACACGGAAAAAAAACAGGTGCTGGAACAGGGTGCAGGCCTGCGGGAGCAACAGGACGAAATCCTGTTACAGCAACAGGACAAAGTCCTGTCACTGAAACAGGATTTTTCCTGTGGAATCAATAGGATGAGGAACAAGTTTCATAAACCGATTTTTTTTGTCAGTATAGTAATATTTCAAATTTTGAAAAAAGTTAAAATTCTGGATGTGTCCTGTTGCTGTGAAAAAATTTTGTTGTTCCCACAGGATATGTCCTGTTGCTACACGCATAGAAATTTTTAGTAAAAATTACCCAAAAAGTTTGATACTGTGAGGACATGTGGTAAATATCTAAATTTTTCCCATGCACATTGTAAAGTATACTACTCGATAGCATGTAAATGAAGTGCAACTTCTGCTAACAACATAGTAAAAATTTAGTTACTGGCTAGATGTCCTTACAATACCGAATTTTATGGGTAATGTTTACTCAAAAATTGTCTGCGTGTATAACATGAAAATCCCGTTGCTCCCACAGGACTGCAGCACCTATTTTTTTGTTTAAGAATGAAAATAAGTGTCTAGGTAACATCTAACTAACATTTTATACTATACGGAAAAAAAGAATTTTTGGCGCAAAAAATTTTTGGCACTATAAATCGAAAACAAAAATTTTCTTAAGGCGGGAAACAAATTCTTGCGCGTAGAAATTTTTTTTCTGTATAGAAAAAAAAAATTAGGTGGCAAATTGAAATTTTTGAATGTGAATATACATTATTTAATTACTAGCCATATATATGGGATATAATTTGTTTACGTTTGCTGTAGATAGAAGCTGTTGAGAATCAAATATTAGTAAATTATCGATAAGTATGTGGGATTTTGTTTGAAATTTATTGCAAAGAGAAATGTGTAGTGGATGTAAAACAGTAATTGGTAAGCTAGTGGGTCTTTAATACGCAAACCGTTAATGCGTAACAATAAGAAAAGCGTGTCTGATGCATCGGCATCGCTTTCTTGCACCCCAGGAGTCGGATTGCAATTTGTTGTGAGTTAAAAAAATTATGGAACATAAAATACAAGAAAAAAGTATCTAATAACCGCACTGAGTATGCCATTAATATGTGGTAAAAAAATAAAAAATAAGAATATGCTTAAAGCCATTTAAAAGTCCAGCATAAATGCAATTAGAGTGAAATGAAGAGGGAAAAATATTGACAGTAATTTTTCACGCTGTCAACTGCAGGTATAATCATACACCATTTTTGGGCTCTACCGTCTTCATTAAACCCCAATTGCTATATATACCAACTATATCATCGATCAAAATCCGAGAGAAATGATAACCATCTTTTTTCATTCGAATTTAATTCATAAATTATATAAAATAAAATAATAATAATAACGATAATAAAAAAAGAAGAGTTAAAATCATGGCAATTTGTGGCGATCGGGACAGTGAAATGAAAAGGGACGAGTAATAATCGATCCATAACGGGTAAAAGACAAATTATGCAGTTTGCATAACCGATGTACACCTCAATACGCATCTTCGCAAGAGGTGGGAGGAATAAATTTCCCGGTTACTTTCACATATTCTCTGAAACAAGCTCACGAGCCAGTAAAAACCCGCCGAATTCACTGAAATTATAAGTTTTCGGGCTCACTCGGCATATGGATCTTTTTACTGTCCCATTTCATGTCCTAGTAACGCGTATGCTCACATTTAAGATAAATATAAATGCGTATATGCATGTATTTATTTAAAACGCGACACGGACAACAAACGCAACCGGTTCCCTTCGATTGGTCCTCGTGATAACGACATGTTTTACCGCAAACATTCCGTTAATTTTGTCTGTAAGTCAACGACACGACGTTTTATGCAGTTGCAATATTAACAAATCCTTGAAAAAAAAAAAAAAAATAATAATCAGCATCAGCATTTACCGCAGAAAAATAAAATCAAAACCAACAAGCTACACGCGCTGTTACACCGAGCCATTTAAATAATTCATTTGTCCAAATTATACATTTTAAATCTTCCCATTTATTTATTCACATTAAAATAACACGAGTTTTAATTTTTGCGTCGCTGATAATTCATTTATTACACCAAATTTATACTCTACATTTAAAAACAGCGATTGCAATAATAAATCGGGTCTACATCGTCTCTCTTTCTCTCTTTTCTTATCTGCATATATATATTTAATATGCGGTATTATGAGATTTAACGTGTTCGTTATTTAGCGGATTTATCTTACACGTGTAAATAAATATGTAAATATACAATAATAAATAATAAACAAGTGGCAAGTTGAAGAATTAAAGATAAGGCTGGCGCTTGCCGGCGAGAGATATCCAGTTTGACATTGGTTCAAGTGGAACGAGGCATGACGGGGTAATCGTGTTAATCTATCGGCTGAGATAATCGATAATGTCGGTAATCTATTCCAGGTAGCTCTGCTCCTGCAACCTTCATACATACATACATTATATCTACATATATACATATATATTTATAACCGACTAAATATATAACCAGAGATCCAGACAAGGCACACGTGTAATCTGAGGTAAATGACGCGTGTAATCGCTGTCAACGGATAAATCCCGACTAGTCCCAACGCATCTTCATTCTCGAGCCCCTTCAGGGCTTTTAGTGTCGCCTGAATTATAAACCAGCATCTTAACTCCTAGTCTTAAGCGCTCCCAGTAATGTCTGTCTGTGGTTGAGCCGGTGTTAAAACTGTTAAAGTCATGCGCATATTTAATATATTTATTTATTTATTTATTATTTATTATTAGACGCCGATAAATAAACGAATTTAATAAGGGACAATTTAAAAGCAATGATTATCTTAGCGCTATTGGAGCTATCTTTTAAATTCCAATTACGCTTTGATACTGGATAAATCGCCGACTTAACTGCTGGTGTATTTTCTTTAAAACCCACGATTGTAGACGGGAATCCTGGCACATACGCTCGGCCAGTGTAAATACTACAGCCGGTCTTTATACTTGTTTCAGCAGTTAAGCAGTTTGTTTAGTTACCAATTGCCGGGCTGCTTACAGTAAGACTCTATAGATATACTACTGTAGTATACTACACAGAATACAGAGTTTTCTTACGCGGTCTGGCCTTTAAATCCCTTTTATTCCCTGTTCGTTGTGATCGTTTAACTTGTTTATATTAATGCTCGCGGGTTCCCACAGACTGGAGATCGGTGAATTGGCTGGTTAGCTCGTACCTAAAGATATTAGTTGTGGCACGCGGTCAATTTGCGTCTAGCACGAGTCAACTCGGTGCTGCCGAGCATCCGCGGTGTCATAGACGATGCATAGAAATGTCCCGCGGGATGAAGAACGCGTAAAATAAGATGTAGCCTCACTGATAACAGCCAGCAAGAACCGGGCTCGGGTCCCACTGCTGGCAACTTTTTAAAAATAAAAATGTAAGCATGAATTGGATTAAAAATAAATATGCATACATATGTATATGTATATATAGATACAAATAATATATAGAGGGAATTAGAGAGTTGGGTATGGAGAAGAGTCTGCTGTTATTTCTCTTGATCTGATAGCACACACGCGGCGGCATACGCGTATCGAGCTTGTAAATTCGTGCTCGCCTCTTTTATATAACTGCTCGCACACAAAAGTGCCGACTAGCTCCCAACCCCAAGTACCTTCGGCGAACCATCAGCAGCAAGTTCGACGCCTTGCAGCGAGAAAGATTAAACAAGAGTGAGTGGCAAACAATTAAACGGATTTTACTTAAAATTTTTAGTGTTTTCACATCGATACTGCCATTCTAATACATCGTACACGGTAAGAAATATTTTGTGGATATCACTATGCCAGTATGGGCTCGCACGCCATACTGTATAGTATCGAAGATTTTTATAGGTTATAAAATTGTATACATAGATGATCCAACCATTGCGGGAATAGTAACATTGGCAATAGTTGTCGCGGACGCCGCAATGTCAGTATGGCCGTCAGGCCCATGCTGCATTGCCGTATCCACATTACTTCTGGCCGATAAACCTAGTCTAACGACATCTATATAGTTTTGGTGGTAATACGATAGTATACATTGATTGACACGCCAGAAATTATGGCGGGAAAAACTAGTAGCATTGTGCCCTCGGCATTGTAGTATGGGTCTCGGGGCCATGCTGTTTCGCCGTGCCTACTCTGCATAAGTATGAGCAATACAATAGCTCCAGTACTATATAGTATAGTAAATAACGCCATACTTCTGGGACTCGTTACAATACTGTCTTGGAATATTTGACACACTATTTTAGTATCTGTCTTGAGACCATACCAGCATGCTGTTGAACGCCATGCATTTCTTACCGTGTATCCCACAAAATTTGTCATTTTCACTTTTCTTGAAAAATGGAATCATTGTAACAATATGCAGCTTATGTCAAAATTTTAGAGGTCAAATTGTTTATTTAGTATTTTTAAATAAATATTCTAATATGTCGTATCCCACACGCAGACTTTTGCGCCATTCTAAGATGTCGTATCCCACATTTTTATGTAGGTTCAGTCATGCTTAATATTTTTAATTTTAAGTTAATTTTAAGGAAGCAATCAACGACACAAATAAGAAGGTTTGCATAATTTTTGACTCTTCTTACAGCATATAATTCAAAATTATTCATTCACTACAAACGCCTGTATTTTATGAAAAACATGAAAATAAATTTGTAGGTTATACCAATGTAAATATATTAAAAATAATTTTCTTTGCCGACCGTGAAACGTTTTTATCGTCTCCTGAAAAATTTTCCAAATGTGGGATACGACGTATTAGAATGGCAGTATCGATATGAATTATTTGTTTAAATACTTGCTTGCATCTAGTATAACATCTTAAAAAAATAGTAAAATACTATAGTCGAGTAGAGGCTTAACTGTACGCGAAATAAATAGCTGCGAGTAACTGCGTGACATTAAAATGAATAGTAAGAAAATTTAATTCCTAAACCGGGTGTATTATGGGTATGGGCAAGTAGATAATTAATGCCTACAACTGTTATGAATAACTAAGCATATCTTTAATATACATTTTTACTAAACTCATCTATACTTATATTACTTGGATATCACAGACTTACTTATCCTTCAGCTGTTATGTTTATGTATACTTTATGGTTATTGGAGGGCGTTCCCTCAGCAGCTTCGTAAGGATACGCTATCGCTAGAATATTTCTTCTTATATACCAAGTAAAGTTTCCAAGACATCTCTTAAAACTGAACTCCATCGTGATAATTTAATCGGAAAATGAATACACGGCTCACGAGCGGCGACTTTTATTTTTAACAGCGGTCATAAAATACTGCGAGTCATATGTCATTAAGGAGTATGAAGTAAAAATAGTCCGGCATGAAAGAAACTATTTAGTTTTAAGAAAAAGTAATAAATATAATGAAGTAATATTTAAAAGAGATAAAGGCCTTCGGTGATGATGAATGTTACCCGGGAAATAGATGAAAGTATTATAGACCAGAAGCCAGCACTTGTTTAGCTGCACATCAGTACTCATCCGAGCGCGATTGATTGTCCATTGATGAGAAATGTCTGTTAACTCAAGACTTGTACACAAGTGCCTATTACTACTACTACTACTACTACTACTACTACTACTACTACTGCTACTACTATTATTGTTGTTATTATTGTTATTATCATCATCACCATCATTGATTATCCACGTCAAACGGTACAAGAGCGTCATCTGCAGACCGCGCTACTGGTTTTTTCATCAACACAAATCACAACGTCATTCTCAGTAACGTTACAATTTATAATACACAATTCACGTGTCTTGTAATGGAATAAACTCGTGTACTATAATATTAAATTCTTGTTACTCATCAAACATAAACTCTTTTTTATATTAAATACAATATTAACATTACAGTACTGTACAAATCGATGGATATAAATAAAACATGCATTAATATATGTTTTACAACTAGAAAATTTACCATCTGAGCATCTGATGGCAAGTGTTTCTTGTGCCGAGAATAACTGCCCAGGAAATTTAACCACCTTTAGCTCCTGCACATCAGTAAGAATAATTAGCGTGGCGAATTGTAATTACTGGATAGCTACTCTGGGCACTTATGACACCGACCCACGTACTTTGCGCCGCGGGATATTGAATTTTATTTTGTTTAGATAGATCGTGGAAATTAATGAAAATAATAAATTTTTTAAATATACATGGATATTGTACACTACCTTTTCCGCAAACTCAGACTCCCGATGGGTGGGCTATCCGTCTGTCAGATTTAAATGCAATAGGTATAAAACCTTAGAGAAAAGTTAACAGTGTATATACATTTACATTAATGTATATATATATATATAGGAGTAAGTGATGAATGGAGTGATTACCGAGGAGTGACGGGAAATGCTGGCGAGGTGACCGCGCGTGTATACCCATTGGATGCTCCAATCATCATCAGTTTGTGTTCCGGCGTTTTAAATTTATCCGAGCCAGTAGTTACTATTCTGTTTTCTGCTCAGGTGAACTAAGCATTTATCTTACACGCGTGCTGAGAAAGTATCTGATCTTTTTATATATATGTATATGTAGTAGACTGCGCCAAATAGAATTGATTTTTTTTTTTCGGTCCCAGACGAAAATTGGGTTGTGTGTTAGATACAAAAATTGGGTACCAAGTTGGGCTCTATAGTCTAGTCGACATGTTGAAAATGGTCCAAAATAGAGATACTGCTCTTAAAATTAGGTGTGATAGCTCATTGGATCCGGAATGACGCCTAGAAAAATGTGCCAAAAGCGTGTATTAGCACATAAAAAATTGCAAAAGTTATAAACAATTAAAGATGAAAAAAAAAGACATTTCAGTTTTTTGCCAATATTTCATAGAATATTAATATTTAAGAAATTAAAAAAAAAAAAACTTAAAGAGGAGGAAGTTTCCAATAAATAACTCCTACCTCCCGGAACTCTATCGGAGACCCATTTTCAGCGTTAAATTAAAATTATAAATAATGGAGATAAAGTTCCGGAAGAAAGGAACTTCTTATTGGAAATTTTCTCCTCTTTAAGAATCTTTTTTTTTAAATTTCTTAAATATTAATATTCTATGAAATATTGGCAAAAAACCGAAATGTCTTTTTTTTTTCATCTTTAATTGTTTATAACTTTTGTAATTTTTATATGCTAATACACGCTTTTGGCACATTTTTTGAGACGTCATATCGGATCTAATGAGCTTGTCGACTATACTACTACTCAATTACAAAACGTGCGTTCGCTTAAATAAGATTTCACATTTAAATAACAGGGAAGAATTTTTTTTTAACTCTTGAATTTTATAACTCGTTAACGGATCGATAAATTGAAACGACTATAACATATATTTGTAGAGAATTGAATGCTATACAAAAAAGGTCTCTTCTAATTTTTTTATAAATCTCACTGTTCGAAAGTTATTTAAGCTTAAATTCAAATCAATGGTAAGTTTCTGGTTTTTTTACTAGTTAAAAAAAAATAGTAATATGTTGTTGTATTATCAATTTAAAATTTAAATTAAAATAACATAATTATTCATAGCCGTTAGATAAAATTTTTTTACTGGCATATTAAAATTTATAAATACGGATATGAATTTTTCTATTGCCTCCTGTGATTATCGTTGATTTCTGAGCCCCATTTTTCCCGTGTAGATTGAAATAATGTGAGAAAAAAATGAGTAACAAATGAAAACGGATATGACGGTAGAGCTGGTAACTGTAACGAAGGTAATTAATAGTGACATTAAATTACTATTTTAAAGTAAAAGGAAATTTTTTCTAAGATATTTTTGTGCGAGGCCGACGCGGGTATCAAGTTTCGCGGATGATTATTTTTCAGAGTGATAAGGATCGTGAGTTATTTTGCTAGTTCTGTAGAGTTGAGAGGATTTATATCACTAGTTTCCTGGTGACTAACTCAAGTTGGCTCGTTACTTTGCTGCTGAATTAAGAGCTTAACACTTACGTCCTCGTCCATGTAAATTAAGTAGTCGCATTTATAAGTTTAAAGTTTGCGCAGGACAAATCGATTGTGACGACACTGAAATAATAATTTGTCGTTAAGTATTCGACGTATTTATAAGACGAGAGATTTTTAGTGTCATGTAAGTCGATTTCTATACAGCAAACACAGTTCTTCCATTTAGCGGTTAAAAAAAAAGTAAACTTGTTCTTCAGGAGTGGATGAGTAGACAATCGAGCACAAACTTGTCCAAGACATCAATTGTGGCTTCTATAGAAAACTTTCTTTTAAATCTACAGTTTTCTTGTTGGTCTTTGAGGTTTTAGTCGGCGATTTGCCGGCAATAAATACATGAGATAAATTTTAAAAATCAGTCTTTTGTCGCAACGATAGCCAACAAAGTAGAGTTTAAGTCTATGAAGTTTCTTTACTTCACGGATCCTTGAATCGACTTGAGTTTTTCCCCCGTTTTCTCGCTCGAGGATCGATTGCCAAGACCGCGTCTCTCTTTCCAACACTTGGGTCCGCGGATCTCGCGGCGGGCATCAGACGCCGCATTTATTCCCATTTAAGTAGAGCCAAGGCGACGACTACGACGAGGAGTCGGTCACACAAATCAGTCACTCTGGACTCTGGCTCTTGGACCAACGTTGAGGTGCCGCAGCAGCATCAGTTTGCCAGGCGTCCACTGGCGATCCATCTCGTGAAATCAACCGTCTCGTCTTTCCTCGTTCGTCTCACTTGTCTTCTCAACCGTGAGAAAATTCACTCGCCATCACTGTCCCTCTTTTTCGTTCTTTATCTCCTTCATTATTACCCACAATTATTTTCACCCATTTATATTTTAACTTATTATTTATTATCAATTATTAATGCACACCAAAAGTGTATGATAATAATAATAATAATTATAACAACAATAATTATTATTTTATGCATACGCAAGTCATGAATTTTTTAAATTACTGGTACATGGAATTTAAACTCGGAGGTGTGGTTTCGGAGTATCAAAAAGTTTTTTACGACTTGACGTCATCGATTTTGGCTCGTTAAAAAAAACTTGTATGTAGTATAAGTTTAAAAGTACTTTATGCGCTCATGGGTCACCTTAGTCACAATTTTTAATGCCGACTGTCTCTGGAGTGAAAATTTTTTATTTATATGCTGGTTACCTGAGTCCCATCCTGAATTTCATCTCAAGTGTCTGTAAATTATTTCTCCATTTCGTTAAGTTCATTTACATTTTTTACTTCGGTATTATACTTCTCCATATTATTATTATTATTATTATTTGAATATTTTATTTTTAAAATTGACGATTGCGATCCAATAAAAAATTAAGTAACGATTTGACGTAACGTTTTCCCCTACTTACTGCTTAAATATTGTCATGCTTATTTGTTAATTTGATAATTATTTTTTATTTCAATTTTTTTTTCCTTCATTAATGGGCAAATTAATAAATGTGTAAATGCATAAACGGAATAAAATTCGTCGGATTGTGTGCGGTAATTTAGAATAACTGAAATGTGCAAAGGAACACCCGTGGTGATTTTTTAAAATAATTTGCATCGCATTAATATTTATGTATGAAAAAAATAATTAAGTAAAAATTGTGCAATAAAATATAAAAGTGTACGGGTTAAAATTATTATTTATTTCGGTATGATAACGAGCCATCGGAATTTTAACTAATTAACTGTCTGCTGTGATATATATGTATATATATGTATGAAGGTGATGTTAAAAATTTTCCCGGTTTTTAATTAACGACCATTATGATATAATTATATGGATAATGTGATGTTTGTAAGGGATAATGTCATGTGCTGACATCTTTAGCACACGTCTAAGAAATACTTTTATAGGGATAGAGATAATGGATTCGAATGTTTAAATGAAAACTTAATAAATAAACAGCGAGTGTATGTTTGTGTAAGTACAGGAAAATGGTCTTGTATTTGTGTCGGAGTTAAAAGTATTGCCTCCAATGTCCAAACTGCCGCGAAATGGGATACTCGTGTACTCGGCTACTCGTGAAGATAATGAAATCTCAAGTTGCTTCAAGAGTTTGCTAATTACCGTCGTAAACATTAATTAGATTAACGTATTCGCGAGCTATCAACTTGTTTCCAGACCTCGCGAGTCTTTTATCCTCATCTCTTTACACTCGAGTGAATTCTTTAGTGTCACTTGAACACGTACTTTTTAAATCAAGTGCTCAAATATCGCATAGTGAGACGTTAGTGCCGACAAAAGACGATTTAATAAAATTTAATTGTTTGAGTCAAAGATTATTTGAAATTTAAATTTCATTCCAAGATTTTAAATTTATTACATCACTTGGCAGCGATAAGTAACATTTTATTGTGCCACCAAGTATTTAATTCCGTAAAAGTGCACTCGGTATCGATCGGTATGCAGTTTGAGTTTCGTCGATTCAGCCGAGTGTGATAACAAACTTTTTTACTTTTAAAGTAAAAATGCTCAAGTTTTAAAATATTTTCTTTGGCGACTGTTACATGAAATAGAGTAGCGACTAGTGTAAAATCCATCCTGCAATTTAAATGCGCGACCGTGGAATGTCTGATCCAATCTTACCCTATGCTACACACAATATATATACATATATATATATGTTGCAGGTTTACTCCGCCCATTTATGTCTCACTCGTGTGTACAACTTGCTGGACTCTTCTCGTGTCGCCACTAGTGTAATAATTCAGTCTCGATGAACCGCGAAATCTTTCGTTACCATCAACATCCATGCAACACACACGCATATCCATAGTCTCAACATATATTACATATTATATAAAACTCAAGTATCGCATCGTTTACGTACCAACAGAAATTCCTGTTAAATTTCCGTAATCATAAGAAAATATCTTAGTACATCGTATACAAATATATAATCTCTGTGTAGCGTACGTATGAAATACTAATCTAGCGTAGGTACTCGGTACTTCTTTAGCTCTTGATTCAAAATTGATAAGATCTATTTTAAACGATTGCGTCGGATTAGCATACAGATTTCCAATAATCCAAGTAAAGGTCTACAAGTAAGTGTGCGCTGATTAAAAATAACTAACAACTAAAAACATAATGCCGTATTGGAAAGGGAGCGACATTAGCAGCCTGAAGAAGGAAAAGGTGCACGAGTTTGGTTATTTCACTGGTAGCTAATCGCCCTTCGGCGATCAGTGCTAACTCTGAAAATGAAAGTACTCCGGATTTATAAAACATAACATACACACACATGTACATATATTCATATATATGTACATACATTACACAGCTTATAAAAGTGAGCGCAGCAGATTCTCCTGTACACAGAACATAAATTGATGGACGGGATTTAAAATTTGACTATAACACTAATACTTATAATTTACTATTATTTTTTAATTTACATTTGAGTTTAAAGTACTTATAGATCTACCTGTACAAAATCGATGCGTCAATTAACGTAATTAACAGGAGTTACAGCAACGTCCTATGAAACCGCGCATTCGATAGCCGCAGATATTGAGTACGGGTACAAGAATTTACGCAACTTACTTATTAGTGTCTGCAGTATGTAGATATATATATGTATGTGTGTACTATGAGGGTAAAACACGCACTGCGATGGTCAGCAATGGTGATATACCACTCGCAAGAGAGTAGATCGATAAAAGTAAGATTATGTGTGTATGCTAGATAGTAATTGAGTTGGTCGCGATAAATCTTACGAAGCAATGCTCTAGGCATACGGTAGTTACTGTTGTTAAATCTAATCGATAATCAAGCGACAAAAAGTCTAGTATTATAATATGTACATATATATATTTGTTGTGAACAGTCTTATTACGTTATGGTTATTTATGATTCTTGAGGCTAATTAAATCATTTTTGTTTTTTTTTTAAATTTAGCTAAGAGTTTAATAGGTTAATTGAGCTGATGATTGGTAGATTAACGTTTGTAGATGAGACGGATTGTTGAACAACGTGTCTAGAATGCCGAGTAAAAGGTACTCGCACTTTTACCCACAACCGAGTCACGCGCCAATCGACAAAGTTATTGAGTTTGCTGGTGCTCTGTTATTTATCTTATTTTTTATTCCATAGTTACTTTAAAAAGATTAAGAAAGAGATAGAAAAAATGCGAGTCAGGTAACCTTGTAACCATTACAATAGTTTATGGATAAAAGTTTGATTTACTTAATGGTCTGTCATGATTGATTCGCTTTATGAACTTTGCATCAGTTATAAATACAAATACAATAGACAATTGATAATTGACGATTGACAATTGACTATAAAGCCATTAGCAATTTCATTATGTTTTCTAAGCCTTATTAGATTTAGTGATTACGTGTAAACTGTACTGGGAATAGTACTCGCGCGGACGGTTTTGGAATTGAATTAATGAATAACAAGTACGTTTTAGAATTGTCAATTATGTTGCTGTCTGTTGTAATATTGTTTTTATAGACATTTTGTTGAATTACGATGTGAGAAGCTGACGGAATCTGGCGTCGCAGAAGGTATTTTATTTATGGTTATGATAGAAATGTTTGTTGGCTACTAAAAAGGTGTCTTCTGTCAGCGTTATCTCGATTGGACAGGTTCCTTAAATATTTTAGTCCACCTACATGGACTCAATCTTTTTGTTTTTATTTATTTTCGGTATTTTTAGCGACAATAACTTTGCCGGAGAAACCTTAAGCGCGTGGGTTTAAAATTATCAGAACGCCGGTCATTTAACGATCTCGGCAAACTCGAATTAATTGGAAACACGCTTTGGTTAATACTTGTGACTAAAAACAAGGCTTAGAGAAAGACGAAGATAAATAAGAAGAAAAAATATATATAAAATAAAGGAGTAAATAAGAAAAGTAAACCGAGTTGCGACTATCTTCTCTAATTACATTGTTTAAATCGGCTTTGGATTACTGCTCTTGAGATATTCCCGTGGGAATCGTCGCCGCGTGGCAGGCGTAGTCACGGATTTAGTAGTAAATAATAAAAATAACAAATAACTACTCCAAAGGCCAGATAAAACCGATAAACCAAGACGATTTATATTTTTAAAATAAATAATAAATAAACAAATACAAGTACGATTACGCGGACGAGTGATTTCGTAAAATTGGTTTTTCATACGTACTGTAAACATAGGTTAGAAAACAACGGTGGTATTGATTACACTATCCGCGTACAATACTATTGAACAGAGAAGAGTGAAACCTACTGACGAATGTTACTTATTTTTATTTATTTTTTAACTGTGCATTAAATTCAATAAGCATGAAACAGTGTATCGATTTGCTGGCTGAGTTACGATCGATTCCGGCGGGTTATTATCCGCTTGGAATCTCGAGTAGTCATTTGCTTCTCTTTATCTTTCTCTTTGGTTAGTGCCATTTTCAATACCCTGTTGTAATGTAAGTTAATATCAACAAGAATAATAATAATAATTTGTACAGATTAATATAAAAATCACACACTGTAAAAAATCACCGGGGTAAGTCCAAGCGGTTTAGGTGTTGAAATCGGCGGTGTTAAATTTTAACATCGAAAGCGGTGTGAAAATAACGCCACCGCTGGTGTAAATATTCTAGACCGGTGTTTAAATATCACGGAAAAAGAGCAGTTAAAAAATTAAAGTTTCTACACGGAAAAAACAGTTCTGTAAAAGTTACAGAAAAAAATCTGTAAAATTTACTGATGATATTATTTGTAACATTTACAGATAAAATATGTTATTTCTACAAATTCATAAATG
Organism: Microplitis mediator; assembly: GCF_029852145.1. NCBI lineage: Eukaryota > Metazoa > Arthropoda > Insecta > Hymenoptera > Braconidae > Microplitis > Microplitis mediator. The sequence goes on along the minus strand of NC_079970.1, from coordinate 5,907,216 downwards.
TTATTTTTATAAATAACATAATGTAATACTAGCAGATAATATTCTGCAAAAATTACATATTTTTTCTGTACACTGTAAAAAGAGCGGTGTTAAAAATGGACTCATTTTAACTCCGGCCGGTGTTAAAATAAAATTACACCGGTGTTAAAAATACCGGTGTTAAAGCGGGGTAAACTGCGTCCGCTCAGAGAATTAACTTTGGAAAGCTTACAAAACGCAAAAAATATCTTGACACACGCACACACACACACAAACTCACGAGCGCACACACGCTTGCACGCACACACACTCAACATGCAAGCGCACACACTCACACACAAGGGCGCGCACACGCTCACACGTGAGCTCACACATGCATACGCACACACGTGAGCTTACACACATGAGCTCACACATGCGAGCTCACTACACGAGCTCACACGAATGAGCTCACTACACGAGCTCACACACACGTGAGCTCACTACACGAGCTCACACGAATGAGCTCACTACACGAGTTCACACGAATGGGGGTAAGTGTGCGCATGTGTGCGGGTAAGCGTGCGCATGTATGCAGGTGTATGGGGGTAAGTGTGCGCATGTATTTTGCTCTGTATTTATACATAAATACTTCTGTGAATTCTACAACTTCACTATGCAACGTTTACAGCCTCAAAATGTAAAAATTACAGATTTAGGTTCACAGAACTCACAATGTAAAAATTACATTTTTGGTTCTGTAAAAATTACATAATTTAATTGACAGATAAACATCTGTAAATTTTACAGACTTTTCTGTCATTTTTACAGAACTGTTTTTTCCGTGTACAGTAAAAAAGGTTTTCGGGACAAAAATCTTTAAACATTAAAGCTTAAACTGTAATTTTAGAAATTTGTTATAGTAATAAAATTAATACAATTTTAAGCAGCAAATTTTACAGTTTAAACCGAAAATATCGAGTTTGAAACTGTTATATTTGTTATTTCTGTAAAATGTACTGATAAAAAATGTAATTTTTACAGTTTCAGGCTCGGAGCGCTTTGCTACTATACGAAACTGTAATTTTTCAACTGCTCTTTTTTCCGTGATTTTACTTTGTGAATATTTTTACTTGCTCGATCACTATACATGTTAATAAATGATATTTTTTATTAATTTTCATAAAGAACTGACATTTTTTGTGTTTTATAATCGTTAAAGTTAATACTCCAATCGGACGCAGTTTACCCTGCTTTTACACCGATTACTCCGCTTTTACACCGGTTACCTTGCTTTTACTCCGGTTTTTAACACCGGTATTTTAACACCGCCGAATTATGCCTCCTACACCGATGTAATTTCATTTTAACACCAGGCGGAGTTAAAATGAGTCCATTTTTAACACCGGTCTTTTTACAGTGCATAAACGATTGTGAAAAAATGTATGCCGTCTCTTCGCGCCGAATTTCTAAACGACTGTAATTTACTGCACATGCATAAATAAATAAACCCGACTACCGTGTTATCAACAACCCTCGCTGAAAGTTTATACATCTCAAAATAAACTGTAATACACTAGTGGAAAATAACCCAGTGATAACTTAAATTGCAGGTTATTTTTTTTATCGCTGATAATTCGTACGATTGTTATTGATTTTTAGCAGCGAGCTTTCTATATATATTCATACATGCATCGAGGTGGTTGATAGCGAGGAAACTATCTAGATATAGAACTATATGTTCAAGAATACACTGACAGTAGTTACTGGGTTGTTCCGAGCATATGGTAGCTCGAAGACGCGACACGAAATAGACGTAGACGAGGGTGCACAGTAGTGGTTACGTCTGTCGTATATGTCTGACACTGTACTGCCGATCTACTGTATATATGTACATATAAATGTATGTATATATATTTTTTTTCATCCAATAGCACAATTATTATAAGTTTGCTTTTCAGCTCAGTCATTCAATTTGATTGGACTTCACATTCATTATATTTTTTATTCATTTAATTGAATGTAAATTGTTGTCAATTGAATTATAAATTTAAAAAAATTTTTTGACTCTTTTATTACTCGGGTGTTAAAATGTCGATCGGTAATTTAGTGGATTTAAAATTAAATGTTACATTTCTTTGGTACGACGTTTAAAATTTATGCGAGTTAAAGTACACATAAACACAGGAAACGTATGTGAAGCTGAGAATTATCGAAAAGTGTTGAGGCTAAATATTTCATTACATACTATTACGTTAACGTGTATCTCTTTATGTCAATTGATTTTTTAAAGCCTACGGGTTGCATGCCAAGTGATATTACCTCGTTAAAAACCGACCGTTATTTTTAGTTAGTACTTTTTTAAATTTTTTCGTTCATTTTTATTTCAAAATACTGTAAAAAAATTAATCTACAAATTTATTTCTACTTCTTTTACGCACGAAAATATATATTTTAGTCACGGTAAAATTATGTGAATACTTTTTTTTATTTAAAAACATGGCGAGATAAATGTGAAATTTTTTAGCGTGAAAAATGTTAAGTTATAAATTTTGATTGACACGATAACGTCAGAGTGAAGATTGCATCGCTGATGCCCGATGGCACACTTAATATTTTTATACTTCCTTTACACAAAATTTTGTTTATCATGTTTATCATGATTGAAGCCTTTTCTCTATTATAAATATTACTTTTTTGTTTATCGAATACGTTATGCTTGAAAGATCTTAATTTACCTCACACGATGGCAGCCCTGCAGGGACACTAAATGTTTTTATTTGCCACCAAGAAATTTTATAAATAAAAAAAACGGCTTTGAGATGAATTTACGCTGCTTGAAATAAATTTCATCAAAGCCAATAATTGCCCGGTTAGTCATTAACTTTAGGACCTCACGTGAGTCAATAAATTGCCGAGTACCCGAAAAATCCAACCAATTTCCGTGAATTAAAAAGTAATAATACTTAAGAAAAGGTGTATATGCATGTAATTATATACAAACATATGTATATACATCAAGATTAAAAATTCTCGTTAAATGATAGAGTAGGTGAGATAAAATTTAAAATCACTGATCGACTTTCTTACTCTTTACTCTTAATAACAGAGGGACGGCCATTTATTGGACGAATTGGGAATTGTTGAATAAATATATCGAGTAGTTTGGTTGTCTATGCTCTCACAATGGTAGTAAAGAGGATCGGGCACTAATTGCCTGAGCTCGTGAATTAGCATCGGCAATAAACTTACTCCGGTACTCCCGCGAGTCGGACATAAGGTGACTGTAAAGGTTCATTAGTCACCGCGCACCGTGTAACTAGTTGCCCCCCGTTTATCCCCTTGAGTCGTTCCGCACGCCGAGCACGGGCTCCTGCTTCTATTCCATTCTGCCCCAAGACTTCTTCAGTGAGAATAGAAAACGAGCAGACAACTAAGTAGACTAAGATGAGAATACCCGGCCAAGTATCCGACCACTTGTAGCTGTCGCACCTGCGGCTAAAGATAACTATGTTTTTTTCTTTAATTTTTATAGTTTTGTTCCTCGTCTTCTTCGTTATGCTTCGTTATTTTTTATTAAAATCATAGTCCAATAAATTACCAAAACAAATAGTCTAATTTGGTTTGAATAAGTAATAAAAATTTAATTTCGATTCCTTCCATAAAATTAGTAATTAAGAAAAATTTTTTTCAAATTTTTTTTACTGCAAAATTTTTTAATTTTATTTAATAAAAAATTAACTACACGGAAAGAAAATTATGGAAAGTTTCGCTATGAATTATGGGAATAGTTCCCATAATGGTATAGGAATTGTACCCATACTATTATAGGGATGGTTCCCATAATATATGGGAATAGTTTCCATAATAGTATAGGAATAGTTCCCATACCATTATGGAAACCATTCTCATAATATTATAGGAAATATTCCCATATCATTATAGGAATAGTTCCCATACTATTATAGGAACCATTCCCATAATATTATAGGAACAGTTCCTATAAATTACAGGAACCATTCCTGTAATGTTATGGGTAGCATTCCCATAATTATAGGAACTGTTCCTATAATTATGGGAAACATACCCATAATGGTATAAGAATAGATAGATCCTATACCAATATGGGAACCATTCCTATATCATTATAGGAACTATTCCCATATCATTATGGGAATAGTTCCCATACTCTTATAGGAACCATTCCTATAATATTATGGGAATGGTTCCTATAATTTATGGGAATGATTCCTATAAAATATAGTGTTCATTCCTATGTATTATGGAAATGATTCCCATAATATTATCGGAACCATTTCTGTAATTATAGGAACCATTCCCATTATTACAGGAACTGTTCCTATAATTATGGGAAACATTCCTGTAATTATAAGAACTGCTCCCATAATTTAAGGTCATAATTCCTATGTTGGTATAAGAAAAAATTTTATAGAATTATGGGAACCGTTTCCATAATTTTCTTTCCGTGTACTAAATAGTAGAAAGTTTTTTTTGAAAATAATTATGAAAAAAAAAAGCATGAAAATTTGTTAGGATTAAATTTCTCAAGTGTCACAACAAATCTTGTTCATTATATATTTCAAAACATTGATCTATATACGAGTATATTTATTATAAATTTATGATGGCCCAGTAATCTTACAAGCAGTTACTTGAAAGGATTATTTTAAGTTGGCTCTGAAAGTGTATAAAGGTTCGTTAGTAGCGCACATCAGTGACATTTTTCATGTTAAATATTTAAATGTCCATACAGAACCGCTTTCACTTCCTTCGAAAAATGTTAAATGTTAAATAAATTTAATGAAATTAATCGAATATAATTTATCTGCGTATTGCAAGTGAGTTAATGTGAAAAAAGTAAATCAAGATTGAGATTGAGAATGAGAATGATAATAATGAAAGGTAAATCCAGTGAGTCTGTGAGCAAGTGAGTGAGCAGGGAAATCAATCTACAATCAGCAGTATGCAAACGCACAATTATTGTCAAGTGTCGGGTTGTTTACGACATCTGGAGTTCTTGTTGGCTCGCAACAATGAACAGTGTCCTTGGTACCCGGCACAGTTATCCTGCCGAGTAATAGGTTTGAGCCAAGTGAAGCTAATATGTCGTTTCTGTTGATTCTCCTCATCGTTCGTCTTGTTCGTTACGAATACTCAGCGCTGTGTACAGTACAGAGAGTTCTGTAGAGAGTGAGCTTGAGGCTTTCAGGATTGAGAAGAGGAGATTCGTCAGAGAGTCATCATGCCATTTACCTCGTCAATCTATTTAGACTTCCTCGTAAATTACCTCACTCAGACCTTCTATTCGCGACGATTTAATTGTGATACTATTTATTATTGTCCAGCATTTATTTATGTTCTCATTCTAATCTAGATCTATTAAATGTCTAGAGGTCTGTCTTACTTTTGAATTAATAGACAATATTATAAATAAATCAATTTAGATTTATTGTCTGCAAAATCATTCAACCAAATAAAAACACATATAAAATTTTGATTTTTGAATGGATAAATTTAGTAAAAGTATCGACGCTTCTTCAATGTACTCTGTGTAATGATGTTAAATATTTGTGTATATTTATTTTAATCTCTGTTAAAATATAAAGTCTCAGAATAACGCAAAGACCAACCGATGCTCGATAGTGATTGATGATGATTAGCTGGCGATTCACGATAAAAGAAGGTATGGAGCGCACGCTCAAGTCTTGTTGTGGCTTTAAACGTGTAGCCGAGCTATGATACAGGCCACGATATTGGTCCTTCAATATCTATCTATCCGTGTAAATTGCAAACACAATGTGCAATTACCCAAACCCGGATTCAAAACTTTTAAACCTCGGAAAAATATTAAAAACCATTCAAAGAAAGAGAGACAACCAGCATTTAAAGTTTAAGTACAGACAAATATAAATTTAAATCCCGACTTGTGTCGGCGGCTTACAATCCGATCGGTGATTAGAACAGTGACTTGTAGTACCCGATCGACGTTAAATATTTAAGACACGGATAGATCAGCTCGGCACTCGGTAAATGGATTCTATTGGGTTTTATCAGACAAACCGAACCAACTTAAGTACCGACACAACATTTTCTGTCTTACATACGCACTTTTAACTTTCAGCAGCATTTAATTCTTCCTCTTCTTCTCACATTACGCTGCATTAGCCTCTGCTTTGAATTCACCTGTCTACCGATCAATGCACCTCCGATCTCCTTCGCACTCTTTCGTATCATCCTATCTTAGTCCCGGTGTCAAAGACTAGCGTGCATTTCAGCCAGCTCGTTAAAGTTAACTACAGTATTTTATATATTTTTATTTTATTTACTCAAACATTTGCTTCAATTTTATAAATCTTTTTTTTTTATCCTTCCCTTTAATCCATCCATTTGCTGGCTGCCCTCGGCTGATTCGGTTACCGGATCTCCTGCCCAATGAAACCGGGGATAAACTCGATGCGAGACAAACCAACACAGAGCAACGTGGACCTGAACATGGACAGCATGAACATGAACATGAACGTGAACACGGACGCGGACACGAACACAAGGAGGCGGGTAGGAAGAAGGAAGAAACGAAACAGATGCAAAAGCTCGTTTGGATGTTCCTTCGCCGCCGTTTATCTTGTTCAGCCCGGGTGTTCTTTTTATCCAAGTTAACCGACGCTTAGCTGTCGATAGGTGCCGAGTTTTGCCCCTATACGGTGTAAACTCTCCTGCCGCTGAAGTCTACGCCAATAAACCCATATACAAATACCATATACTCGACACTATTCGATATTGCCCAATAGACTCAGCTCGGTTCACTTTGCTTGGGAAGAAAACAGTCACACTAGATAAAATAACCGTTGTATTGAGTAGTTGTTCTACCTTTCTACTTGTACGTTTGATGTTAAAGCGACGTTAAACGACACACGGTTATATTTATCAACTTACTGTCACATTATAAAGGTTTTTTTACTTCTATTCAGCAACTATATTTATTCAAACACCACGCGATGATTGTGAAAAATTTATATTGATTTGTCGACAGGCTATTTATATTACCGGCATTTTATAATTTGTCTATTCGACGATGGGTTTAATTTCCGCAGAAATATAAAATACTGACGTCTAAATTATGTCTCGGCATGTGTAGGTGATTGGATTTCAGCGGAGATGCTGCGCTTAAAATAATCGTGAAATACGACAGAGTTTCACCCTTTCACAATATAATACTTCTTAGCGGTATGACAGCCTCTATAGAGCCATTCGCGGTAATAACTGACACGATAATTTTTGAAATTCTGTAGGAACGGAAAAAAAGGCTTGCACGACCTTACATCAACACATTATGCTACATCAAGTAAGAGATTTTCTTTTACACCTGTTGTAGGATTCTCGCCTTAAGGTCAAGGTGCTTAGCCCTGCGTTCCTTTGCGCGAGATAATCAAGTTATTAGTGTAATAAATATATGTATATATGCTGGCAATATTTCTAATAAAAAATAGTATTAAAATATTGTGAGGGTTAATCGGTTGACATGATGGAAATATTCCCGCGCATTTAACTCTTGGCTGCATCAAACTGAACCCATGTCGAGATTTACCAATCAGTCACCCGAAATCCCGATAGAGGGCCATGGCGTGATTAGTTCTCGCATGAGAAGTCGACCCGGAAATGAATTAAATTCTAAATCCTGTCTATTGAACGCAGATGCTCGTTACTGATTCCAATTATTAATAATCAAGATCTACAAAATAGTTCAGTTCTTAAAGATCTTTAGTGCTTATGATCGCAATCAGGCTGGCAGGTGAAAAAAAAAGTTGCTCACCTCAGTGTTCAGTAGCGAGTGTTCTGCGTTCGGTAAACGGTCCGCTGGATCCCAGGTAGAGTAAATAAATTAATAAATTGATCGGGCGTATCTACCTGCGACTCGTTCGGAATGTGCCGCGTGCTTGATAAAAAATGTAAAAAAAAAAACGAGCCAGCTCGCAATACACTGCATTCTCTCAACTGCTCTCTCTCTCTTTCTTTCTTAATATTTGTTGTCTCGTACTGGAACGGGACTTGGCGATGAGCTTCGTGCCAACGGAAAGAGACAGAGCTGATTTGTATGGTCATTGGACTGAAAATTTTATTCGTTAGCAATCACCATTGGCTAAGAGATGTCCGAAGATCGTTCTTACTGATGAACGTTTATTTTTTGTCTTTCAATGCCGTGTTGTTTTACTTTTTGGGTGGGCTATTGCATAGAATTTATAATAACAAATTCAAATATAAATATGTACACGTATAAATATATAAATATAAGTAAGATTGAAGAATGTTAAATAAAAAAATGAATGTAAAAATAAAGAGACACACCTTCAACTGTTGTGACATAGTTGCAAAATTTATTCTCGAATATACAGAGACACGCGTTCCCTCTCTCTCTCTCTCTCTCTTTCATTTATATACATGTACATATATATTTATATATATATAGCTTTGCAAGTTTCATTAAAATTTATTTATGAATACTTTGAAAGGGCTCGGCATTTCTACTTGCCTTCTGTCGGCTCATTGTCGTCGTACATTTTTTTTCATGTAATGCACGGGCGTGTCATTGTTACCGCGTAATTTGCTCTATATATGTTTTTTTATTCCAACATCAGTAGTTTTCTTTTGCCGATTAGGTAACAATGTAATCACTGCCGGCTATTAATTTCTTATATATTTATTAAAAATAAGATAATAAGCAATAAAATACAAGACTAATTAAAAAGCAGCTTGAAGATCCTCACGTCTTTATAACCATCCTTAACCCTTGAATCTCCAGTAAGGATCATCAGATAATATCATCACCGCGTACCCAGCAGCTAGTAAAGTAAGTGCGAGTAAGTATAAACTACTGTACCGCCACCGCATGAGCACCACCCCAGGACACAGACATATACAACTCGGCGTTACGGCCCACTGATCAGATACCATCTAAATCTTTCCTTCTCGATCCTTGTATCCTATGCATTACAACCCTTCTATTCTATCACTAGAGACTGGTATAAAGTAAGAGCGCGATGCCAGCTTCAAGACTTGTTGCTGTCTTGCATGAGTACCTCCGATTCACGGTTACTACATGGTCCCCCCAGGGATCGCACGTCTCGTCTTAGCTCTCAACGTCCTGGTGCCCGATGATGCTGTGCTACCACCGCGTAGACAGACACCAGTCTCTTATCTACAATACACACTACTTAAACTAAAACTCATCGCATTATATCGTGAAGCGCGTGATCTCCGATCACCGAGATTACGCCCGTTTCACACGGACTTCTGGGCGTGTCGGTCGTTTAGCCCAACGACCGAGTGCATCCACGTCTTAAAATCATCGTCCGATCTATGCTTCCACACTATCTTCCATTATTTAAAGACTAATTATCAGCTAATAAATATAATTATTGTCATCATTGTTACTAATGATAGTTAATGATGAGGATAGAGCTTAATTTAATTAAAGGCTAATTGTAATTAGATAATTGCCATCAGCTATTAGATTAATGATCACCCAGATGAAATAGATACTTCTTACAGAGTTCGCCGCACACTTGATACCTACTACTGTTAGCGGAACCGAAAAAAACTAACTGCTGATTTTCTTACGATATATGCTGACAAACGTATTGCCTTATAGCTTTAACAGAACAAACGGCAATATATTTAAGTGCGGAGCTCGTTGTAGAGTGGAGGAAAGAAGAGGATCTTATAACATATACTTACGTTACATTACATTACACATTACATTAGGTTCCCATAGAGAAGAAGAAATAAAAAGACATTGGTAGTTCTCCCACGCCACGCGCTACTTGGGTTCCGGTACCAGCGCAACCATCAGCCGGCTCTAGGAACCAGGACAGTCTTGATAAAAAAAACAATCAGCAAATAGATTCTTAAGAATGCGGATTTTTTAAATTAATTGAATTTTTAAAGCGCGCTTCAAATGATGTCAACATATTTTACAGGAAGTATTTGACATGCTGGGATATTTGTCTGAGTCAATGTTTTGAGAGCGAGCATAATTTTTTCGACGTTACTGTCCGAGAGGAGATCCGATGATGTTTAATGTGAAGACCGTCGACAAGGGGTTATCTTGAGATCGATGGATCATCGAGTGATGTCTAGTCAATACAGTCTATTGCGTTGGCAGTGTTAGTCTCGACTGAGACTGAACCGGAGAGCCGCGAGTAGGAAAGTACAGATGGATGATCCATCGGTAGATAGATGGATGCTCGGACGGATTCAATGTATGGATGAGTCTGTTGGCTGTGATTAAATTAAACCACGACAGATACTAATCTCCGAGGTAACGCCGAGCATTGTTAATAGGAAAATGATTGGCTGTCTTGTGCCTGGGTGTAAACAGGTTGTCCGGTGAAAAACCAGTGACAGACTTATGTTACTCGACGATATATATGTATATATCTACACGACATTATGTAGAGAATTTGCTCACTAGCAAGTTACAGTACAAACTATAAAGCATTTTATTATACTACATGAATCTGCGACTCATCACATTCACCTGCGCTGCTTGTCTCATATCAAGAAATTCCTGTCCTATCGTCGTGGACGCTGTTGTTATTTATTTATTTTTTTGTTTTTTTTCTACACAAACAACTGGATTTTCTTTACTTGGCGAAATACTTTAAGGCCTTTTTCTAGTCCTAGATGTCTCAAAAGCACAAAACATGATGAAAATGTCTCCGAATACCAGAGACTCCTCTCTCAAACGTATTTTTGCCTCGTTCGTCGTATTAACAAACTACCTGGTAAATCTTACGATTGCTATGTACGATAGCCGTATATTTTTCTTCAGCATACGCACTCTCGCGTAGTTTTAACAGCCACCTAGTAGACGCATGCTGTATGGTGTCTTTAACTACATGCCAGATGCTACTGGGACATGCGAAAAATTCAGCTCAACTATTTTACGAGGAATCATACGCACTTACCCATCTCCAGAGGTACAAGATTCTTTAACGGTAATGCGATTGAAAATAGTCACTCACCTGCAACAAAAAAATATTCAAACGTCAATATAAATTTGCTAAATAATTAATTTAATTTTTTTTCTACCATTAGAAGCTCGAATAAAATGTTTGAAAAAATTTTTAAAAATATGTGTAGACATATATAGTATATATATTGGTTTCCCATAGAAGTGTATAAAGTACAGAGATAGCTGGTCCTGATTCTCTTGGTACCAATCGATTCTCTCGTCTAAAAGCGGCGTATCCCTAACGCGATCGCTCGGTTCGGAAGACAGGAGGCAAGTAAAGAACGAATGAGAATAAGAAGAAATAAACAGATAACTCTAAACGAGGGAGCACACAAATCGTTACGCCACGATGGGGGCAAGTTACACGGTTAAGTTTTAAGTTTCTTTGAGTGAGGGCGCGATAGCCGGCATAAGATGTTTCTCTCTTTCATATATATATATATGTATATTTATATATAAATAGTTATCCGCTACACACTAGTGGTTCATCCACTGGCTGCTCGTCGGGTTGCCCTAGGCCGACCAATTCCGGTTCCCACGTTTACATTTCGTGCATGCGCAATGCGCGACGTCGGTGTATAGCGGTGGGTAGCTCGTTAACCGCATAACGGTAGGTCGCGATGCAGCATGCCACGGTGCAGAGTGAGACAGTTGTCGGTTGTTGTTGGGGTCTAGTGTAGTGTAGATTCAAAGCAAAGCCAGTGATAGAAGAATAAGAAGAAGAAGACGACGAAGAAGAAGAGAATGAAGACAAGGAAGAAAGAGGAATGGGGACGAGAGGATGAATAAGAGAGAAGAGATAATACATTAGCTGGAGGACGAGTTAGTAAGCGTATGTAACATCGGTCGTCTCTACTCAGAGGCCTCCTGAGTGCTCCGCTTGAGGCTAGACTCATATAGCGCGACTTAACGTGTCTATTTGAGATATATCTGTGATCGAATGGAACGGCTAAACATGCCACGGTATTGCGCGATGTCGGGACTTATCTTAGGCTCTTTAAACCTGCCCATATGCATGGCTCTTATACCCATAGGTTTATATACATGTAATACATAACAGTTGGACTTGAAATGTATCCAGTGGGATCGTGATCCTGCGTGAGAGCTTCGCAGAATTCACATTATATATATACATTTATATTTATATTTATACTTATATATTTATATTTTATATGTATATATACACCCACGCTTTGAGATTCCTGGACAGCCCTTTCGCTCTTTACCTGCTCGAGCTCTTTACTTAACTCTTGTATTCCCGCGCTAGAATTACAAGGTACACATCCGTGCAAGCTCGCGTTGATGCAGGTGGGATGTTAATTACTCGACGCGTTATGCTTGCATACTATCAACCATCTAGACTACGAGGCCGTAAATTGATTATGATACTCCGATGTCACGTGATATTATTTTAAATAATAAATTTTCTCTTGAGTTAATAAATTAAATCTCACTTTATTTTTACTTTTTGTCCGGCTTTTTTTTTTGTTTATATTTTATATAATTTAATAGACTAACGATAGAAGCTGACACTGTGAGCCAAGTAATTAACTAAAGATTGATGAAATCATAATGGAATTTAATATTTTATTATTAATTAAATATCAATCTAAAATGATGTTAATCTAAAATCGATTGACTGGTGAAGTATTAATAAAAGAATTTATAAAACAATATCCATCATAGTGTGAATTTAATATTTAAAGTAATTATAAAAATTTTATTATATTATGAATAATCTAATAGACATTAGACGTTATCTTAAATATCAATCTTGGCACTTGTTATTATTTATATAAATTATGAATCATAATTTACCTCAGTTCTATTGATCTAACAACAAGCTAATGAAAGCTCATACTAGAATTTTAATTTTAATCTTGACATTTAAAAGGCCCCGCTGATTTTAAATTGATTGGATTTATTATTTTTATTGTTCATGTGTATTTTATTTTATTTATAATTAATAATTACAATAAAAGTTAAATACCGAGTGACAAGTGAAACACGAGCACGCGACCCTGAGAGCATACGACCTGGAAATAAACGACAATCATTATAATTCCATTATTATTTTCTGCGGCTGACATTTTTTAGCCAACGTCAACGTTTCCTTTCTCCAGTTCTGGAGCGCAATCTCACTGGCATCTGTAATGGACTAGTGTCACTGCACTTTACGATAAATGTACAAGTTCACATGCATAAATAATGAATTTATAATGTCTATGTGTAGACGTATGTTTATAAATACTTATATATGTATATGTGGATAATAGATATATAAATGTATTTACGTAAAGACTATTCATGAAGGTCGTCGCACTGACCTTGGCGAATGATATCCTTCCGAAGGAAAATTATCGTTCCGTCTTGCACCCGCGGAATTACTACTTGGCTATTATAATGAGTAATAACGTCACGCCTGCCGCGAGATTAACCGCAAGAATTGCAACTACTTATTCTTTCATACATATGTTTGTATGTTTATATGTTAGTATGCATATGTACATATATAGTCCTGAATACGTAAAAGAACATTTGGTCATACTTGACGACTGTTTTCTATGTTGCATTAAGGAGGGTCTATAGTAATTTTTGTCCGAGTTTTTTCTCAAACAAAACCTCTAAACGCAAAATTAAGAACGAGACTCGATATATTTATATATAGTGGAGGCCTAAACGTGCAAACCTTCTCAATAAGACAATTTATAGATAAATTGAGAAAAATATAGAAAGCCCGAACTGGGAATCGAACCTAGACCAAGCCGGTATCGCACCGAGTGCTGTACCAGTTAAGCTATCCGATACTATACTATATTCCGTTCAATTTGATCTATAACTTATTGAGCCACACCGTCCATCGTACGGTAATACACCATTTAAATTACTCCATAATCTAGCAATCTACGTTTTGATTTTTCAAAAATATTCACTTGTTTAGAGGACTATAGTAGATTATACTATAGCCCAAAACCACACATACATGATCATAGGTTAGCTAACCCGTCGGTCTGTTGAAGACAACCGTCAAAATTTGAACCCGGAATAAGTTTATCTGCCAAATAACAAATTCTAGTTCATCTCTCTCATGACGAAATCGGCCATTGTTCGCTTTTTCTAGTTTTGAAATTGTGAGACAAATTTCTTTGAATATTCATAACTGTTGGAAAATCAGGAAATGCGTGAACTATGCAAAAGGAATTAAAAGGTTTTATTAATCACTGTTACTGTATTAAAAGATAATAAACTGTTACAAGAGAAATGTTTAAATGTATAACTGAATCTAGAATGTTTGTAAATAGCAAAGTATGAATGAATTTAATGTGACATATTGATGGTCGAGATCTTCCTTCAGACTGATTTGAGTGATGGTCATCGGGTCATCGGAAAAGGTCACAGGTAACAAAATATTACCCTTACCCTCTCTGTGTTTTCTCTCTATGCGTTACCAGTCATTTTTCGTTGCTTATTTCAACAATAACTTTTTTACTAATCGGTAGTATGATAATTTCTATATATTTTTAAATTTCAAATGTATGTTTCTATAATCTATTAGTTTTTGGAAGGATTCTTAAGAAAAATAATTTGAACTATACGTGAAAATATATGACTTTTTTTTAGGTTAGTCCGAGCTACTACATGTTTACTGTGCGCACTTTGATTATGAATTTATCGCTTTCCAAACGGTCAAAAATTGTGATTTTTTAAAATTACATGCAGGATTACCTTGATATCATATTTCAATTGCATGAAATTCTTATGAAAAGTCGGTTTGCGAGTGAACTGAAGATAAAAACGCGGACAAAATAACTGCGCAAGTGCAATAAGAACAGTACCGTTTGTTGACATGAGTGTGATAGAGAAAAAAGTTGAGACCCCTCTTAGCAAACACAATATTAATGAAAAATTTAATGACAATAAAATAATAAACATTACAAGTATGTTATCATTATCATAATCATGCTCATGATCTTTCGACATTTGATATGTCAGATTAGAAAGTTCAATTATTTTATAATAAATTTATAAATGACAATTATTATTTATTTATTTTACGGAGGATTTATAAATTACATACTATTATAAATTTTTTTTTTTAGTAAATTATTACAACAGATTAAATTGTTTGTTTAATAATTTAAAGAAAAATTTCATTAATTTAAAATTACGCGTTCTCACGGTAAAAATGGAAAATATTTGAAAATGTGATTATTGAATTTAATAATTATAAAAATAAATAATTTAATAGAGTAATTAAGAATAAAATGGTTAATAAATTGAGATTAAAAAGTTTTCTAATAATTCTTATAAACGCCTCATTGACAACTACGGTGAGTTATTTTAATGGTGTCTAATGAAATTATAAAATGCAACATAAAAACAGATCGTTATTAAATGTAATAAGAGTAAAGTATACATACTGCTAGCAAGTTTAATGATACGGTGAAAATACTTGAGTAATAATTTTCATTAAAAAAAATATAAAAAAATTAGCAAGATATGACAGATTAAAGTCTTTCTTTTTATTTATTTCGAGCCGCCTAATGGAATTATAAATGGAGAACACCTAGATGTAGCGTGGGAATAGTAAACCGTCCTTAAGGAACTTGGCTTACTATTTTTTAAGTTTCTTTCCTTTTTATTATTTTAATAAAAACACTAATGATATCTGATTGCTCCTCATAATTCAGCTCAGTATAGAGAGATGATACCCGATGCTCACACGATCACGTCACGTCGTCCTCGCGGTCGTGTGAGCTCGCGGCGTCTAACTCGATGCGCGTTCCTGTCGACGTTCTGTTGTATCTTATATCACATCATATCGCGCTCGTCAAACATGACACCCATTAGCAACTTTTCTCCTCACATTATTAACTAATATACTTATTTATTTACAAACATCTCTATTCTCTCTCATTTTTTTTTCGCGCCAAAAGGTCTCGGTAAAAAAAACCAATAAATGTTTATTTTATTTGCAAATTTACCCAGACATTGGTGTCATTTTGCCAATTTTTTTTGGCATTTAACAGGAATATAAATTTCAAATGGAGGTAAAATTTATTCCACGACAGGAAAAAATAATAACAAATATCAAAATTAAATTACCAAGGGCAGTAATAATCAAAGAATATTGCAACAAATTGTATATTTATATGTATATGTATATATAAATATGTGTGTTATGTATATGAGTGTTCTAAAGAGAGAGTAAGAGAATATTAAAGCTTCGAAGCCCGCATACAACACCAGCCAAACAACCAGTGTACAAAGTTACTTTAAAGAATCGTGACCAAGTTGGCGCAACAAGATCTGAAGCCGTGTAACGACGCTCGCGGCTAGCTTCCGACGCGCCGCTTAGCCGCTGCTGCTTCAGCTAAGACTGTTGAGGCTGCTGATCCTGGTTATAGGTACCTTACATTACATTACATTGCCGGACTGCTCGTATCTCCTGGCAGTGTGGCTGTGGGAGGAACCCGGCAAGCTCATTCCCAGCCCGCTGACGTAGACGGGAATCCGCTGTTGTAACGACCAGGGTAGACCCGAAACACTTGCACACAAATCCACCACCACATCGCAACATAAATATATAAACGTTTATATTTAAGTACAAACAGTTTATTTATGTATCGAATATATATCACCTGGGTATTGATAGCCAATATGACGATGATTAATTGACTCGGGTTCACTCGTATCCCATTTGTTTGAAAGCGTAACAATAGCATTCTACTCTCAAATGTCTAATCGACTTAAAATAGGACGCCAGAGTAATTGGCTTACTTATAAAACAATAATCGGCTGCATTAGTGACGTAATGTGTAGCAAGACCGCGGGTTGATCGATCAACATCTCAGACACCATAGATTTCATTTTTACCTTATCTAGAATATAATATATTAATTTCAAGGCTTCTCGGTACGTGTGAAAATCCCATTCATTAAGTCACTAATGTAATATCTCCCGTAATGTACATTAAGTGAGTGTATAACTGTTTTATAAATACTGTGAGTTTTCAGTCGGAGTCGGATTGATCGATCGCCGCTTTAATGACCAAGTTAATTTCATTTTATTTATATTTTTTAATTATCTGCTGTTGCATTATTGCACCGCTTAATAATCGGTATTATTTAATTACATTTTTTTTTAATTGTAATTATTGTTATTTATTTTCAGTAACTCACGGTAATAAAGTAAGTAATATGTGAGATAGTTAAGACTCATTGAGAGTCCATTCAATTAGTCGATATCAAGCATTGAAGCACGTCATCTAGCCGTCGGTGAGCGCTTAACCTTAATGACGTGTTTTTAACGACGTGCAGAAAGGTATACGCGTTCATATATTTATACACACTGCTCTCTGTCTCTCCGAGACTTTACTTTGGTCTTATAAATATATATATGTATGAATTTATATACATTTCTTGTCGTTACTATTTCATCTTGTCGGCTATAGTTCCTACACACAGTATATTAAATATAGTTGGGATTGTGGACGAGTGGTGTTGCAGAGAACTTGAATAGCAGCAAGCATCAGCATCACTGGAGTGCCACGCGGCCTGGACCATCGTTTCCCACGAGCCTAGACTCGTTGTTCGTGGCCACGATCTCTTAATCGTTAGTTCGATGTCCGTGCTATGCCATTGCTGGAAAACGGGTCAAAAAATACCACAATGATTTTTATTTAACCAATGGACTATATAACACAACTGCTAACGTGCCCAGTCATCAAATTCTTCTCTCTCCCTTTTGTTTTATTACACTGCAGTATTTTGTCATCTTGAGTCTAGACGAAACATTTTTCCCGCGGGTCATTTATCAAATCTCAGTTAGTATCTCAAGATATTTAATACAAGGCTGTGATTGTAGGCAATAAAAAATGGGTGGGTATAAGGTGAGAAATTTAAAGTGTTAAAGAGATATAATTTAAAGAGTCTAAACAGGATTGTGTGGGTGTAGAAGTTGTAGTAGTATTTATATGAAATAAAAGTCGAGGGTATTGATTGGCTAGACTTTTCATGGATTAACAGCGATGCAAAACGATTGAGTCTAGTAGTTAAGACTAGCGGGAGAGAGATTGGCGAATGGGATTGGCCAGCGGGTCGGCTCGTCCGTTCGCGACTTTTCCGATCGGCAATCAACGTTCTCGCGGATTCCCCTCTCTCTTAGGAGGAGTCTCGTAAAGAAGTAGGTCATCCTGTGCTGGCTCAGCTTTTGCCTATCGTCACTTCTCTCCGAGGTTAAGAAAATAAAAATATCCAGGGGGGGGGATGCCGACAAAATAAAATGAGGTAATTAAAATAATAATTGTATAGTAACTAGAAAATTTAATTAGTGTATAAAAATAATAAGGAGTTAATTAAATTGTCGGCGATATATGTATGAACTGTATAATGATAATTAAGTGGGAAGGAGTTTAACGACGGAACAAGTGTGAAGATTAGCAAAGCGATGTGTGTATCGTATAAGTTTATACAAACTGTAAAACAAACCTCTACTCTTGAAGGTGGAGAGAGCCGACGATCAGATATAATGTGTGTTTGCTCAGGTCTCTCGCACGTGGTAAACTGATACAGACGTGGCTCTTTAATTTTGCCGACCGAATAGAAAAAGAAGACGCTGATAGAAAGAGATAGAGTCCGGCGAATTCGGTTGTGTTGGACTGGAACATAACCAACGAGAACCGGTCGCGAGAGAGTGCGTCTAATCGTGTTATCTCGCGTTAACCCCGTGACCGAAGATGCCTGTACAGATAA
Organism: Microplitis mediator; assembly: GCF_029852145.1. NCBI lineage: Eukaryota > Metazoa > Arthropoda > Insecta > Hymenoptera > Braconidae > Microplitis > Microplitis mediator. Next base: position 5,888,472 of record NC_079970.1, on the reverse strand, counting down.
TGAGTTAGAGTTCTCTTATTTCTGGTGCTGTGCGATCGGAGAAGTATAAGTAGAGACTTGAGAGATATCGTATATAGGGACAAAATTCAATAGGGGATATTACTGTGTCCGTAGGAAAGAAGACTCTTGATAAAATGCACTTACGAAGTTTGTATGCACCGTGTGTGCGTGTGTGCATGTGTGTGTGCATACCTATGTCCATAAAAGTGTTTAGCAATAAATCAGCAAATGCTGCGCCGGGTCAATCGGTACAGTATATAATGTATTATCCACGCGGAAAGAAATCAAATGCACGTGCTATCGCGGATATATATCGAGATGTTTAATTTTTTCTTTTCAACAAAATTTTTTTTTACCACGCGAAAATAGCCGGATTAAGTTCCTCAGAGAAATATAATATTTGAGCGTAAGTATGAGCATGTGCGAAGAGCATGTTGGGTTAATTTTTTTTCGCGGTAGCAACGCGCGGTATAAGAAAAACCTAAGTCATTTAATTATATGTAGAAGAAGGAAGCTCGGGCTCGGGCTCGGGATGAAACGTGGGAATGCATGTGGAGGGCAGTCGAAGGACTGGGATAGGGAGGGGAGGATAAAAAAATAAAAATAAGTAAAAAGATAATCGGAAAGAGTAAAACGAGAAGCCGCGGGTGATTACTGGGAGAACACCTAGCATGACTTATGGCGAGTCCGGGGGGGCTGAGCAAGAAATCCCTCTAGAGGTTACTGTCTCGCTTACTCTTGAGCTCACGCGATGTATAATTCTTCATAACGTAATAAATATATATATATATATTAATAAATATACAAGAAGACGCGGGTGTTGTTAATACGTCTTCACAATCTCCAAATGCGTTGTTCAGAGACGTCTCCTTGCTTGAGGCGATAATTTTATTATTTTATTTTGTTATTCGTACAGTAACTTATAGCCGAATTGAAAAATAGCAGTGCTACTTCTCTGCGACTCCATTCGTCATCGCTTGGCAATTACTTGGTGGGTGAAAGAAAAATATCGTCATCGGGAATTTGATAAATTAAATTCAAGAAACATCAACAGCTTCGCCAACTTCCGGTTAGGGTGATTGATGATACAGTGTATAAAAAGCTATTATAATTATAATAACAATAACAATAATAATAATTACTGAGATGAGGATAATAAAAAGATTGCAAGCATATGACAAGGTATTAATGTCACAAGAAATTATTGAAGGAATTTCTCGGCTTGCCAGAACGATAGAGTTGTTCAATATTATTTTTATAACTTGTTTATATATTTATGAAATATATAAATCAATTTACTACAATTAGCTGTTTTAATGTGAGAATAAATTAATCTTTGTGTATGTTGCAAAGAAATCGCGGCTATTTATTCTTAATGATGATCATTGAACAAGTAATTGCAACACACTAATGAGAGCTACGAGATGTATGATATATATACATGTATGTGAGTGTGTTTGAAGAAAATATGACATTTGTGATCGTTTATCCCGTCGAAATATTAAATGTAAATTGAACGTTTTTAATGTAAATTGAACATTCAAAACGAAGGTTCAACGTTTTTATAGTACCCAAAATGTAATTTCGTAATCACAATCTATAGAAGCATAAAACTGAAATTTTTTTTTTCAAAATCCGAATTTTTCTGCTAGGCCTTTATGTCTCCCGGTATTTGCCTTAAGAGCCAGAAAGGCCCCGGGTCAAAATATCTACCCTCAATCCAGCCTCACTGAGTAAAGAACGCATTTTGAGACTCAAATGATGTTCAAAAAGCCTCAATGAGCCTCAAATGATTCGCAAAGATCCTCAAGAAGCCTCGATAAGTCTCAAATGAACCTACTACTCGACTATGTAATTTAAATTCGATAAGTATTATTTGAGGCTCTTTGATCACCATTTGAGGCTCAAAATGCTTTTTTTTTTCAGTGAGCCTGGATTAAGGCTTACTTGGGTTCGATGAGGCTCGATATTTTGACCCGGGCGCGTACTAAAAAATTTTTGGGAATTGACGTGATTATAATCCAGGAGTACAAAATTGAAAAAAAAATTTTTTCGTATGCTTACTCTCTAAGAATGAATTAGTGAAATTCACTGCGTATCAGTGGATAGCCACTATTTCCACTGCTATAAGTATACCACTAATTCAACCAGTGGTATATTTATAGCTGATTCTCAGTGAATATTCACTAATTCAAAGTGAATTTCACTTATTCATTTTTGGACAGTATATTCCTTATTGTAAATCTAAATAGATTCTAATTACGTTTTGGATTCGTGATAGTCCAATCTACGTTTTGACTAAGTTAAAAACGGTCAATTCAAATTTTTAATGTCCAAAACATTCAATTTACGTCTAATATTAGAAATATATATTTTGACTCAAGTAATACTCTCTAAACATGAATTAGTGAAAATAAGTGAATATTCACTTAGTCATGTTTAGAGAGTATCTAACTAACCCATGCCTCTAGTTTTTGAAAATATAATATAAATTATTTTTGTTTCCTAAATAAAATCAAGTCACGTTTATGCAAAATTACTCGGACAAAGAAGTTATTCGTGGTGGCTGGTGCACGAGTGGACTGTTTTTGTTTTGTGAAATATCAAGAACAAAAAATAAAAATTCAGCGATACCGAATCGAGTACAGTAGAGTGTACGAGACAGAAAGTACGCGGCAAACAATTCGCTGAGGCAAAGCCCCAGAGACGATACGGTGAGCGAGGACGGAACCGAGTAGTGTATTATTATTCGGTTATTAATCAAGCTTTCTTACGACCACACCTGTCAGCTGGTAGTCGCTCGGTACCAGTGTACAGAGTTCTTGTCCAGCGCTGGACGCTAGTGCAAACAAGTCTGGCACGGGCGCGGATCGACTTATCGACGCAATGCTCAGCTTTTGCTGGCGATGCTCTCTCAGAGTCTGATGGGGGCTAAATCTTGTTTTTGTCACTTTTAAGAATTATTAATGACTCGCCTTTTCTCGATGCAGGAATCCGAATAATCAATTTGTGCGCAACTCGACTTGATACAACAAAAAGTTTCACAAGCGTTGACGTTGCAATCAACTTATTGAATTATATATTGCGGATAAAAATAACAATAATAAGAAAAAATAAAATAATAAAATAAACGTGAATGAAAAAATTTTAAGTCCGCGGATTAAATTTTTAAGATTCTTTAAATTTAGTAATACGCCTTACGGTCATTTAAAATTTAAATTAACGATTAATAAAAACATTTATGGACACTTTTTATTGTGGCGATATGCAAACAAAATAATTTACAATTCACCTAAAATATATTTTCACTTTTTTAATTAAAAATTTTCTGCCTTTAAATTTTTATTAAATCATCAATTTAAAATTAAAACCCGATTAAAACATTTGAATATTTTTCAATAAAATAAAAAATAATTATCCACATGAAATAAAAATCATACAGACTTATGTACTTAAATATTTTTACAAGATGAAAATTCGTGATTATAAATGTACAAGCAAAGATTTAAGAGTTAAGCAAACAGTTGAATGTTATACAGTAAGTCGTGTTGATGAATTGCTTTTGCTTCGGACAATTATCTGCGATCACCGGTGACAATCCGCGTAAGATATTATTTTTATTTCAACCATACATTTTTTTCTATTTTCCCTTCTTCTTTCCCTCGAGTTTTCTATTTATCCATCCACACAGTACTGGAGTCTTTCTCCAAGTACTCAGCTCGTAAGACAGTAGTAATGGACGTTGAGAGATTCTTTTCACATTGGTGGAGGTATACGCTCCTCGGGAGCCAATAAAGATGGCATCGCGAGATACGCGCTACGCACGAGCGGACAGCAGTATAAACGTGACGTATAACCCAGGAAGAAAATCACATCGATGCTGCTGCTGCTGCTGCTGCTGGTGATTCTGCTTCTGCTATTTTACTGTACTCAACTCTTCCACAAATTCATGAGCTCCAAACCAAACCCACGTACATAAATAGATACATATACACACATGTACATATATCTATATGCTATATACTTAAATACTATATTATAGTAGTTGTATAGTAGTCATGTGATGTCCAGCATACATGTACACTAGACAACTGTTTGCTGATCTAATCAATAATGGATAATTCAGTGTATTGCAATGACCAATGAGAAATACAAACTCTGCTGTTTACTACCCAACAAGTCTCAAGTCTAGTCTCTACTCATCTACAAGTTACCATAATACAGGTACAGACACAGGTAGATATAGAGGTAGAGGTAGAACTAGAACTAGAGGTAGAGGTATAGGTAGAGGTGAAGGTACAAGTACAAGTACAAGTACCAGTAAGTAAAATAAGTTTTGTGGGTTTGAGGGTACTGGCATCAGTTATGCTATAGACAGTACTTGGTTTAACCATAAACGACATCATACATTTGATGGTGATTACACACAACAACACTACGCATTGGAGAATAATAAGAATAAGAATATCCCTCTATGCCATTTAATTTCATTTAAAGCCATCCCATTCCATTCATTTACGATCCTCCGGAGTCCCCATACTCGACACAACATGGTAAGTACAGTTGACATCGGTGTCATTACAATTTCATTGCCGTCATTACGAAACGCACTGAAGAACGTGTAATTGGCCTCCCGTCGTGTCTACGACTCAAGTTATATAAAATAGAGATAAAAGATATGAATTAAGCGATTGCCTGTATAACTTTTAAGTATTTTAAATAATAATTTATGCTAGTGGATTGAATTTTCACTTTCTTATTCGTATGTTACTTGCAACATAACAATAAAATTAATTTAACTCCAAGACGCGGATAATCGTATTGAGGTATTTTGGTATTTCTCTGGTGATTTATGTGACGTTTAAGAATCTTTTAAATTTGAATAATCTAATTTGTTTAATGTGTACGTCGTTTGAATAAGTACGTTCTGCGCTTGTGGCAAAATATATTGTAGTAATAATAGCAGTAACGGGCGCGTTTAAATTTCATGTCACTGTTGAAAGATAGTTAACTTTAAACTGGCACTTTTAGGTAATTGAATATTCTTTCTTGATAATATTCAATTAAATGAAATTATTATCATTATTTAATTATTTAAATATTGTAGTAAAATAATTGAATAGATCTTGAATATCGCGTTGTGAGTTGGAAGCGCGTGATTTATGATCGAGGTTTAAAAATAGTAAAATAACCGACAATTGTATAATTTTTATAATCGCAAGCTATTGTATTGTTCTTGGTCTCGTACTGAGAAAAGGATAAAGGCGGTGTGGAGGACTGAGAAGAGGAAAATACATCATCAGTGAGCGCTTACGCGGTCTCTCATATTCTCTGATATTATAAACAGAGTAGGCGAGTTACTGCAGGGCTATTCTTAAAGAAAGCGGCTTCGTTCTTGGCTTGGTCCTTACTGCTGACGAAGGCACATGCAAATGCCCAGTGTACGTGCTCCTTGCAAAAGGGTAGCGTTTGTCGGCAGCCGTTGGTACATTTTCTGCTTTTGCTTTTGCTTCTGCTGTTTCGTTTCTGTAACTGTTTGTGTACATGTACACAGTACGTTAAATTTATGGCTGAGAACACAAGGAGGAGCCGATTACGATAAGTCGGAGATAAAATCTAGCGACTATTGCTAAAAATAAACTAAAAGATGAATATTTAATATCATCAGTTTTATAATTTTCCGAGGCATTATTCTCGGCGGATTTATTTGCATCCGTTCGCGAGAATAAACTGCACTGTCTTGTCGCGGTATTATAAAATATGTATAACTAGAGATCGATGTATGTATAATAGGGTAGTATATAATTTTCTCGCGGTAGGATCAAAGCCATTCCACAATCACAAATTATTCATTCAAAACAAATCGATTTCCCATTGGTTAGAATATCATCGTTTATCAAGGCATAGAAGCGTCTAAATACAAACAACTTGTGTGTCTTGTAGCTGGAATCAATTATTAGTTATACAATTTGTGGATTTACTATGTTACAAATACGACGTCGAGAGAATAGTATATAGTTAGCCCTTAGGCGAAAACTGCATAATATTTAGTAAGAGAACGATAAAGAAAGAGAGGGAGGGAGAGAGGGAGACATATAGGATGTAGATGGGTAGAATAAAGTCTAGTGAGGACGGTAGTAAGTAGTGAGGCAATGACAATTCAAAGTCCGTGTCTTAGCTCCCGGAAGATTTCCATAATACTGATGCATGCAGGTACTTCTCGGCGAAAGCGGGAGACGAACCGCATATAGTTAGTGGCACAAGTTAACATTTGACGCAGGCGGAATACGAAATTCCTGAGCAGAGGTAGAAAGATCTCTGGATATCTCGGCAGTGGTACTGCTACTGATGCTACTGGTCAGGTCCCTGTGCGGACATTTGCTGTCCTTGTTCTTTATTCGTTACGCGTTCGTTGGAAAAGACATTACATATATTAAACGGTGGGGATGCTGATGCTCTTGCTGCTGATGGGATTGTGTATCCATAGGGATTATAAACCGAGCCAATAGACAACAACAACGGCAATGACGAGGAATGGATAATGATTGGATTACAAGAAAAGAACAAGTGAAGCCAATTATGGGACACGGACATCAATTAGATACTCATCGCGATTTACAATCAGATAAACCACGCACTAAAACTCTGACTTTGGTCTTACGTTTATGAATTTTATAAAAAATATGTCCCGAGTGGATTTTAAACGTTTGCGGTCTATGTTAGGTAGTGAATTAAATTAAGTATAAATCTTAGGAATTCTTTTTGAATTTGTTGGGGACAAAGTCTATCGAGGTAAAAAATTTTTTATTGGTATGGAGTTGGGAGAGATGTGATCGTTTGTAGTGGGTCAACAGCAACTGAAAGCATCGGCATCAGCAGCAACAGCGACTGTGCTGTAGCTTTGGATACACATACAGCTGCAGGTAACTCGGTTGGTGTATAATATCAAACGAGGAAGATTCCCAGCGGAATTTGGATTTATGTTCCCCGAGGAACATTGCTACGACAATACCACGAGTAGTCCGTGTAGCATCGGGGATAATCTTTGGCGGCCGTTAATCAGAACGGTACAACAACACGACGCGCCGGGACGTCGTTCCAGCAGTTTATCCTCCCTCACCCCTTTGATCCATAGAGTTAAACATACAACACACGAAGAGGAAAGAACTGAGGACGTTATGGTACCACGGCAGAACCCAACTCCTGATACTCTTGAGCTCTAACTCTCCAACGAGTTTAACAATCCAGGAACAGACTGAGACCGCAGACTCATAAGTGAGTAGAGCAATATGGGTATGGGTATGGGTATGGGTATGGGTATGGGTGCAGCTCAGTACCTGGCATACTGCAGATCTCTCTCACTCGGATCTGTTGCGCAAAGGTTCTTCTTACCGCGAGTGAGCACTTACCGCGTTCACCAGCATCAGCAGCACCGGCACTGCCACCACTGGTAGTGGGACTCGCGTGCCGTAAATTTCGAGCTCGTGCGGCTCGTACGTGTGCCCCGAGTGTGCACGAAGTGTGCCACAGTAGGCGAGCCCCTCGGTGAAAGAGTCCAAAGACATCCTCAGGAATTCACAGCATTTAATTTCTCCCAACGAGATCACTTGTCAAATAGATACTGCATACCGGTAGTTTAAGGCTTTTTAAATATATTTATATACATATATATACAATACGGCATTCTCGACATTCACTTGCATACTGTCGAGTAGCTTTTCAGGTAAATCACTTATATGCTAGCTGATGGGCCCATTCGTACTGTTCTGCTGGATCGTGATCGTCACGTCTCAGTCGACAGTAGAAAGACAGTTGTGGAGTTTAGAGAACTGGAATTAAATGAAGAGGAAAAATCTGTACAATAAAGAGTGAAAGAGGAGAACAAGGAAGAGAAACAAAGAGGAGAATAATAGAGAACGGAGATGGTGACGAAGAAGAAGAAAAATAAAATAAGGGGAAGAGGATTGTATGGTGACTTAGCGTCTTTGATTCTGACATCGAGGAAGTCACGCTTCTCCAGTACTGTACGACAACGACGACCAAGACGACGACGATCCCTGGCTGGCGACTTATAAATTGGCACAGAAAGAAAGACCAACCGAGAGAGAGTACCAGCCAACCGTCATCAGAAGCCATATACACACGTACACATATATCTTCATATATGTGCACCTGAAGCTAGTGTACAATCTCGTTAAACATCTATCGAGCAATAAATTTCCAATGGGTTTAATTTACAAAGTTGAACAGAGATAACGAAAGTGACTAGATCCAATGAGTCGATCCTTACCTGCTAAATCTATAAGACCTGTGCTATTCAAAATCATCAGAATAAAAATAGAATAGTATATGTGTGTACATACATCTATACGTGTATTTATTTAGATATTTTCAAGTCTAGGATATGCTGATCCACGAGCGCACGAATCGAGCTGAGCTCTCGATTGCGCACTTAATAGTTTAGTTGTTAGAGTTCCTGGTTCACCTGCATCAGACTCTCTACGTATCGGGCAAGTCTCGCCGGCACTCGTGTGTGCCACTCCCGATCTGCGACTGGATCTTAGAGCAGTATACCACCACCTATTCAGCGACATGCCGCCTTTTCACTACTCCCGTACACACCGTTATTATCAAAGTTCACGATGAGGACGCTCGCCCGAATTACCATACTGCCTTTATGTCGGTATACTTGTCTATAGGTCACGCGAGGGGAATCTCCGACGGGGGCGTCTACGTGCCTTTACTTATATATACATATATACTTCTTCATACCAACCAGCTCCTTCTCCTCCTCTTTCTTATACTTTTATAAAATACTATTATAACCCCTCGAGCGGTGAAATGTACATTGCTCGCGGTAAGTGCGTCAGTCTTTCATTATTACACTACTTCTTTGCATTAAATATCAAATTTAGTAACGAATGCTATTGTTAAATAGTAATCACAGTCTGCAATGCGGACATAACTCATCAGCTTAATACAATTACCAACAACTTTTAAAACTGAAGCTCCAGCAAGTCCCGGAAGCACTTGGGTACTTAATAAAAAAAATTTGACTGACCGTACTTACGCTCCGCGCAGAATTTCCTGCACCCGCAATGCGGTTTGCATGCCAAGTATTCTCGGTAAATTATAAAAGTAAGTTATCTTCAAGACACTAAAAACAAGATTTTATAAAGTCCAACAACAGACTTTTTAATTTAAGTTATTAATATACTAATTAATTTATACATTTTTAAGAACATTTATAAAGAATTTAATGGCTGTGAAGAAATAGCTGAATTCCAAGGTCTCGGGTCTTCTTTTACGTCGTTGCAAACGTAATATTTAATGGTACATTGCATCGTAATTTTACATCTGTCTCTCTTGTGTTCGCGGCGAGTCTTCATGTAGATGTATATATATATATATGTATATGTATACAAGCATCATCAAAAACACGGAAACGTAAAAGTTGTGCAGCATTCACTCTTACATACACTCCAATACTTAACCAAGCAAATGAAGGCGTGATCGCGGTCCTCGTGGTATTTAAATAAGGGTCGTCACCTTTCAGTAATTATATAAAATTGTTTGCAAATATCAAACCTGTTTAGTTAATTGTAAGTCAATGTCTCCATACAATTGTTAATTAACGAGATTAAGCTTAGCAATTATAAAACTTTAAATTAATCACATTAGCATATCCATCAATACAACATTCAAAGTAATTAATAAACAGTAAAATCTAAAAATCTATAAATAGATTTTCATCGGTTAAGAATGAGGACGGAAATGAAAGGCAAGATGATGTGTGTTATGGGAAGTAGATAGAGAATAGAGAAGAGATGAGTTGTGCTGCATTGTCGGGGCGGTATAATATTATAATAATAGTTAGCATAAGAATGTGAATGGGGGTATAGGTCTCCTAGGTCGGTTTAAAACTTAAAACTTCCACAACTAAAGAGTCATTGATAATGTAACCATGATTAAATACTCTCACCAGTACTGTTAAATTACAGCACTACGATTATCGAGTGGTTTTTCAATGCCGGGGGGCGTGTTCGATATTCGCTTACGATTAAACAACCTGAGACAACAACAACAGCAACGACGTTTATTAACTAATGCTCGACATTAACCAAGTCGTTAACTTTTTGATGCCGATCAAGATATAATTCTCTTATATTGCATTTAATAGCAAACTTATCTTTGGCAACTCTCAGAATAAGACCTTTGATATTTATTAACATCACTTATTTATACTCAAGTTACTGTGATTACTTATAGATGATTCTATTTCCTTCACTATTCTGACGATCCTTCTCAATCGTTGTAAAGATTCCTCTTATTTGGTATATGTTATTCTGCGCATCATTAATAATGTCAAGAAGTCTATATAACGTTCATTGCTCGAGTGGAAATTAAAATAGCTATGTCACTAAGATGCTTACATCAATCATTTAAAAGTACTTACTTATTAAAGTACCTTCATATTGCTCGTGATATTGTTTTTTTGCTTTCTTTTGATGGTTTCTAGTCTCAAGTATACGGAGCGAGTCATTATTTGCGCACATGTTTGTACTGTAAGGTGATTATGATTAGTACATATAAGCGTAATCTGCACTGAAATGAAGTGTGTAGATGGATCTAGATGTGGATATGATAAATATGCAGCGACAGATTACACCAGAGTCTGTACGAGATGTTTAGCCAGGAGTTATATAAATGTACAACATTGCTAATTATAAAATGAATCATTTTCCAGACATTTATGACGCTAAAGTTATAAAATAACGCCGTGTGAAATCATTGCTGTCAGTTGATATCAAGGTATTGCTCGAAATTGCGCTCGAAATTTTTATATGATAGTTCGCTATGACGTTTTCAGGCCACGGGCTTAATTAAGTTTACACGTGTGTTAAATATCCAGTCAATAAAATCAAATAAATGATTGCTTTATTTTTTTTTTTTTGCCAAAATAAAGTGCGCACTAAAAATGTATGACGATTATAATTGATTATATTAGCTAATAAAATTCGCTTATTATATTCTTTATCTGGCGCTTATATTTTTAACGACAGTATCGTTATTTTTAAGACACATAAATTATCAGTTAATGAGTATATAAAGTTTGTCATCTGAATATATATAAATCTTATTATTTATAACTGGGTATAGTTGAAAATTCAATTTGAAATTTTAAAAAATTTATCACTCAATTGAATTAATTTATTGCGCAATTTTTTTTAACGATTATTATCAATTAAAAAAATTAATTTTATAATGATGACATTTTTTTTTTTTTACAAATGGCAGCTATTAAAATCTTTAAGTTATCCATCGGTTGCACAATTAACTAGTCTAGTTTATTTTTCACAAATATTTTATTTCCATATTAATAATTTATTTATTTTAATTATTACAGTTAAGTTGTTTCGACATTTTTAACCGTTTCATGGGCTTTTAGTTAATGATAATTGTTGTTAAACAACTTTTTAATCTGCCTAATGTCCCTCATTAAATACAAATTACTCGTAATGCAATATTAAAGATTAAAAAATAAATAAATATTATTTACAAAAGCCCGAGACGTTAAAATGGAAAATATTCTCGCAATTTATGTTTTCTCGTAAAAAAATGGGTGCATATTTTTTTGAATAGTAAACTGAGACTCTTGGGAAACTGAAAAATGTATAGCAAAAAAAAAAGAAATAATAAACAAAGCGTTGAGGTGAAACTTTAGTTCAAATGCTCGAGTGCACTCGTTTCTATAAAATATTATTTACATTGTTAGGATAGCAAACGTTGAGACGGTACGTGAATCAACAAATATAAATATAATGAATAATATATATATTTATTTATGTGTATGATGTGCATCAGAAATATGAAATGGCAAGTCACGTGAGAGAAGATTTGCGTTACGTTGCAAAATATAAAAAAATACGTGAGAGCCAAATTAACCCGACAAAGTACCTCTATCACCGGATAATCCTTAATTAGTAGGACTAATTGCTTGCGGGTGACTTGGCACGCGGAAAAGGTTAGTCAAGTGATTTATCAGCAGTGTGTGTGTCGGTGGGTATTTATAAGTGTGCTCTTCCGTCTTAATTGAATGCAAGCTCGTGCACGGCAACAACTCTTTGTGTACCACACCAACCGATTAAAAATCCCAGATAATCTTATTGAGGTAGTTGATTTTCTCATCCAGTGTTTAATCTAGTCGAGGAGGTAAATGTTTCAAGAGCTGATTGAAGAATCAATCAGACACACAACACTCCCAACTCACAACTAGATCGGAATATACTTCCGTGTTGTTGAGATTCATCTTGAGTTTAAAACGGTACACAACACTTGGCTATCATCTCGTGTTATTTCAGACTCTAACGTACACTCCATCATATGCAATTAAATCGAGATTAAATAAATAGTTGAGGTTTACCCTGGAACTTGTTTTGTGATATTGATTGAATAGAAGCTCGTTTTTAATTAATTTGTAGCAAGCAATTTTTCTTCAACTTTTGCTGATTTTTTTAAGATCAAAAATACGTCAGAACTGAATGGAAATTTCCAAATAAAATTTTTAGAATCGTCGTTATTTTTGAAATTTTATTTGGTATTTCTATGGATAAAAAAGCATTCAAAGTCTTCGCTCTTGGGTTTTTTGAAAGTATTTTTTTATAAAAAAATTTAATAGTAAAAATATTTGATAAAAATAAAGTTATTTTCAACAGATAACAAGAATTATTTGTTACAATGTTAGTGTAAGTTTCATTGATCTCACATCTATACGCGTATCTGAAATTTGAGAATCGAGGATGGGATTCCCAGCAATTATAAAATAAAAATAGAAATTAAAACGTAGAATATTGACGTATATATATATGCAAGTATAATATTAATGACTCTTTACTCTAGACCTTTTTGAATTACTTTAATTTCAAATTGTTTTTACTAATTAAACGATCAGTTTTACGTTCTACGTTCTGAAAAATAAATTTTAATAAAAAATGGAGAGCAAAATTTATTTATTCATTTCCTTAATAACTTTATCTAGCACAGCTATAATTTTCGGACATATCATTCACGGTGAGTTGACGGAATCGCGTGAATTGGGTGAATCTTGTAAAAACGATTTCGATTGTTTGAAATTAGACTTCGCAATATGCAATGAAAACAAAAAATGCGAATGTATAGATAAGTTTACTGCATTAAACGATCAGAAATGTGTACCTCTCATCGGTGGATATTGTTGGAACAACGATAATTGTTTGATAAAAAATACTGTTTGTATTAATCATGCGTGCGAATGCAAACCTACATATGCAGTACAATCCAATCGATGCGTTCCAAGTTAGTATTTTTCCCGAACTAATCATGATTAGTTTATCCACGAAATTTTTCAAACTTCTATGAGCTTTTAAAATGTTCTCTTATATTTCAGCGATATTAGGAAAACCCTGTGAAACAGACAATGAATGTAGCTCCATATACCATGCGAAATGCTCTGAAGATAAAACATGTATTTGCGCAAAAAATAACATCGCAGTGGACAACTCTACTTGTCAGCCTCTTTTAGGAGGATTTTGTTGGAATAATGAACCTTGCGCAGCCTCTAATTCCATTTGTGTTAATAATGAATGTCAATGCAAGAAAAATTACGTATCTGTATCAAATCACGAATGCGTAAAAAGTAACATTTTTCAAAGTAGTTCTATATCATTAAAAAAAAAAAACATTTATGTTATTTTTTGTCTTCTCAGCTTCATTGGGTCAAGCTTGTGACAGTGATAAAGATTGTACAGCAATAAAACTTGCACGTTGCTCAGCAAATAAAACGTGTACTTGCAAAACGCGAAAGATATCACATGGCGAACGAATCTGTTTACACGTATTGGGTGAATATTGTTCAGAAGACGACGAGTGTGCATCGGAATATGCCTTGTGTATTAATAATAAATGTCAATGTGCGCTAAACTATGAACCAATATCTGACTATGAATGTATTCAGCGAATGTATGTATAGTCGTATGCAAAAACAGTTTTCACCATACCTGTGCCGGAAGTTTAAATTCCTGTCGTGCTTAGAGGGAAGAAAATCGTTCATTTCTTTTGTGAGAAAACAAATGATAAAAATTAACACGTGCGCCATTCTTCCCTCAAATAGAGGCAAAAATTTAAACATTCAGGTACAAATCTGGTGAAAAATAGTGTATACACTACGGAGGAAGGTAGGACGTCTCAATCCGCGTGTTTGCAACACTCGCCTTTTGCTTGGAATGTTCTACTTTCCTCCCTTGGGGTTACCTGACCGTTGATCCAAAGACGATTGATCCCCGACAATAGATCCACCGATAAAATATACTCACACACATATAAATGTGAAAAATTACACTTTTTTTTCACTAATTTTGTGTGCGTGTAACATAAAAAATATACTCACACACAAATTTTTCACCTTTAAGGGAAGGGGGGGGGGGGCAAAACGGGATAGGCCGGTAAAATGGGATACCCTCAAAATTTCGTCAAAATTTTTTTTTCTCGAAAACTTTCGAAAATGGTCAAAAATGACATCTAGTATCATTTTACACTATTAAAAGCTAAAAAAAACATTTTTATATTTTTTGCGAAAAGTATAATATTGGCGCCAATTTCAAATTTTGAAAAGAAATAACAAGGAAAAACTTCTTTAAAAATATGTTGAGAGTAAATTTTATTACTTACATCAATTTAGAAAGACATTATTATATCAATTTTATTCACTTGAAAAAAAAAAAAAAAAAAAAAAAAATTTACTTTTTTTTGGGGTATCCCATTTTGCCCGCAGAAAATAAAAATTTTTTTCCTGATGGCAGTCTAAAATTCGTTATATTTATTTCAAATAGAATCAAAATGAAGCCAATTTACGATATTCATGTCCCTAAAAACTAAATTTTTCGTTAAGTATCCCGTTTTGCCCCCCCCCCCCCTTCCCCTATATGTGTGTGAGTATATTTTATCGGTGGATCAATCGTCGCAAGGATCAATTGTCAGAGACCAATTGTCGGGGATCAGTTGTCTTTCGATCATCGGTCGTGTCACCCTCCCTTGGTGTGTAATATACTATAGTATTATTACCAACGCATATTTTTTGTAGGAGAATAAAATGGAATTTTTATCAATTGTTTTTTTTTTTTTTTTTTATAGAATCAAGGTATAATTCACATGCCAGATTATAAAATCGAATTATATTTTTTTATAATCATAAAATGTCAAATAAAGTGTACTGCTCATAGAATAAAAATTCGTTGTTGCTAATTATGATTATATAATTAAATACATTAATAAATCAATCAAAAAAAACTTTCTGATGTCTGGAATTATTATTATGTTTGTCAACTCTATTTTATGTTTTTGTTAAAATATGAGTGTATTGTTTAGTTTTTGGATTTTAAAAAATATTTTTTAAGTAAAAGTTAGGTACTAACTAGATAAAAATAACTTGTTTTTTATAGATAACACAAATTGCTTTGCAATAATGTTCGTGTAAGTGTTATCAATGTTGCTTTTAATTGTTAAAATTTGAGAACCTTGAGTGGCATTCCAAGCAATTATAAAATATTTTTTTAGATAAATTCTGAAGTAGAAATCAAAACGTGTCATATCGACGGATAAAGTCTTTAAATCGCCAACTCGACAATAGATAATATTCTCAAATTTTTTTACTCTAAAACTTTTAACCTGAGTTCTATTTTCTACGAAATTAATTGACGAAAAAAAATATGGATAGCAAAATTTTATTATTGATTTTCATAGTAACTTTAAACAGTACAATCATAACTTTCGGTTATTTAATACACGACGACTGGTCAGCATTGCGAGAATTGGGCGAATCATGTGAGAACGATTTAGATTGCTTGAAATTAAACTTCGCGAAATGCAACAAAAATAAGAAATGTGAATGCATAGATAATTTTATAGCATCTGACAAATTCAAATGTTTACCACTCATAGGGGGGTATTGTACGAAAGATGAAAATTGTTTGATGAAAAACTCGATTTGTGTTAACCGGGTGTGTAAATGCAAACCGAAATTCCTTGAAAAATCCAATCAATGCATTCCGAGTAAGTATTTTTTTTTTTGAACCTAATATATAATACTCAATATTATTTCACACTCTAAAATCAAGTGTGTAGTCAAAATTAATACACTTGCCAAATATTATTGAAACCCCATAAGTAGTTTATAGATATTTAACACACCGTAAAAAGTGTTTTAAGTAACTACAAAAAACTATAGTTTTGCTCATGGCCTCGCACATGAAACACATTTAATGTGTGTTAAAATAATACACTTGTAATACACTTTGTTTTAGCGAGTCAACTCATGAAATTTTTTCCGAAAATATTCAAAGTTCATGTAGCTGACGATCGGAACGTTTTTTGCGCAATGAAAATGAAAAAAACTTATGTAACTTGACTTAAGGGGTGGTTGGGGGTGGTCTGCAATTTTTGGCTGACGTGCGAAAAATTTCTAAATCCTAGATCCAGTAGACTTTTTACTTTTCATTTCATTTTTTTATTTGCGTTTCACGAAAAACGTTCCGATCTCCAGGTACATCAGGTACATCTAGAAATTATCAAAATATTTATTTAAATTTCAGCAACGTTATGGAAATCTTGTGAAACCGATGATGATTGTAACTCTATACATCATGCTGAATGTTCTGAAGATAAAACATGTATTTGTAGAAAAAATAATATCGTAGTAAACGAAGCTATATGTCAGCCAGTTTTAGGAGGATTTTGTTGGAATGATGAACCTTGCGCAGCTTCTAATTCCGTTTGCATCGATAATGAATGCAAATGCAAAAAAAACTACGTTTCCATAGCGAACCATGAATGCATACTAAGCAAGTATACATATTTATTGAAGCAGTTTGAGTTACAGAAAAAAATAATCCTATTTTTTATTTCCTTAGGCTTTTTGGGAAAAACTTGTAAGAGAGATAGAGATTGTTCAGAAATAAGACTTGCACGTTGCTCGGTAAATAACACCTATAGTTGCGAAACGCAAAAGATATCACACGGTCACAAAATCTGTTTGCAAGTGTTGGGCGAAAATTGTTTAGAAAACGAAGATTGTGCATCTAGATCTGCTTTGTGTATTGATAATAAATGTCGATGTGCGCCAAACTACGTACCAATATCTGATTATGAATGCCTTGAACGTAAGTGTTAGTCATAAAAACAAAAATACAGTCTAGTCGCGTTATAAGTCCGCCGAATTATATTTCTTGGAAAACATTCCCTCTCTATGACTAAGAAAATAATCATGTACACACTCACACGCTTGCAAAGTAGGGGAAGTGTGAGTTACGTTTGAGTTAAGTTTAAATCGCGCGCCAGAATCTTGAATTCTGATTCGTTTAGTAAAAAGAAGAATGGGAGAAAATCTGAGCAACTTTAGGGAGGGCAACTTTAGAGAGCTTCAACTGTACGGCGTTCAACTGCTGAACAAAGTGGGGGTACAGGAATTTTTAAAATTATATTACCCTACACCCCTGTAGGCGGACTTATAACGCGATTCGACTGTATTGCTTTTTAGTTGCCTAAAATAAAGTAAACTTTTCAAGTTTTTTTTTTAATTTTACAGAATGGAAATACGATTTATATGCTTGACTATAAAATCAAATTATTTTTCCTGCCAATCATAAAACGTTAAAGAGATTGTTTTACTCCCATAATAAAAATATGATGTTCCTCATTATAAATAAATAATTGAACACAAAAAATTGTCACTGAATTACTTTTTTTTTCATAAAAAAAAAAAAAAACAGTCACTATAAAACAATAAATTTTAATTAATGTTTTCAGCGAATTGTTAAATGCCCGAGATATTTTCTGACGTTTTAATTTACGGCCGTTGTAATGCTAAAATTTAACAAGCTCGAGAATTGAACAACACACCTATCCCCTGGCAATTATGATATAGTATATTTCCCTTAGGTAAAATATTAAATATATAGTATAAAAAAAGAAAAAAAATAATGCAAGAAAAACCTAGTGTGGAGTTAAAACCGACAAAATGATTAATGACTGGAAAATGTCGACTAGATTGCATATTAATTTTCTAATTACACTTAATTATATGAGTCTACTGAAATTTTCGTGCTTTATAAATAATCGGCGATTCCTCGTCAGCTTGTATGCTCTTGAAATTAATTGCACCTCCAAGATTTTTAATTTCTTTATTCCGTTTTACTTTATTTCTTAATAACCTCTCTCATTCGGGTGGTGGTTTATGCACACTGTTGATTTAACGACTCTCAATCTACACATCGCCTTACGTAGACTATACTTGCGATAATGATAGAGAATCGTTCTATGGGATTACCATCACATCATAGATCTACTCTGCACGCTCAATATCTTCACGCGATATTTTATCTGATTAAAAATAATTTCGGGTACGCAGAAAAATGGATTAAAAAACAACAGTATTTTAATGTAAAACAGTGTCTTGAAAAATAGTCACGACTTGAAGAGGATTTATTGGTGAAAATATATATATAGCTAATATATGATTTCGTAACGTAACTGGCGTCCTCTTGTTGCAGACGATAAGATCACGTGGATGTCAGGTGCGGCCCAATGTACAGAGCGCATACATCGACAATACAAGTTGAGCCTCAACTCTCGACAGTACCCCTCTCTAATAATCCATCAGCTTTCTCTCTTGCTCCTCTCCTTCGTTTTATATTTATCGCACTATATTATTGCAATTGTAAACTGTAACACGCCAATATATGCATTATGCAGCCACGTAGTCTCCCGCGTACCCGTTCGAGAGTAAAGCTCGATAAATTTAGCGCTCACTTTCCATCTCATTAGAATATATACGGAGGTTCATATTTATATGTGCGCTCGCGCCGCGATGGCCCAATCCTCGATCGCTGACTAAAGCCTTAGATAGATGCCCACGGTTTAGAGAAACTCAAACAGAAGGCCAACACAAAATACGGTATAGCAAATCCGAGCAGCATGTGATACAATACAATACTGTTATATTATTATATATATATATATTTATATATAATACAAAAACTATGAATTTTATAGCTGCTGCTTCTGCTGCACCCGCTGGATTCGCTTATTCGCCCGGCAATTTTAAATCGCCCAAAGCAATCTCCCGCTCTCTAGTCACGTGCGTTCGTCGACCTATCCCCCATATGTTATGTTACCTCTCGTAAAATTACAGAACGTCTTGATACTCTGGGCGAATAAATTATTTTTAATAATACTCAATAAATCATTTCTTATATAGTATTAATAACTCGACAATTAATTCGTTAAACTTCCCGAGTCGAAATTTAAATCGCAGATTGAACGTACAAGACGTTGAAAACGTAAATTCAACCTTTGAAGACGTGAATAGTCGTAAAACGTATTTTAGACGTAGTTGACGTACGACGTAGATACAATCTTTCAAAACTTGTAATAAAACAATTAAACTATATCGGAAACATTTAATTGCCAAAAGACATGTCTAGCAGCTAGAAGACAAGAAATAAAAATTCTTAGCAGCTGTAGAAAAATATCTTAGGCCTGGCAAGAGATAACTCTACGGATGCCCAGTTTCTTGAGCTTTTTTGGGTCTTACAGACTACCTAGAAGCTTGTAGACAAAATGTTTTCGATATAGTTTAATTGTTTTATTGTCAGTCTTGAAAGGTTGTATCTACGATTTACGATTACGCAAGTCTTATTTACGTTTTCGGACGTCAACTACGTCTAAAATACGACTATTTACGTCTTCAAAGGTTGAATTTACGTTTTCAACTTTCTCGGGAATTGTTTCATATAAAATTAAATATTATCCCCGAGTGATATCAAAAGAGAAATTAGTCAAGCGTTGAGCGGTATAAAATATATGACTAGGTACACATATGAAATATAAAAATTTTATCAATTAAATAGACGGTGCTCGAATTACGGTGGTTGCAATTAATAACATCAATACGTGCAATTTAATAGATAAATCATCGACATGCAAAGGCCACTTTCTTGTGCAAGTCACACTCCTTAATGATTTAATATTTAGTATTAATAAATATATTAAATTTAAATGCATATTATTGATGATACGTAAAGTTAAATAAAAGTGAAATTTACAATCAGAGTTAAGTGTGATGTCAAAGAAACAAATCGCGTGTCTTGTAGCGAACGCCAGCAGAACGCGTAATAGAAATAAAATTATAATTACAAGGCAGTAGCTCTACAGAGCTGTCATTATATATCCACACGGTTGAATTGTGTCTACTGACAATTTAGTTCGCTTTCATGCAAGTAAATACTCATCGCAAGCTTCCATCTAATATGTCGGTGAGAGTCTGCGTTATAGCACGACTATTTTCAGATTATGATGATGATGATGATGATGCTGTCATGAAATCAACTTCAAGATTAAGACTTTGTCTTAGTAATTATCATTAATGCTTCATAATCCTACCGCACGCTTTATGCAAAACTCTTTGTCTAGTATTAAATAATGATAATTAAAAAAGTAGGCGATAGGTGTAGTAAAAAAAAAGCAAATGTTTTATGACGCGAATCTTTTGTTTCCATATAAGTTTGTACTGAGATTAATTATTTATTTCTGAGAAATAAATCATAAAGCATCGGTTTTATTTGCACAAGAAAGTGAGGATTGTCGCTACCGCTTGATTTATGACACCGCTTAATTATTGAGTATGCTAATGCACAACACAAATCGATTGTATGTTATGGCGCACATGTTTTGCTGACTGCTGCTGCTGTTGGTGTTCTGTACTAGGCGAGGCGCGGTTTCTTTTTACCTCTATAATAATACTTGCAGCGATACGCGATACGGTAATTCTAATGCCATCAGAATAAAATCCATGATAAATAAAAGTACTGAGTATGAGCACAGATCAGAAGGGGCTCTGCCGCGAGATAATTAACGCTTGTGAATGTGAGTATTGTGTATAATGTGTACTGCATCTACTGTACATGTAACTGAGCATGAAGCAGAAGCCAAGCAAAAGCGTAATACGTTTGAGAATCACCATAGCGAATGCGAGGACAAACGGACTATCTGTAGCTTTGTGATTTCGCGCAACCAATTCATTATTATAAAAAAAAATTTCGTCTTTTTACTGTGAAGAAAATTTATGTTTTTTTGTCTAGTAAATAATTATTTGAATAGTACAATGTAATTATCAGCGGGATAATGATTGAGTGAATGAAATACATTTTTTTTTTTGAAAGATTTATGAGAGTTGATGGTGTTTTCAAGACATTGCACCTGAGTGATAGCACACGAGACCCTGGGATCGAGTTCGAGCGGCATTAAACTTGGGATAGGAATGTAACTCGGAATATATACTTAAGTTAAAAGTTAAATGTAGGTATGATATGAGTACAATGTTATTAGAAGAGGGATTAGGAGCGCGAGTTAAGTGGATGGAGTAACGAGCTCGCCGAAAAAGTGGATTTATATCCGCGCTGTGGGTAGACGTCGTACGTGTTTATGTCGGCCGCGGATGAGAGTTGGATATAACTGTAGAGCGAATGGTAATGAGAGGAGACAAGACAAAGACGGGAGGATGAGCCAGAAGTAGGAACTTTTAATAGCGATGGGAGTAGATCTAGTTGGGTATGTGGCGATGTGTACATATAATATGGAGGATGGTGGGAATAAACGAGTATAGAGTATAGTTGGTAATGTAAGGATAGAGGAAGGTTACGCGGTTAATCTTGCTTCCTCGTCGCGTCTAATCATAAAACCCAGTGTGTGGTGTGGTGTGGTAAGTATAATAGTGTTTGTGGAACTGGCGGCTTTCGCGTCGGCATACACCCGGCTCATTAACATGCATTCACACTGGAATATTTATGACGGGATACATGCCGTGAGGCTCTTACTTGGCTCTTGGCTCGTGCGGCGGATGTACATGCCCCGAGCACAAGTATATCTAGATCCTCACCAGATAAATACCACTCGAAATAAAAAAACATTCTATGATCAACTCACGATGCTTATATATGTATACACTTTTTCACTTAACTTAAGTTTCCTTGGTTGGGTTTACTTAACTTGTAAGATCCAAAATGTATGTTAGGCGCTCTCGGTTTGCTGTTGTTGTTATAAACCCAGAATCGAGTTCTTTGGCTTGTTGAGAAACCATTTTTATCGTTTAAGTAATGTCTAACGGTAACCAAGGAGCCAGGGTCTTTCACACGTCGAGGCGAACATTGTGAGCAAAAAAATAATTAAAATAAAATGATATCTACGGTATATTTTTACATACATACGCGACCGATTAATCAAATGGATATTAAGGTCACCGTAACGTCTAAGCACACAAGAGGATCCAAGCAAACAACCGGTTGCTCCTGTCGACTTGGCGCCAATCGTCATTATTTAAAGATACACAAACATTTCATCCTCTATAAATATTTATATATTTTTAGTTTCATTAATATTTAAATGAGAGAAGACACCGAGATCATTTTTTCTAACTTACGTGCTCAAATTTTTATCGCCATCATTATTATTATTATTTATTTAATCTCTCGAAAGTGTATTTTTTAAATACGCAGGCTGATAAATCAGTGTCTAGAGTTTAAGTAAAAATAATTAAGATTTATTTAAAGAATAAGTTTTATCAAAGTTGAGAACTCTAAAGCCGGATAACGATCAGTAAAACGATGACCACCTTCACGAACTACTTGTTAGAATAGATAAACCCGAAGCATTGAATTATTTCCCTTATAGAGAGCACCTGGCTGTTAGATATCCCGAGGGTTAAACTTGGAAAGGACGAGCTAATCTCGTTTGCAAGATTCAACGACTCGTGGGATTTTCAACGATATCCTCGATAGCTAGTAAGATTCCCACCCTCGCTGATCAACCGGTTGGTCGTTTGATACTCGCCAGCATACACGAATATATAAAGAGTTGTGTGGAAAGTAACACTGAGAACAGATCGGTCTACTGGTGATGGTGATGATGCTGGTACCGGTACTGGTGCTGGTTCTGGTTCTGCTGCAGCCTCTACTAACATGAGTGCGAATCTTCGGATGCAAATCACACGTCTAGGGCACGATTGTGACTAGACACGCGAGCAGGCCGTCGAGAAATGCCTATACCCAGCTATAGACAGCGAACTCCTCTCTACTGGGAGTCAGCCCTTACGCAAACTACTCGACTTTACTGGTTAAACATACACACAAGTGTGTATAAGAATAAATGGCCGCGGTAACAGGTAAGCATTCGAGTAGCTAAGATTCCTAAACAAACAGACATGAGAAAACCATAACCACTACCAGTAGTAACAAGTAAACTACTCGTCAGTTATACAGTAAAGGCTTACATTATATATTTTTACTAAATCCTAGATCCTCATCAACGGCCTGGCTGTTTTCATATGTTATCTTACTTATTTTCTTACGCTATTATAACTTTATTCTATTTGCTCACTTCAGCAAATCTCCACTTATCGGTTTAATGCTTTTTCTTCATCTTTAGACACACACTCAAATATACGTATATGTATATGCATGTGTAACATGAAAAATTTGTACAAGCAGAAGCTTTTAAAGACGCAAAAACACTTGGGATTCTGGGCATGATGAAAAGTGATAGCTGTCGGCCGGCGGGATTTAAAAAGTAGGGAAAAATAAAATTCATCGCGATTATAAAAAAGAACAAGTTGCTATTAGAGTTTACCATTCTCGAAGAAAAGAGTCTTCTTGCTTATCCAGAGACTATAAACAAAGCTCTGGGTACTCAAGAGACCAAGACCGCTCCTTGATAATCCGTTTCAGTCATACACAATATGCCCGTACCACGAAACGTGTGAGAGAAAAATAGCGGATTACTTTTTGTCGCAAGTGTCGACATTTGGATCATAAACTGCGAGATACGAGTTTTTAGTTTGACGAGACAACAGCAACAAGGTCTCTCGGCCAACGACTTTGAATTACTTTTTTTTGTTATTTCCTTTTTAGTTTTTACCAGATTCAAACGTGCCCGCGCAACGCGACACTACTTCACGCCACCGATCAGCCAATCAGGTCCACGCAAGACTTCTCAGTATTTTTTCATCGCTGAAAAATGCGCTTCCAAAAGCTAGCACCGAAATATCAACGCGCCGTGTACCAGGAAGCGGTTCTCGTAATTCAAGCATCAGTATTTTTCACTGACTAAACTAAATAACAATACACATGCTGATAATAGCAATAAAATAATGATAGTCATAATAATGATAAATAACAATAATAATGATAAAAGACATAAAAGTATAAGTAATATATGTATATAGATATTATCGAAAGCCCAACGAACCTTTCCAACGACGATTACGTACAAATTATGGGCAATCAGTGGGAAATGAGAATCCACCTGCTTCCAGGAATGCATTAATAACATCATTCCTTTCATTCCTCAATCGGCGCTGTGCTGGCTGGCTGGTTGGTCCGTAATAATCGCGCTACGTGCCAAAACATCAGATTACTTGACGTGAGACAAATGAGGATTTAATGTTGCTATATGGATATTCAATAAATGTCGGAACTTTCCATCGGTCACAATTATTTTTTTTGCATACTACGTATTACTCAAAAATAATTCAATCATTTTTTTCTCCATTTTAACGTTTTAATAAATACATACATATATATGCTCAATCAATTATATTGTAAGCGTTTAATTTATTAAACCACTTTGGTACCGTGTTCAGTCTTTTTAAATGCAGCCCGTGAATATTGAGAATATGAAAAGTTTGTATATCGATATGTAGGTATGTGTGCATGCGTGTGTGTATGTGTGTGTGTGTGTGTGTGTGTAGAGGTCATGCAGCAGGAAGATAAAGTTAACTTTTAAAACGTCTACCGTGGAGGAGCAATAATAATGCGCAGTGTGTTGTGTACGGTGTGCGTAATACACGCGCCAGCATAATCCACCGTTATCGTCGATGCAAATTAATAGTTGGAATCGGGCGTGCATAATGCACGGACGATTCATGAATTATACATCGCTCGGATGACTGATCTACCGGCTGGCTGAAGCTGTGCAATGGTGTTTTCCCCCGTGCCGCCGAGAACGCGTTGCGCGTGACTCTATTCAAGTATTATATACATTTTTTTTCTTTTCTTCTCCATTTTTATCAGCCTCCCGATGCGATGAGATTTGTACGGCTCATTGAAAAAAACCTCGTGGAAAATTTGCTGATCGATAGTAATAGAATTCCATCACGACGTGTTCATTTATTGCGGCAATAAAAAATTTTCGGGTGATCAAGTTGAACGCAAATAATCTAGACAACTTTCTAAGCTATTTGTAGCTGAAAAATTTTATTTTTTATTGTGCTGTAAATTTACCACGTTATTATATTTAATGTTTTTTCGAGCATAGCTAAGTGTGTCATATTCATTTATGACAATTATCTGGTTGGATTATTCAAGATGTAAATGTCGAGAAATTCAAATAAAAGTAATATTCAGTGTTGTGGCGCGACCCAGGTCGTTCCGTTTAGTGCGGCCGCATTTGAGATTTTATCATCATCCGGAGCACAAGAAAATTGTTCTGAATCGCAGGGGGTCTCTCGTTTTGCTCTTAGCTTCAATCTCGATCCTCGTTTTGTATACTCGTTTTGACCCAGGAAACGTATTCAAAGCACGCATTCGAAAGATGTCGCACAAAACCTTGGCTGCCAACGCCGTCCCACTAAATATACTTCTCTTTGTAATAAATAGAGTTCACAGTCAAAAATAAACAACACACTCTTCCGCAGTAACAATAAAAGATTCCTGACAATTGACGCCTCACCACTATCATTATTATTAAAATAAAAATGAAAAGCTACAGCTGTAGGAAACATAACACATTTTAAAATTATAGTGTGCGTCGTAATGTGTCCGATGTCATTATTTTATTGCATTGGGCGCGGGCATTCATTCGTGATAATAATAACAACAACATCAACACCAACAACTTGTCGATTACTAATCATTATTATTTATCATTGAACGTGCCTCTCCAACACACGCTTTTATCACTTTTATGTCACGGGTTTAGCAGTATCAATCATCAATCCTCAGATGTTGTTTCTCGAGGACAGGTGTGGAAGCACGTGACTATTTTTCTTTACAATCACACTCCAATTTACGTATTTCGCTAAGTGACCGTATAGCACATGATTGTCATAATAAAGAAAAATAAATATTTCTCAAAGTTTATAGTAAATTCCGTCTTTATTTTATGTATTAACTTGCAAACACACATGTAGACAAATGATGATTTCAAATTATTTTAAATAAAATTTCTAAACTTTCACTGGAAGACATCAGACATCTCATCAGATTGCAATACTCAGTTATATTTAACCACTTTTTTTATTCGCATCTTAATTAGAAAAATAGCATCTTATAATTGCAAATGCAATAAAACTTTGAGTACTTGTATCTTGTTCAATGAGACTATAGATTAATTAAGAATGATCACTCAATAATAATGACGAGAAGCACCTCAGTTACGCGGACAAGTGTTATAAATCATATAAATTCGCTTCGCCAGAGCTAATGATTGTGTGTGTCGGCGTTTGTGCTAATTCGCAAGACTTTTGCCGCAGGCTATATATATGTTTATGTATATATATATATATAAGTTATTTTATTTTCTCTATGCTCTGTGTTCTATACAATTCAACTAGCACGTACCGATATATACATGCTGGCTGGATACTTTCTCATTCTTGGTTTGTAACACTCTGACAAAACGTGTGCGTTGCACATCTCACATCTCAGATCGGACATGTACGTTGTATATATATGTTTATATATATAGTATAAATGTAAATGTATAAACTGAAGACGTGAATATAAAAGAAGGAGAGAAGCATAGAATAAACTCGTGGGAAGTGCCCTGGCGCCCTAACAGCACAACGGAACAGAAACACACCGTAATCACTCGGGACCTATGGTAATGATAACTATTCGACGTAATTGTAAATTCGTTACGCCCTCGATAGAAAGTTATTCGCGAGTCATTACTCCGATTTTCCCATTATCCATCCGCCAACCAGTGCAATCTCAAGCGGGTAACGCGATATCCACCGCGCTCTCTGATACTAAATCCTTCAATATTGTCTCTATGAGAGCTAAAGTCATATGTAAGACGAGACAGACATCATGAGGATATATGCTAGGTAAATTTAGCAATTCGATAGACCATCACGAGTCCATCAGCCAGTCCGTCATCATCATCATCATGCTAGCTCATGATGAATATTTTTAAAATTATACATCAAAGTTTTAAAATATTTACCATTAGTAAATGCTGGTGCTAACAAATTCAGCATTGTCATGACGATAAATCGTGCAAGTTTGGTTGATTTGAATAAGGCTGCAAAGTAGACCAAGTGGCGAATCATCCAACTCAGTTGATCCTTAGCCGGAGATTAAATTCCAGGGAACCGGAGATATCAGAATAAGAGCTGGATCCTTGGTAATACCTAGAGAAGATCTGAGTCTGTTGAGTATAACTAGCCTTAGAGAAGAGTTTCATCGAGCGTCAGCATCTCTGGTGGTGTCGAGGCACGTACGTAAGCATGGGGACCTCGCGAGATCGTGCCCGTATGTAGATATGGCGCGAGAGGTGTCTCAAACCACGCCGTGCCCGCGCACGAAGGTGGTCTATTAGTTATAGGGACACACTTGCAGGCGGTTATCTGAATGTAGTGAGCTGAGAAGTGGGCATATCTGAGATCTATCCGATAAGATGCAACAATACAGGAAGTCAACACAAAACTCGGCATAGGATACAAGCATTTGGTTTTAGCTAGCCCTGGATCTTTGATCAGAAACCACCAACATTATGTTTATTTAATATATATAACAGTTTGTTGGTTTTACTGGAGGTTGAATCGTTCCGATCGGCAGGAATACTCGACCGGAGCAGATGCTTGTTGATACAACGCAGTATCGGCTCAGTTGTACTATCGAACGCAATCCAAAACGGCGGACAGATGAGAGATCTAGATAAGATGAGAACACGAGATGAATTAACGTTAATGCGAGGCATATAAGGTGGATCCAGTGGTATCGGTGCTCTTAGAGTTGCCGTATAAGCATTTCTCATGAGACGTTGTAGTTGTCGTCATCGTTATTGGCTTGTATTATAACAACTTTTAGCCAATACTACATAATCAAGATCGTCATCATCATCATCATCATCATCGTGATCGTCGTCGTCGTCGTTGTCGAAAGGATTGTAAAAAAAAGCATAAGGAATGATACAAGTATAGATTGTGATTGAAACATCGCCATCCATCATGGACATTATTTATACCTGATCATCATCATATTCTCAAAGTAAAATTCCAAGTATGTTTTCGAATAATAATACGGCTGAATCGATCGGCTTTCTTTAGCAGAATCGGTACACCAGGATCTTGCTAAGATAACGATAAAATATATATAGATCGGAAAGGGAGGGCACGCCGATGGCGCTTCGTGGCACGAGGCCGACGCCGTGACGACACACCGTGGAAAAGCTCCACTAAAGAGCAGCAAAAACAAAACGAATAAATTGAGAATAAAAAGATCCTCTTTAAGTTTGCATAGCATCTTATGTACACACAGGCATAGTTCAAGTCACAGAGAGACCCTTGTTCAAAACCCTCCTGCAAGTTGCTCGACGGCCCACGCGAGGATTCCTCAGATGCAAATTTCGCTCGAGCTATCGCCCGGATCGTGAGCTCGGCTGCTGCAGAATGCAAGAGAGAGGACCGATAAAACGACACGAGGGTGCTGCGGGTGTTGAGACATCGGGGGGAGGACAAACACCGAGGGACCAGTGTTGCGAGGGTGACAAAGAAAACAAGGATAAGAAGTTGGTAATACTCGTACCGTTGCACTTGCGCCACGATCTCAACTCGGATGCATGATGTATATCCGCCACCGGGACACGGGTGGATATGCAAACTAGCAGTGCACCCGTGAGCCTCAGGTCATCACCCGGTCATGTGTGTCATGTTTAAGCTGATCGTGTTGCAGAAGCAGGACCATGTCTCATCGGCAGCGCATCATCATCGTCGCCGCAGCCGTTTCCCCTCAACTGCTCGTAAATCATTCACTGTACCCACTTTCAACCTATTGATTCCTCCAGCTTTTTCA
This sequence comes from Microplitis mediator, assembly GCF_029852145.1. Lineage (NCBI taxonomy): Eukaryota > Metazoa > Arthropoda > Insecta > Hymenoptera > Braconidae > Microplitis > Microplitis mediator. Next base: position 5,859,313 of record NC_079970.1, on the reverse strand, counting down.
GCCACTCATCCTCCTTGGAAAAAAAGTCACAGTTTCGTCTTTTATTTATGCTGGCTACTGATTGCAGAGGATGATGACAAGCGCTAAATTTACGAACGCGGACAAACTTACGACTTATGTAATGGGCAAGAACAGCCCGTGCATCCGAATTTTTTATTATCTTTTTACGCACTGTCTGGAAGAAGCGGGTAATCGACGTAAGAAGTTCTTTTGGGCATGATAAACAGTCGCTTTTACTTGTGTTGGCTCCGTAAATCAATCAGTGTGTTACTATGCAATTTTATCTTCAACTACGTGCTGAGCACACTAATAAATTGCGAGCCAACTATTAACCTGATTGCTAGAACGTGACAAAACCGTAAATTTCTTGCGACCGTTTTTTTTAAATTTTCTACAATTATTTATTTTGTTTATCGTCTAATCTCTGTTGTTAAAAATCAATAACCACAAACATGTTTACCGTAATAATTACAAACAACTTTTTGAACTAGATAAAAAGTGTAAAATAAATAATTCAATTTATGTAAACCTGAGAAATTTTTTTCTCAATAATAAGCGTTTATTTTTTTTATTCTATGAAAGCAAAGTCATTGAGAATAAACAATTGTCAGGTTTATTGTTGGATACTCGAGTGACTAAAAAATAGCGAACAATAAAAAAACATAACCACTGATGGGCGATTATTGAACTTGCGGCGCTATAATGAGAGATAAAAGCTAAGGAGGAGCGGAATAATTGCAAGATCGGAAATCGATCACTCGGTTGATCTCATGCTGGAGAGGACACGAGCACCCACAGGTGCGCAAACCGGCTCAGGTGCGGTCGAGTCGCTGGAGGGCCTACTCCACACTCACAAACACACTTACGGCTAAAAAAGAACGGACCGGAATCAGAGGAGACGAAGAAGCAGATGAAGAAAAGGATGAAGAAAAACAAGAGTAAGAAGACGTAATGGGAGATGAAGCAGAGAGAGGGAGATGCCGGAGAGGGCATTCCTACACGAGTTGAGCTGGATAATGATACTGAGAGTGGAAGAGGCGAAAGGAACAAGTGGATGAGTCGGTCCGAGTGGCAGATCAACTGGACCCGGCACAACACAGAATGGAGCTGAGCCCCGAGCAGGCCATCGACTTGCCTGATATGCTCTTGCTTGAGACTGAGCGATCTCCCATGGCAGTTGTTATCCACTTGCGAGTTACAGACCGCCTGTGCTACTGGGTCAAGCGCCAGCGCTCGGGGCACGGGAACCCAACCACTGACTTTACCTCCGCTGATAATACATCCTTCTAGACCGCTTCATCTTTCCTAATGGATCTCTTACAGTCCGAGAAACTCATCCACACCCGTTTCACCTCCATGAATTTATCTTTTCTCATTCCGCGATTCATTCCCTTGATCTAACATTTATATTTACATTTACATCTAAATTTTTTACACTAAATTATATAAATTACAGACCAATGATAACTGACAAAAAAAGATAATTATTTCTGCTTATAATTGATTATTTGATTGATTAGTGAAAATTATAAATGTAGTTATCGCTTGGATCGTAAATATAAATAGTGAATTGAAATTAGTACAGTTTCAAAGTGTGACTAATTTTCACGGTTATTTTGTCTCGATTATATTGTAGCAGTCTATTATCGGATAGCAGCAGGTGTTTCGTTTACAAACAACTCGTTTAGCAAGCAGCCGAGGCCGTTGAAAATCGTCCGCGAGACTGGCAATTGTGCGCGATAATACGTTTATTACGACACCCGATTTACGACGCACTGGATACAAACAACACACTCTCTGGTATAGGTGGTACAACAGCAGCAGCAGCAGCCGTGGTCTTTCTGCAATTTCTACGGCCACGTGCGATATACATAACAGTCTAGTACATAACAATCTGTTTCAATGTTCCATTCTGCTGCACAGCTTTTCAATAGAAAAATAAAACAAACAAATAATGGAAAAAAAAAGTAAACAATGAGGCTAGGATTGGAGGTCAATTGACTGGAGATAGTTTGGAGCAGAGTGCATATATTTATTATTATCGAATTAAACCGGCGCTAAGTGAGTAGACAAGCAGACGACGGCGTCTGCTCGCGGGAGAGTGCGACAAGAAACGAAACGAGTGTAGTGGCGACGAGTATGAAAGGCTTTGAGTACAAGCAAGAAAGCAGACTCACCGTGGTCCGAAGGTGGATGATGGTGGTGCTAGTGGGGGCGTGCGATAGTTCAAGTCGTGAGCGGACAGCCCCGCCCGACACGACCGCGGAGCATCTTCGTTCTGACCCCCGCTGACTTTCCTTACTCCCCTCTAACCTCCCAATCCCCCCGAACCCGGCAATCTACCTCGTCTCGATCCTCCGCATCTGCCTCTTCCTCTTCTTCGTCTACTCCAACTTATTTCTTTTCCCCTTCAAGGTTTACTACAACACCCCACCCGTAGGCCCATCGCCAAGGGCACCGATTCTTTTCTATCCTGATACACTGGGCTCTACTCTCTCAGCCTCGGTCTGAAGATGAGGATTAAAATACTCAATGCCAGAGAAGAGAAAACCAAACCCAACACGAAAGAAGAGCAACGGTATAGTTAGCCAGCTATCCCCAGTACAAGTTACCGAAGGAATAGAATGAGATTGTGAGTGAACATGCTCGAGCACGAGCCAGAGAGGGGCGAGGCAGTGATAAGTGTGGGAAGGGCAGGTTGCATAAGGTCTAATATTATGCAAGCACAGCTAAGCCTCAATGCGTTGGATCTCAGCTATTGAGCTTGAAACCTAGGATTACTTTGTACACTAGAAATTAAAAAGAAGAGAAAAGAAACAAAATCTAAAATAAAACTAAATTGTAAAGAGCGTTGAACCCAAAGTGACCATGAGGTAGTCAATGATACTTAAAGTGAACGTGGATATTTACAGGGATGATTATGACAACTTAAATAGACGGTTTTTTGTTCAACAATCAATATCCGATAACTCTGGCGGCTAAGAGCATGCAGAGATTCCCACAAGCCGGTGGGTCGTTGTCTGAGTTCACGGTATCAGGTAATCTAGGTGAAGGATTGAGTTGACAGCGGGCCTGTCAAAATTAAACTGGATGTGACCTTCGATCCGTGAGTAGAGCGGTGAGAGACTGCACACGATGATTATTATAAACTAAAAGAATGGAATGAATAAGAGAGACTTGTAGAAATAGACGAGAGGCGTACATAGTAGACGAAGGTATAGGATGATAAGTTGAGAAGAGAAAGACGAGTGGAAGAGATATACCTGGGCAGCGAAGGTCACAGGGCTAAGGCACTTCTCACGCCCTCGTGCAGCCTCTTGGGATCATCTCACTCACTTTTCTCGGATACCCATGTACACAACATCTACCCATACGTATTTCTTAACACGGGCGATTAGTATATAAGCTTAATTGCTGTTAACATGTGTGCGTGATCATGGGCATTGATCATCTCCTCGCAGTCTATATCTTTACAAAGGGATAAGAGTATTATACATACACATCCTCAGCCTCAGCCACATCTACATCTACATCTACATCTGGATCTCCATCTATATACATGATACACTTAGTAACGCTCTCATTTCCTACGGCAATGTACGTTTTCAATGCAGACTTTTATGTTTTTCTGCTGTTGATGTTGCTGTTGCTGTACTTCCTGATGACTAATGTCATGGAAGGATAAATGCTGCACAAAGTACAGTGTGGGAAGTTAAATTAAGTTGAATTGTAACGAGAAATATCCTGGGGAGAAACCCAATAGTTTATTAGATAGACAAATCTCAAACTGTGTGCGTGTGCATACGTCACTTGACAAATCGCCCGATCACTCTTAGCGACACCCGCCCCCGTTTACTCTCAAACGATCAATGCAACTATTTTTCTGTGAAGAAACTCGTTACTCTAATTAATGACACCCAGTCTAGCGAACTGAACTGTATAGATATTGACGTGGGCTCGCCACTTGCCAGCAATTCGTCACAGTTTCTTCAATAAGCTTTCCTCAGTCTCGTTGATCTCCTCACCTCTTTCTCTCCTCCTTATTCTTATTTTCCTTCTTCCTCATCCTTATCCTCATCCAACATTTTCAAAAGCATCACTATTATTGCCATTTATTATATTTTTTGTTAATAATTATTATAAAGGCATTACATCTCGAGTCGTGATTTATGTTATCTCGTGCGCAATTATTAATTCCATCCTATACCTCGTGCTACAGGATGATAATCAGTGTCATATTAAATGAGTATAGCTTTTCATGATTATAAATACTCGAACTAAAAAAATAACCATTTTTATCTCGATTATTTTTCTTACAGCTCAACTAGTCGTACCAACTTGTTGCTTTTACTCGTTAATTTATTAATGTGCGTATCTTATCAATCGATAGATGTATAATTAAGATGCTCCGGGCATCCATGCATATTATTTCATTATTATTATTGACATACCAAAGAACGTTGTACGTATTTATAATAATCATTAATTCTTTGAATCGAGTAATTAAGTTCTCTTTGTTTTTTTCTTCCTCTACAATTACTATGTAATTTTTATAATTTATTACTCATTATTTTATATTTTTTTTATCAGATTATGTAAAAATATCACACGCAAAAAAATGAATTATAAAAATTAGTAATTGACAACTAAAAATTTATAATGTGGTCACAGTTTAATATCATTGTAAACAGTAATTTCGTGGTTTTATTGAATATATTATAATAATCTTAATTTAAATATTGAAATTTGAAGTTTATATGTAAATAAATGATGTTACAAGTAATAGAAATTACTGTTTGATAGATAAAAAAATGAAATTATAATAATTTAACGTTACAGCTTCAACATTCGATTTTTGAAACATTTAAGTTTATAGTAAAGAAGTAATAAAACATTCAGTATGATAAATAAAATTTTCAATGTCGAACAATTGATTTTATGTACAACGGTATATAATTATTACTTTCTTCAAATTGTCAAAAAGTATATCTTAAGCGCATCAGTTTTTATAGTTTCAAACAACAAAATTTCACTTGTGTTTGTAAGCTTTTAATGTATATGAAAGAATTATACAACACTGAAAAAAAAGTATGTCCCACGCTTATAAATTTAAGTGATATCGCAATATTTGGTATTGCGAATATACTTATACCAAATATAAGTCTCAACGCAATATTTTGAAGCACTACACTTAAACTCGTTTAAGTCATACTCTTAAACCGAGTTTTAGCGGCACCGCAAAACTCATATCAGCACTACACTCAAATTCTTACACTCATAAATTCACAGAATTAGAAAAGAAAGCTTATGGAATTAAATATTGCTATAGATTAAAGAAATGACAATAAACCCAAATAGTGATAATACTTGATGATAGGATGATAAATTCTACTTGGTTAATTTATTTTTCACCAATGAATCCATAAATGATTGTTTTTAATTCCAATTATGTAAATAATCCTATTAATGCTCTTCAGAACAATGTATAGGCTAAAGGTATAATATAAACACGGGGAAAAAAGATGCAAAATACGCGCCGAGTCTTACGCGGGAATTTTTTTTATTATACTTTTTGGACTTGCTATAGTATCGTACGGAAAATATAAGTCACTCACTTAAACAGAGTATTGCGATAATACTTAAACTTTTTTATATCATATTCGCAATACCAATTCATTAAAAAAGTGTATACCAATAGGAATTAAACTTTTTTTCAGTGTAAAGTATTAATGATGCGCGGCTATATCTATATGGCAAGATCACGTATTTTATCATTTCAAACAATAAAATTTGAAGACCAAAAGTGACTATTTTTTTTTTTTCATATCAATATATTTTAGAGAATCATTCTTATACTTTTTCGCTTTCAATATTATATTCTTTATGAATTACCTTCTTTGATGTGGGTTTACGGTTCAAACAATAAAAATCAATTGAAAATCCGACTACAATTTATCATTTTTTTTTTTTTTTGCGTGCATACTTTGTTTATGGATAACGTGGCGATAGGTTTGAACGGTCTCAAGTGAGCTGCGATCGAGTTATTTAGAAATGTATATATGTACGTCCAAGTAAATGCTTAGATGTAAAATAAGAAGCCGATACGAGTGTAGAGGATCTGAGAGTATATAGCTAAGCGGAGAGATGATATCTCTTGCGGTGTGCTCGAGGCGTGATATGACCACGTTGCCTATTGCTACCCGTCTTACGAGCGGGCACTCGAGTTTGCCCCACCTTGGCATAAACCCACTATATACTGAATACCCATACGATTTATCTCGATCGACTTCACCGAGATACTCATAATAATAACAATAATATAGAAGACTCCTTACCCAGCGGTTAGCTGTAGTTATACCGTTTCGTCGCTGGGTGGCGTAATGCTAGAGTCCTCTCGATTCTACATCCGCCCGATCGTATCTTTAAATCCTTGTAAGATAGTTTTGTTATTTTATAATTTATAATCACGAGGTAAACAGTCGTAGGAACCGAGTGACTTTCTAGTGATTTTAGTACAAAAGAAAAAAATATACGTATCTATATTATTATTTATCTAGATGTAGGTTTGAGTTAAAGTCAGTCACTCTCTTTCCAGGCTGCTCATCGAGAAAATTAAAAGCGCATGCAATTAATCAAAGACAATCAAAGTCTGGGAGCGTGAACACAAGTCAACTCCCAACAATGTTACTGCTATCTGTCATATTATCTTCTCGCGATAAAGTTAATAAGAATGAACTTAATAAAAATACAATAATAATAATAGTTATAAGGTGTAAAATATAAAGAACGCCCACATGAATAAATATATGTGGAAAGATAATATTATATATTGTTAGAAAAATAAAATATACTTTTGTTACGGATATATGTGAGTTTTGTTTAAAAAATATAATATAGACGTACGAGGTTGCCGTCCTTATTCTTATCGTACCTTTCTATCCGTGCGATTTAACAATTCATTGATACTTTACACTATGATTAATAGCAACGATGGTTTAGACTAACAAATAGTCGATGTGTGTGTGCACGTGTGTGTGTGTATTAATTTTTAACAATTGTTAGCAACGTCTCTATACGCTTTCACTGGAAGACTAGACGCGGCGGCGGATTTATAAACTAAAAAAAAAAAAGTAACATTCATCTCTCGACAAAGGGGTATACCCGACTGAGGATTTCCCGTTTGTTCGTGGGAAGGACCGTGGTGGCTCATTGTAAACGGGCCTCGCCTCCGCGGGATTAATCTCCAACAACTTTACGAGAGTCCACGAGCTCTCGTGATGAATTCCCTCTTCATTTTTTTCAGTCAACTCTATTTATATACACATTTATTTAGACGAGCTTTGTCCTAAAAATAATTGTTCCTCGCCAGTGAAATTTCAATACCATTAGAAAATGAAAAAAATGAATATAACAAATAAATAAATAGTTGGAGTCGACTTTACAAAAGAGAACAGTAATTAATCCTTCAACTTTCTTACAAAGAGTAATTACTGTTTGAAAAAAAACTATTTTTAAGTATTTTTTTTTTTTTTTTACCGAACATAAATTATGAAATTTTACAACTGAGAAGTAAAAAAAAATTACCGTTTATGTAAAATTAAAATTTTGATACATTTTGATGAAAATTATAAACCGACGGACGTTGAGTAAAATAATCACAGACTGTGTAAGGCGGCGGCTTAGCGGTTTTATTTTTGATTACGTCACGACGGATATTGAAGCCGATCTCCAAAAGACCCGAGACCACGTATAAGGTATTGACGTACGATAGGAATTTTCCGACAGTCAGGACGATCGAGGCTGAAAGTTTTAAATTTATTGCCGCTCCAAGATATATAGAAGAGTCTTTGGAAGCGTTATATCCTGTCCTTATTGACAAGTAGGTTCCCAGAGACCAGCTATAGATAAATATATATGCACAAAGACATATATTTCTATTAAATGTATGAACAGGTAAACAAGCAGATGTCGCTGGAGCGAATCGAGTGGAGTTAAATATCTGGCTATCTCAACGGGAATCGGTTATTTGCGGGAAAACAATAGAATGTCGAGAGGGATGGAGCTTAGAGAGGCGGCGAGAGGTGAAGGGATATCGGATCGAGGTGTTCTCTCTCTGGCTTGAGACGTGAGATATACGTCTCGGTCATCCGGGTCTATCTGCGTGGTTTTCTCCTGGGGAATGTCAACAGTGCCTTTGCAAGCTTACCGAGAAACGGCCCCCTCGAAGCCGTTCCGGCTCATGTTCCACCTGTGCACCTGTTCTCGGATGGTGTGCCGAGTTGGTTTGAGATATTCGACGTGGAACAAGCGGAGGAGAAAGAATTAAAGTGAGAAGTACTATGGAAAGAAACTATACTGCGGGTAAAAAGAAGAATAAGTTCTGTTGAAGAGGGATAAGAAGAAGAAGTAGAAGAAGAAGCAAAAGCAGAAGAGTTGGCGGATAGTGTAGAGGTGAAGAAGACTCTTGAAACAGGTGGAAACGCGTTTGAAAAAGACACACTGCCTGAATAGCAACCAGTGACGAGGAATTTTATTTTTTATTTCTTTTCCTTTTGTACTCAATGGCTCCACATCACTGCAGTAGAACACGAAGAAATTCACCAAGCGAATGTCGAAAAAAACAAAAAGATCGACGAGATTAATCGCGGAATTGGAGATATGCGTGGATTTTGGTTTCTCTTTGGCTAATTCAATTCTATTTTATTATACCGTAAGAGTCCATAATGTTTTAAATCTTGTTATTTCTTCTTTCTCTTGCTGCTGCTGTTGTTGTTGTTATTTATTTTGTTTATTCTTTAGTTGTAAATGTTGTTGTTTTTTAGTTAATTTATTTTTTACGTCTACTCTGCTCAGCTACACGGGAATAATTCGCCTTTGTGGAATTTTAATCTGCGGAACACAGAGCGAGGTTTACCTCGGGCAAACGAATAACGATCGTTACTTACACACGGGGTACATTACGCAGACAATTACCACGTTCAGTTAACCAGGTGAAAGTTACTTTACGCTTAAATTGGGCCTCTAATCTACTCCATTCTAACGCAGTATTTTTTAAAACAGCATTTAATAACGGGTGTGTGCCTTTTCTTTCACAAAGTCTACTGTTTTTTATTTTTTTATGTACCGACCATTTGTTAGTTTGCCAATTATAAAATAAATTTGACAAATTGATTTTATAATTGGCTTGAAGAATGATAGTGATCATAATAATAATAATCACAATAGAAATAGAAATAAAAATAAAAATGATAATAATTTAAAATTATAAAAAACAATTATAATAGCAGCAATAATTGATGATTAAACATTTCGGTCACGAAGTCGTTAACCTGTGTTTAATCAATATTCCATGCATGCAAAAACTGGACACCCGTGACCCGTGATGTGACCTTTGTGAAAACCGCACGACTGTTGAATAATTACGGAGAATTTTCACATCAGAGAGTTTGAGCTACAGCTATCTTTCTGGTAGATATCTAGCTAGCGACCCTACCATACCTAGTACGAGCTACAAATACATCTACATAAATATAAATACATATATATGTATAAAAGCACTCACCAGTAGACGGGCAGATCGGCAGCGGTGTGGGTGTTGTCGACGGCGATGGAATCCTCCTGGCCGAAGCGGTAATTAATGCTGCCGCTGGACTGTAACGAGGCACCTGCAAAACAACCGGAGTCTTCACCGACAGGTCCACGGGTTCAAGCTGCACTGGCGGTCCCGCCGCCTGCAAAAGCAAAATCACAATCCGTTAAAAATTGCTAAGAAAAAAAATGCACGGCGAGAAAAATCTCGTCAAAACAACTGAACATTTCGTTACTACAGCTATACTCTTTATAGTCAAATTTTTTTACGATATTCTGTACAGTCATTTTCAAGTATCGTCGCAGCGTAACGTCAAATTGGCAATACTATTGTCATTATAGGTATCCGAAGAAATGCTGATAAGACAATCTTGTAGATACTTTTAGATAAAACAAAATATGTGTAAATTGAAAGATGTCAAGTTAAGAATACAGCCTCATTAACCATTTCATAATATGATATGTTTCAATATTCAGGCTCAGTAACTTGTATTGATTAATCAGTTGCTAACAATAATTTAAAAAAAAAAAATTCAAGAAATAATTTTATTGGTTAAAATACAAATACTAAGACATTTTTTAAAGCTGAAAATGTCAATCCGCGCTTGATATAAATCTATTAATTATAACAAAGCAAAAAAAATTATCTGGAAGCATTAAAATTTTTTTACATTGGAAAATAATTATTAAAATCAGTCCGTAAAAACTATTGTGATTATACAATAGGTACACATCCATTTTAATTAGATTATCTCAATTATAATAACCGAAAAGCTCGTTAATTACTAATAAAAAATATGTGACACGACGCTCACAAAGGATTTTTGATGGTTAGATTGACATTTGCCTAACTGCGCAAGTTTCACGTTCTTAATCAACGCTGTTACGATCCATCGTATTGTCAATATAACGATACGAATACGCATAATGACAAAACGATAACCTATTTTGTCAAAATAACTGAATCTCGATGGCAACTTTTCGGAGTATGGCTCAAATTAAGATATGAACTCTCATTCAAGGACAAACATTGAATAGTTTATTTAACGATACTATAAATCATTAAAATCAATAAGGATGTTGTTAAATTATCTATACGTGTTGGAATAATTAACAAATGAATAGTTATTGTCACAATCAACTGTTTGACTATACTTTGAATCGCTAAAATGACAAAATTTTTCTCGCCGTGCATGGGCATTTGAAATATCATTTTTATTGTTGTTGTTGTTATTGTTATTGTTTGATAAGAGCTTCTAGGGAAGCGGCAGAAATATTTTCTCAGTTATTAAAATAAAAACGTGATAGCTACAGGACAGGGTCCAGTGTAAGCAAATGCAAATGATTGTTCCCGCGAAGAATCTGACGAAACGTGGGAATGTTTAAGCGCGCGGAGGGCGAGCCACCTGTCATACGACTAAATAAATGGATCGAGTCGTGGTACACGATATAAACAGCTAATAATGCAATGCTGCTGGTGAGTCGTTTGTAGATGCCGGAGGCTACTGTCGAGTGTGTGACAATCACAAGTCGTGTTTACAGAATATCGATCTTGTCGATAGATGCTTTCTTATACTATACCACTAGTGTATGCCGTCCAAGATCTACACTGACACCCAGTTACTCTTCTACCAATTATGATACATCTTGAGCATAAGCCGATGTTGCTCGCTGACAGAGATATGCTTAATAATGTCCGATCTTTTCATCTGTCTTATTTATATTCAACTGTCAACGTTAAAATATCTTGAGAAATTATTTTATCAACACTATCCATTATTTATTTTTTATCGTCGTAAAGTCCTTGAAAAAGAAAAAAAAAACTCGCACATGCAATAATGTGCTGTTATTAAATAGCAATAAAATAAAAAATAATAGCACACCTAAAGTGATAAACTGATAATTATAATTTCGATTTGCATTTATAAATATAATAGTTTATAAAATTGAAAGATTATAGAGTAGTTTTATTCATAACACCTGAGTGGGAGCCAACCGCGATCCTCAATAATAATAAAAAGGAACTGCGCATAACAGGTAATGAGCCTATCCACGTAATAACGAGTAATTACCCGAACCGTGATCAATCCCGCTCGATAATTCTAAGCATACGCTCGGTTGATCCCGCAACAAAACCATAACACTTTATTATCATATGTTATTTTTCATTATTTCTCTATTAGCGTCCAACCTCAAAAGTTTTTTTATTCTTTTTCAAGATCGGAAGAAAATAAAACTTTATAATACTCCAATTCTGTAGGATACTGTTAGTAAACCAAATTTATTTACCACTTAATCCTTTTTTTGTCCACGATTTATGTTTCTGTTCAAGAGAATCACATTTTATATATATAGCGAGCCAATGATGCATTCGGAAAATAAAACCCGTATGGTTGATTTCTCATTACCAAAAGACTTGTGCTCTGATACACAGACGCAACTAATTGATGTATATATCCATCTTCTTTTATTATCATCGTTTCACAATTACAGCCCAATCGTAAGGTTTAAGTTTATGGCGCCCAAATATCCCGACGTCTTTCTTTGGTTAGTTCTTCTGTCTCGTTATACAGCTGGACGTAGATCCAGTTAATTCGACCAGCAATACACTTATATTGCAAGTGATACTGAAAAACCAACCGAACCTCGTTAAGCCGATTTCGACTCATAAAATTGTTAAGCGAAAATTTTGTTACCGCGTAAGAGCTTCTTTAAAAAAAAAAATTATTTTTTATCGTTCGTTATTTATCCAAAAAACACTTGTCTAGAACAACGAGTTGCTACTCGGTTGTCTGGTTAAATTCACCAGAACTGATGTCGAATAAAAGTTTTATAAAAATTCATTTTTAATGATCCATTGTCAGAAGACAAGATACTCGACTCTCTTGACTTCTCTCGAGACAACCAGATAGAAATTACATTTTGATATGCGCATTAAACATTGACGAGTACCAGAAACTGTTACTGTAACATCACCTTGTCTAACTTCTTGGTTTACTAAGACACGCCCGTCACAAGAATCCATTTATATAAATATATATATATTTATGTATATAAGGCAAGCCCCTGATCTTAGACGAGACATTTGAGTTGAGTAAGAGGTGCATCGACCGTTCTTCAACTCAAGACTTCGGTTAAATTAAGCTACGACAGATTTATCGTACACCCAACACTTCTGTCTCTTGTTCTTCATTTCCATCTTCGCCTTCATCTTCATCTTAGCTCTCATCCTTCATCTTCCATCTTTCATCCTCTAGCAGCACCACCGTTTCAACTTCCTCGTCCCTTCACAGCTCAGCTCGACTGACTTATCTCGTACCTCACCTCGTAAAGATGTCATTGATCATGATCAGAGTCTCTGAATATTACTCAGGTGTAACCACCGATGAGAAATATTTTTTCATTCATTTATATCTTCATTCCTCGGGATTTTTATTTACAATTCTTTGTGCACAAGACACTTTTTTTTTACAATAAAATTTGAGTATATAAATTAGCCAACAGCTCGCGAGATTAATGACCAACAAAACAAGAATTTTGTCGTAATGCAACTAATAAGTATACTCAATCATTAAATAATTAATGCCCAATACCAACAGAGCTGAAGCTTAAAAATTATCTCCATTATTTAACTTATTTATTAATATTATTTATTTCAGCTCGACGATTTAATAAAAAAAAAATTTCACTACAACAATATTTCGCAAGTTTAAAATAAAATATATTATTCCATTATAATCGTACCGTTGGTTTTGCTCTCTCTCAATTGAAAACCCGCGTGAGACGATGGGAGTCGAGACTTTGGAGCACCGCGTGCTCAATAAATTTCAACAAATTCAACACCAGGACATTAATCAAATTTCGTGTTCACTGTAAGCTCATAAGTACTCATATCTCATATATATATAAATATAAATATATAAAATGAAACTTATTCGGCAGCTACTAATTATCAGTTCATTAACTGTACAACAGACTACTTTATTGATTTAAATAAGAGTACCATGTCATAATTTGTACAGAATTATTACTCATTCATCTGTTGCTTATATATTTGTGTGTATGTGTATTTGACTGTATGTATTTTTTTAAATTGCATCAATATGTTGTTATTTTAACGAGTGTTATTGATACACAGATATTTAACGGAGGTAAGATTATTATAACTCAAGATAAAAATGATTACTTTGAATTACATAGTCTTCGTTATACAACACTCAACGGCGTCAGATAATCAATGAGTTTGCGGTAGTACATCAGAAGCCTCGAGATAAAAATTATTAATTTCGCATATTCATAAAATTAGGCAGAGCCACTGCTTTCACCTGTCGTATCTTTGGCATCAACTCCGCCTCCTTTTCGCCATTGTCCGATCACTGTGGTCTTGTTCTACTTTCCAGGATGTTATTATTCATAATCAAAAAAATATTCAATATTTTTAAGTATACACTTTATATTTATTCTCGTCAACACGCCGTATGAAAAATATAACATTTATTTCACAACATCCGTCGATAAATCATTTTAAATGAAAATTTTTTTTTATTGTAATTATGGATCGATATTATTCATTTAATTGATACTCTTCGGACATTAATAACATTATTATTTTTTAAAATATTATTTTTTAATTACTTTACTTTAACACCGGCTTGTATGGACAGATGAAATCTTTGGGAGTTCGAGATGACTGAGCTCAGGTCCAGAAGTGCTGATGTAAATTTTTCAATTTTGAGATTTTTGATTGACTGAGTAAGAAATATTAGTGAGATTCAAAATTATTTCCAATAGAAAAAAGAAGGGGTAAAGTTGGTCACAAAACCAATACTTCAAAAAATTTATTTTCACTGAAAGAAAATTATGGGAACTTTTGCTATGCATTATGGGAATAGTTCCCATAATGGTATAGGAATTGTACCCATACTATTATAGGGATGGTTCCCATAATATATGGGAATACTTCCTATACCAATATGGGAACCATTCCTATAATATTATGGTAATAGTTCCCATACTATTATAAGGATGGTTACCATAATATATGGGAATAGTTCCTATACCAATATGGGAACCATTCCTATAATATTATGGTAATAGTTCCCATACTATTATAAGGATGGTTACCATAATATATGGGAATAGTTCCTATACCAATATGGGAACCATTCCTATAATATTATGGTAATAGTTCCCATACTATTATAGGAACCATTCCTATAAATTATAGGAACCATTCCTATAAATTATAGGAACCATTCCTATAAATTATAGGAACCATTCCTATAATGTTATGGGTATCATTCCCATAATTATGGGAACTGTTCCGATAATTATAGGAATTGCTCCCATAATTTATGGTGATAATTCCTATGTTGGTATAGGAAAAAATTTTATAAAATTATGGGAACCGTTTCCATAATTTTCTTTCCGTGTTCTACTTTTTTTAAACCATCAAGCAATCGAAGAAAAAAAAACATCTATATGGGGTAAAATGGGCCCTCATAAAAAAATATTTAAAAAATTACTGTCAACTCATTACCTGAGCAAAAATTTTTATCCAAATATCAAAAAAAAAAAATCAGAGCCAGAAGATTTTTAAATTTTTGTCAAAAATTATTGTATGGTTGATTTTACCTCACTTCAAAACTTTCCCTATTTTAAATTTTAAGTTATTTCTTTCGTAATGACTGTAATGTGTAATAACACAAAATAAGACGAAATTTTTCAATAGACTAATTACGAGTCTTAGAAATGAAAGAGGAAATTAAAAACTGTACGAAGGTTGGGAAATTAATTTATAAATTGACAGGACTGTAGTAAAATGAGTTGTGTTGTAAGACGTAAGTTCTGTTAATAATTTTTAATCAGCCACGAAATACTTGAACTAGAAATAATTTCAGCCGTCAAAAAAGATTGATATCGATTGTTGTATAATTAAATAAACCCATTGATAAAAAAGAACCGAACGAAAATTATCGTGATATATTTTGCGTACATTAAATGCAATTATAATCAATACATCATATTTATATTCAATCATCGATGTAGCCTATGACGTGAAAAATGTTAAATCATTTTTTTTATGTCCAACACACGCTAAGTATATGCAGGAAGAAATAAATGCACGTATATATAAATATAAGTTATCAATAATCCATTACGAAAATACACAGAGAGAAATTACAATATTCATCATTGATAGATCCAAGTCAGCGAGAGCCAAGAAAGCGCAGCACCAGCTCTGCAGTTTGATCGGCTCAATAAATCAAACCTTGGAAATCTTATACTGCACTAGCCAAGAAAGAGAGAATAATTTTCCACGCCGTAAGATCTTACGATCGGAGATGAGGAAGCGCCGGACGTTCAATATCTACCGATGTGTATAATAGCCGAGGGTTTATTACGTTGGGATCCATACCAGCTGAAACGTCCAGCTCCAGCATTAGTCCCACCACCACCACCATCATCCCAAGCAAGAACTCTTCTTATTTTTATTTCCACTCAAGAGACGATTGAAAAGTACTGATTGATTAAGTGATTCTTGATCATAGGAATTGCCCGATAATTTTATTTATCAGCCGATCTGCTCTTATACCAGCAATTTAACTTTAAAATAAAATAAACCGCTAACTAATAATAATAATAACAGTAATAATAGTAAGTAAATAAAAATAAATATATGTGAATTATCGCATTAAAAATAAATTGGATACCGATGAATAAAAAAAAGTGAGAAAATACACGATCGAACGACCGATAGTACTAATGATCTTCAGCATGTTTAAAGATTAAATTAGTGAGAAAAAAAATAATTTAACAACTCTACTATACGCGCCCGATCTCATTAAATCACTACTCTACTCTCTACACATACATTTAATGGATGTTATTATTATTATCATTATTATTATTTATTTTTGACCTTACAATGTAAAAAATTTGCGTAGTGAATGCGGATTAAATCCAGAGTGTATGTGGAGCGGATGACTACGTATTTATTTAATCCCCTCAGAGTGAAATTCACTCCAAGAGGAAGTTTATTTTAATATTGAAACTCCGGTTTGGAGTAAAATTCACTTCTAAAAACACGGAAAAAAAATTGTAGTTCTAACCACGATATGGTAGTAAAACATTTGTAATTGTGAACCGGGTCGAAAAAATGAACTTCAATTATGATCTTGAAGTTAGCAGACAATTCAAAATTTTTTGATTTTATTTTGAACAATTAAATTTGAAGAAAAAAAAACTAAAAATATGCACATGTAGAAAATTTAAAAAACTACAGGTGCAATTTTTTTCTTCTGGTTTATCGTCTAAAAAAAATTCCAAAAATTATTAGACGTCTGCTAACTTCAGTATCATACTTCAATTCAAACCTCGAATTGCGGCTGCAAATGAACGTATTTCTGAACCTCATTTGAACCTCTATGCTGCGCTGATTTCCGTTTCTGCACTATAGAGGTTCTATTTTTCGACTAGGGCGAGTACTCCAATATGTAGTAAAGGATACTACATAAATAATACTGACTTTACTACTGTCTAAACATGCATTAGTGAAAATAAGTGAATATTCACTAATTCCAAGTGCAAACCGAACCACTAATTTCAAAAAGTAGTTCGGTTGGCACTCAGAACTAGTGAATATTCACTTATTTCACTTATTCATGTTTAGAGAGTACAAATGTGGTTGAGGTTATTTCAAGTTGAAGTTCCCGCACAAAAAAGTATATAAATGACATATATGTCCCATATAGCCGATACATTGATGCATATATGTCATATATATTTTTTTGTATGGGTTGGCATTTCTTTACTCCAACTTGTAGTAACCTCAACTACAGCTGCTGTAATTAAAACTCCAAATCAGAGTAAATGCAGATTTAAACAAAATCCAGTTCACTTCAAAATCACTCCGTTGGAAAAACAAACTTCCCTTTTACTCCGTATGCGCAGTGATTTTTTTCTCAAACTCCAGAACTCCAAGTTATGAAGTAAATTCGGATTTAAATAAAATCCGCAGTCATTCCCAATTTTTCACAGTCTATACAAATTAATTTTACGAAATAACTTTTTATTATTAAGTTATTACCACACATACTTATTAATTCCGTGTCTCAATTGACTAGACACATCGCCTGGGATTTATTTAAAATGATCTGATATTATTGAGCCAGGTATCTTGCGCATTAACTACACGACTAATAACTCGGAAAGCCAGATAATTATTTAACACATTGGTTGGTAATATATGTGGTTATACATTGGGTATTTGGAGGCAATAAAAAATAATTAGTCATAATTAGATGACAGCCAATAAATAGTAGTAAAAGTAATGCGTTAATTGAGCTGTTGGAAGTTTTGATAGGACACTACATATATTATGTATCATATATTATGGTATAAATATAATTATGCTACGTAATATATGTATGTGAAATATATATAAAGTTATTACAGTAATGATATTTAATTTTGACAGTCGTATATAGGAACGATAATGATCATTAAGTTGAAATAGGGACGTCAAACTCGAGCCAAGTCAATGAGAGTTTTAAATTGATCATAAGAAATAATCGTTGAGACGAGAAAGTTGATCGTATCGGACTTGACTAATAAAAAATATTATTTTGTTCAAGTTATTGAGTCGATTCGGTTTATTGTCTGGAGTTTTTACCCGTAAATAAATGCAAATGAGAGAGCCTTAATTACTAATTATAAGTAATTATCGGTTAATATAAATGTTATAAAATTTAATTCACCATTGAAATTAATTACTGACAGTTTTATAAATAAAACAAGTAATAATAAATATATATATGTGTATATTCCTGTTCTAATTACGTCAAGTTTAACGAGCTGGTGACAGGTTTAAGTTGTGATTCAACAACGCAAATTGTTATCGCGTTTTATAATACATACACTTGTACACTTTATTTCCCTCTGTGTTAAACAAATTAAATTTAATGAAACAAAATTGCGTGATCGTTTTGAAGAGTCTGGAGATAATTGACGTAAATCGAAACTCATTTTCATATCTTACACAATTTAATAATCCCTAGTTGCCGTGAAAAAAAATTATTTATAGTTGTGTGTGTGTGTACGTGTGTTACTAATGGACTGAAATAGGGACTATGTATTCAAATGAGAGTAATATTGATACTGTAGTGGTTGTTTAAGTGTCGAATTGATAAATTGTCTCATGGTGTAATGACCATCATCAATGTCCCGGAGATCAAGTTACGAAGAAGAGAGTCTGGTGATCGCGACGGCGGCGGCGGCGTTAAGTGACAAGCTCGTTCTTAGTTTACCAGATGTTTTAACCGGGCAAACTGTACGCGAATGCACGGCAAACGTGTGTTTACGAGGCAGGGGGCACTGCTCCATACTTGAGTACTTGAGAATCTTTCTCAACGCATTACGTTCATACATATATGTATATACATATATATGAACATAACAAGTAGTATTGGTAATAGTATTGGTATTGGTATTGGTATTGATGTTGGTGTTGGTGCATACTTTGAACCACTAGCTCAGCAAGACGACCGATGATAAATCACATGGACTCGCCCAACGCCTGCGCCGCCGTCAATTGCTATGTACTCCAACGACTTTTCTTTGGCTATGAAAAATGCTAGTAAAGATACTTGCTCTCCTTCAATAGCACAAGAGCCAACTAGATCGTTCTTCTAGATCCTATTGAAGACAGCTATCGTCTTAATAGCTCTTCGAGTGGTACTAAATCTTCGAAAAAATTTGAACAACTTTAATGAATAAAAAAGAACCGGAGAAATACCTCAAGATAAAATGTGTATGTATGAATTTATTTCTTATACATTTTATTCAGTAGTTTTTTAAGAAAGCTTCTTGTAACATCAAGCATTCTAAACAATTTTAACCCATGAGACGGCAATAAAATATGTAATTCACTATGTAACGGAATATATAATTTTATTAAATTCAGTCGACATTTTTTAAAAATGAATTGTAATATTGGAAAAATCGATTCAAGTAGCACGAGCTAACAGTAACTAACCTAGTGTAATAATTCAATATAGTATAAGAGTATGTGTGTGTATGAGAGGTAAAATGCAATAAAAGACACATCCAAGGCGTTGAGATTCAAAGACGTATAAGATCTGCACTCTTAATACTTTGAACGGTATATAGCAAGACAAATGGCAGATGTTACATCTTTCTGGTTGCTTACGAGCAAACACCTGACTCGGCACGTTTTCGCATTGAAAAATTCCCTGGCTTTTATGGCCGACGCTTTTTATTTTCCATCTATTCTATTCTATTTAACGTTTTTTTTTCCATGTTCTATTTAAAGCCATGCTCAGCTCTCAGGAGTTATTTGTAAGCAAATCGGTTAAATATTTGTAGGAATGATAAAAAAATAATTATATAAATTATTTTTATTGTGGTTATAATAAGCATGAGAAACATGAGTGAACAAGGAATCCCAAAGTAACATGTATCAGAAATGTGTCGTGGGTTGCGTGTGAATAGACACGAGATCAACGCCTTCGTCTGGTTATGTCGCGTCTGTAATTCTTGAGGAAACAATCGAAACCGAGTGCCGAGGGAAAAAGAGGTAAGACGAGACTTTGTGTCTGTCTGTCTGTCTGTTTGTTTGTTTGTTTGTTTGCTATTTTTATTTTTCTTTCCTTTATTCTTACCTACCCTCACACTTGTATTGTGCATCCAGAAGTACTTGGCCAAGAGATACTCGTCGTCGACGTCGAGGTAGTTATAAGAAGAGCTGGTAGGTACTGAGTGTGCAGAAAGACCGCATCGTGCCACACCTTGCCGAGTGTAACGATCGTGCGAAATAAATGTAAATTTGCGAACGCCATGAGTAAAAAAATACGGATGAGGATAGCTATTGTGGGAATCACACGCGATATTGTTGGAGGCGTTGAGATACATCATTCGAGTGTGAACAAAGACAATAAAATAATATGGCAGTCTAACTAACTACATGAAGACAATTCGTAGTTAAAATGTCACTTTAAAATAACATCTTGTTTATATGTCTTCTATAACTTTTATTCTAATGAATTCGTTAAAATTAACGTCGTTCTCAGCGAGGAATTCCAATAACAACAGCAGCAACAACGAGACAACATATTTGTTGGTAATATTTCAAAAAGTCTTTCTTCATTGCGGAAGTTGCTGTTGTTGTTGGTGCCGTAGTTGAAACATGGTACAGGTTGGTATTAACCAACTTAAGGAATTCACGATAAGTGACGATGTAATTCGTAGCTATGTTGTTCTCATCATAATCATCATCAGGGATTTTCACACAAGAATTACGATGCGTAGGTAAGATGCGGGGATTAACGATACGCAAATGACCTCTGGACCCTGGATGTCAAGTGCGATCTACCTCGCGGGCTGGATATTCACGAGCACGTTCCTCTATCCGCTGTTCCTCAGGAGGTCCCTCGACACCGGGGAAGCGCAAATAAAAGAGGATGAGCAAGATAAAAAGTTAACAACTAAACAAGAGGAGATGAAAAAAACAGAGAATGGGTAAAAAAAGAGGAAGGCTGGTCATAGGGCGTGCGCCTACTCCAACGCGGACACGTTGTCGTTCCCGTTATCGCACGGTGCTGATCGCGATACGCTCGTGGCGGCATCACCTTCTTATTCTTGTATACGGGGGAATATTCCCAAGATGGTAGTGACCGCCGCATCTGCCGATGTCGTCGATCGATACCTACTTTTCTATAGTCGTCTATACTTGGGTGTATATATAGATATACAAGTGTGTAATACATATGGGCTGAACTTGGCCTGAGGTGGTTAAGGTGGTTGTTATATACCGGCGATGGTAATAAAAAAGAATAGGTTATAGACAAACGTACAAAAGAAATGTCTGTTTGAATGCAAGAGGCGGCTAGAGAGCTCGATACACAATAGATATAAAACATCAATCGCCCACGCACGGTCACTGTTGAAACATATATATGTATATACAACACCCGGTTAATATAATAAAACAAAGAACTGAGAACGATCAATAACACACAGATGGGTATTGCCGATTTAGAGCGGATTCTCGATGAGCAAGGTGCGGAGACGGCGCATTCATTTGCGATGAGGTAATGGCTAAAAAGATAGAAAGAATTTTAAAAACATAGTATATAGGAGAACAGAACAGAGAAACTGGTAAGGCTATTTTGCGATGGAATTCCGACTGAACGGTCGAGAGGATAGATGTCATAGTGACGCGATCGCGCCATTGAAATCCCTCTTAATTAGAGGCGGAGTGAAGTTGCGACTGGCCGGTGATACGCATCCCAAGTGACTTTAACCTGTTGCAGGTGAACTGGTGGGTACACTCCAATGATCATTCTTGATACTGAGGAGTCGGTCTTTCTCTCTCTGGGGAGCTTAACTCTCCCGCGCTAATCTCCGTAAGTGGCGAGTAGTGCCGGAGCACGAGCAAAGCTGCTGGTTCTGCTTCTGGAGTCTCATCGTGCATGTATACACTGATCCCACAATCCCACAGTCTGTCGAAAGGTTTGCCTTTAACGGACACCCGTTGAGGAACACGACGATGGTCTCCTCGAGTGCAGAG